>NC_072000.2:55999223-56302253 GCF_028885655.2 Pongo abelii | reverse complement strand
GTTCAGAAATTAAAGTTTATGTTCTGGCAAAGGTGGGGAGTCTAATAGGAAACCTTCCTCCATAAGGTTAGGACCCAAAAGCACTACTTCCTTAGGTCAGGAATTATCTAGAAGTAAACCTAAACCCACTTTTACCCTCTAACCCTCCAACACTCCCCCAGGAGATCTTAAGGGAAAAAAAAATTCTTTTGCGTTGAACAGTGCAGAGGAGGGAAAGTAAAGAAAAACCTGATCTCTGCAAAGTGACAAGCACGTGCTGGCAGTCTCTGTGAGTTTGTAACTCCAATTCACCTCATCCGGATGGTCCAAAAAACCCTGTGCCCCGAACTGGTTTAAAGAAGTCCTGGACTGACCCTAGGTGCCTGGAAAGTGCAAATCCCCTCTGGAGGAAGGCACCATCATTTTAGGCGTCAGAGAATCTCCAGAATACATGTTCTCATAATACCCAAGCTCACCAGAAAATAAGGTAACATCAGTCAGAATCAGCAGGAATAGACCTACAGTGACTTCAGGTATCCTTCATTATCTACATTTTCATTTTGAACTCCAGGAACCAAATAGATTTGGATGCATTAGGATTTCCACACTAGGCAAAATTTTGCCATGTAGTGTCACAAAGTCAAGAACCTAATAGATTCAGATAATGAAACTCTTGAAATTCAATAAGCAAAAGACAGACAACTGAATAGAAAAGTGGAGAAAAGACCTGGACAGATCCTTCACGGACAGGGATATGCAAAGGACAATAAACATAGGAAAAGGTGTGGATCAGGGATATGCACATTAAGGTCACAATGTGATGCCACTCGATACCCCCAGAATGGCTAAACCGAACTAGAAAGACAATAGGAAGTATTGACGAGCATGAGGATCAACTCGGCCTTTATACATTGCTGTGGAAGTATGAACTGACACAATCCACTTTGAATCCACTTTGGAAGACCCCTTGGCCATATTTACTAAGGGCAAAACTTATGACCTAGCAATTACATTCAGTTATATCCTTAATAGAAATGCATATGTATGTTCCCAAAAGATGTGTGAAAGTATGCTTATTACTTTATTTTTTTTTTTTGAGACAGAGTTTCGCTCTTGTTGCCCAGGCTGGAGTTCAGTAGTGCGATCTCAGCTCACTGCAACCTCTGCTTCCTGGGTTCAAGCTATTCTCCTGCCTCAGCCTCCTGAGTAGCTGGGATTACAGGCGCCTGCCACCACACCCAGCTAACTTTATTTTTTTGTGTATTTTTAGTAGAGATGGGGTTTCACCATGTTGGCCAGGCTGTTCTCAAACTCCTGACCTCAGATGATCCACCTGCCTTGGCCTCCCAAAGTGCTGGGATTACAGGCATGGGCCACCGCGCCCGGCTGCTTATTACTATTTGTAATAGGTTCAATTAGAAATAACTCAAATGTCCATCTGCAATAGATAGATTAATATATTGTGGTAAATTCATACAGTGGAATTCATACAGTAGAACACTACAGCAAAGAGAATAAACAAAATATCACTCTGAACAACACAGATGGATTTCACAAGCATACTGCTGAGTGAAAGAAAACAAGTACATACTGAATGATTCCATTTATATAAAGTTCAAAAGTGGACAAAATTCATGTATTAGAACTCAAGGTGGTTCCCTCTTGTGGGTGAAGTTAGTAGCTAAAAAAGGGATTTTGGAGGGGTTTGGGATTCTGTGGTTTTTTTTTTTTTTGGTAATCTGGGTATTGGTAACTTAGGTGTATTGCTTTGTGAAAATTCATTTCACTGTCTACTTATAATTTGTATATTTCTCTGTATGCATGTTATACTTCAGTAAAATTTTGAAACTTTTATAAAGAGACATTGAAAAGGACATAAATAAATGGAAAAGTATACAAAATTAATCAATAGATTTGGTGCAATTCCAGTGAAAATCCCAACAGGTTTTGGTGGAACTAAAGCACTAAGATTAAAAGGGCCCCCTTCAAAGAGAGCTAGGTGGAAGCATTAATGTACCTAAGACAACAGGCCAATGGAATAGAAACATACAAATATGGAAACTTCATATGTGACAGAGATGATATTTAAGATCAATGGGGAAAAGATAAACTTTTTGATAAATGATACTCGAAGAAGTGGTTATTTATATGGTGAAAATACAAAATTGGATATTTATATCACACCATACACCAAATAAATCATAGGTGGGTTAAAATTCAAGAGTGAAAGGCAAAACTATAAAGCTTTTATAAAGTAATATAGAAAAATATTTCATGATTTTAGGTTTAGAAGACATTTCTCAAATAAAACCTGAAAAGCTTAGCCATAAAAGAAAAGTTTAAGAAATTAGATTCTAATAAAAACAAATTTCTATTAATTAAAAGTCATCAAAAAGAGAGTGAAAAGACAGGTTACAGAATGGGAAAAGATTTTTCCAACACATAAAACTGACAAAGTAACAGTAATTAGGACATCTATAAATCAATATGAAAAACAAACATTATATTTTTTAAAAAGGCAAAAGACTTGAAAAGAAGCTTTATAAACTAGAACTTCCAAACAGCCAATAAATGTATGAGAAGGTGTGCAATATCATCATTATTAATATGAAAAATACATTAAAACCTCAATGAAATACCATTACAAACTTACCAAAATGGCTAAAACTAGAAATCTAACAATACAAGTGTTAGCAAAGATGTAGAGCAATGAAAACAATGCTGGTGTTAGTGTAAATTGGAAAACAATTTTTATAATATAATAAAAGGTGCACATATCCTATAACCCTGCAATTCCACTCCTAGATGTATACTTTAGAGATAGATACTCGTACACATGTCCAACACAAGACATAAGAACAGTTAAAACAGCATTGTTTATTTTTCTTTTCTTTTTTTGCCCCTTGAATCATAAAACAGCATTATTTCTAGTAGGCGAATCTAGAAATACCCCAAATGTCCATTGACAGCATGTGATATATTCATACCATGGAATACTATTTGGCCATGAAAATACAGGAACTCAACTACACATACAAAAAGTATGAATCTCACAAATGTATTATATGGTGAATATCATCAGATCTCCTTTTCCAAGCCATTGCCCCCAGCCCCTGTGAGTTATGGTTGCTAATGGCTCAGAGCTGGCCCCTTTTCTGGAAAATTGCCCTTGGCTCAAAGGTTACGCCCGGGAACACATGGGCCAAAATCTTAGTAACAGGCTATCACAAGTGTCTTGGTGGGACCAACAGTGTGGTGCTATTCAAGCTCCAGAGCCCCCCCTTGAGATCAGGCAGAGCTGAGGCCTCATCCTTGCCTTGATTCTGTCCCTGCCCTGTCCTGCTGCTTTCACCGCTTTTCTCCTGAAAGCAGGAGCTCCACAGGTCACATGCACCTGACTCTTTGTCCTAGACTGCATATGAGGAATCCAAGCTAAGACACATTACTAAGCTTGAGAAAAAGACACTAAATACATATATTATGATGCACACATGGGGGTAAGATAAAAAGCAAAGACATGATTTCTCAAAAGTTGGGACAGGGTTTACCTCGGTGAGAGGGAGGGACTGTGATCAGGGAAGGCACACAGGAGGCTTCTGGTACTGGCAATATTCCGTTTCTTTACCTGCACAATGTCTACATGGATATTTAATTTATAATTACTATTTAACTGCATATGCATGCTGTATACACAATTTAGTATGTATAATGCATACAAAAAGAACAAAAATTTCCATGTAATCAGAGAGACTTTTTGGTTTTAACTTAAATAAAAATGTATTTCCTAATCGAAGAAAATAAACTGTTAATTTCTGCTTTCTTATATTTATTGAGATTTTTCTTGTAGCCTAGTATATAATCAGAGCTTATAAATATTTCATGTATCATATTTGTCAACAAAATATGCTATGGATTCATATATAATGGGATGCCCATTAATTTAATTATAATTCAGTGAATTATATTAGTTATCTATGACTGCTGAAAAAATCACCCCAAAATGTAGCAGCATGAAACAACATTTTCTCACCTCACAATTTCTGTGGGTGAGGAATCTGGGTGCAGCTTAGCTGGGTCCCCTAGCTCAGGTCTCTCATAAGGCTGCAGTCAAGACATTGGCTGGGGTTGCAGTCGGCTCAAAGCTGTACTTGGAAGGAAGGATCCACTTCCGAGAACATTCATGTGGTTGTTGGAGGATTTGGTTCCTCCTGGGTTGTTGGACTAAGAGCTTCTATTCCTTGCTGGCTGTTGGCCAGTGGCCTCCCTCCATTTGCTGCCATATGAGCCTCTCCACAATACAGCTCACAGCATAGCAGCTGGTTTCCATTGGAGTGAGCAAGCAACCAAGGCTTATTTGTAACCTGATCTCAGGTGTAACTTTCCAGATGTTTTTCTGCTGTATTCCACACCTTAGAAGCAAGTCTGTAGGTGCAGATCATGCTTGCAGGGAAACAATTACCCAAGGGCATGGATACCTGGAGACCTGGAGACGGGGATCATTGGTAGCTCTTTTAGAAGCTGCCTATTACAGTGATACAACTCACCATCTGGCTTCTCTTGTGTTGTTTTGGAGAATCGTTCATCTTTATCAAAGAAATAGAATCCTGATGGTACTCATCCTGAATGGCAGTATACAGAGGCTTGCATGCATAAAGCAGTGTGATCACAAATCTACATTTCACAGTCAGAGATTCTGTCCTTATGATTTCCAATCTGGGGCTTGGGTTTGAAACACTGTTCATTTTCTCTGCCCACAGTACCGTTTTACATATGGCAGGTATCTTCCACTCAAGCCTCTTGTTGAACCTGTTTGAGCTGCTTTGAAGGATCATTCCTTGTCTTTCTTGAGTTGCCTTTAGCGCCACCAAAGAATTGTAGGTCTGTATGACAGCCTATGCTGAAACACAGTCCAGCATAAACATATTCTGCTTATTTTATAAAAATCCATCTGAGTTTTGCGTGATATAGAAACAAAAATATGAATATATTTAAACCAATGTCTTTTTGTCTATTTGATCTACCTTGATTGATGGTGGGGCATGAAAATCATCCATGACAATAGTGACATTTCGATTTCTCATGTTTCTAATGCTTTTTCTTTTGTACTTTCATTGCCATGTTATTTGGTCAAAGTAACTCCATGCTGTAAATTCACTATTGATTGTATCTTATAGCCATATATTGACTTTCATTTTAAAAACAATTTCATAAGTAGATTCTTATACAAAGAAGAAACATATATACAGAGCACCCAAATTACCAGTAAGGTGGACCCTAGCCTTTCTTTTCTGCATTGGGAAATAGAATGGGGAACAGGAAAAATGATTCCATCTTGCTCTTAATTCTTTTCCACCCATGAGCCCAATTTTTCAAGTAGAGTTTCTATTCCTTTGTTGGTGCCTTTGTTTTTTTCCCAATGTAGCAATCAAGCTTTTCAGTCCATCTTTGAGTTTGTTTGCAACTTCTTGATCACAACCTGGAGGAGGCTAGAAAGAATAATGGCACCTCGATTTACACTAGCCCAGGACTTCAGGTTCCTCATACCAACATGCTGTACAAATGATTTTGCAAAACAACCTTCTCTCCCATTTTAGTTCATCTTTTTATCTTGCTCTATTAACCACTTCAGAACTAGATGTCCTGGAGGATGTTCTGCAATGTGAAGCTCTCGTTCCTTGCCACTAGGTTGCAGTTCCGCTGCTGCCAAGCTGGCAATGGCATTCATGGCAGGCTGAACGTCTCCAGTGGCAGATCCCAGAATGTCAGATACCAACACACGTGGACTTATCTAGCACCACCTCTTGGGCATTTGCAGGAAGCTTAACAAAGCTGGAGAAATGGATTCTAGGAGCTCATATCTGCAGATTTGTGTACCTTTATTACTGTGTGCATTTCCATCTCCTTTTTGCAGAACTTCAATGATTTCTCATAGTAGATATACAGGATCTCTGGGGCTTAGTGAATACAACAGGACCTTCCTTTCATGTTTGTCATTTCCTGTGCTAGGCAATGAACTGATAATTCCTGATATGATTATTATCTGCTTCACAAGCTTAGTATCATCAATATAATCAAATGCTGCCAGGAAAGCCAAATCAGAGTACTGGCCATCAGTCACTTTTTCAACCTAAGTCTTCATTATTTGCACAGCCACCTTCCTGTCCTTGGGCATGCCATGCCACAGGCTCATGGCCACCCATGCCCTCGTGTGTGTGTGCCAGGTATACCACTGCTTTGTGGATGACTTCAATCATTTCTGATCTGAGTTTGGGGGGTGCATAGGTAAAAAAAAAAAGAAAAAAAAAGTCCAAGAATATGCACCAATGAATGCTTAATCACAGCTTCCTTTTAGGCCACTGGAGTTAGAATCCGTTTCATTTCATCCATAATAAGCTCTTAATTTTTCTGGCTGTACCTCTAATACTTTGTCTGGAGTTGGTGATCGACTGACTTGTAAAGGTGAAATGTGTTCCCATAGAACTCTTTCGTCAGCATGTTCCTCTGCTCCAAAGTGGCTTTGTCATTATATGTGTCCTACATGATGGCTGATGTTTCTGCCTGCCACGGCATCTTCCTCACGGGGCCTTTTAAACTTCTCATTATCTCTGCAATCTGTGGTTGACTTCCATACATGAGACATTTCTTTTTTTTTTTTTTTGGCTTAACATTTTATTCATTCAGCAAATGAATATATTTAGAAACAAATATTTATTGAATAAATGAGTTATATTTTCATGTTGCCTCATAACCTTTACATCTATCATCTTTAGCAGCTGCATAATGCTTCATTAAGAGGATGACATCATTTACTCAAGCAAGTGCCTTCTCAGTTTAGTAGTAGTAGTTGAAAGCTCAGGCATGAAGCCACAACTGAATTCAGATCCCAACTATGTAACTTACCAGCTATGTGACCTTGTGCAAGATACTTTCTTTTTTTTTTTTTTTTTAAATTATACTTTAAGTTCTAGGGTACATGTTCACAAAGTGAGACATTTCTTTAAAATATTTCTGGAGTATTTGGCTTTACTTAATTCAACCAAATTATCTCCCAATTCTTCAAAAGCCTGTTTTGACTGTTCTTCATTACCACACTGAATGTGACACTGGATCACATGAGTTGAATCATGTGCAAATGCAATTGTTTGTTTGTTTGTTTGTTTGAGACAGAGTCTTGCTCTGTCCCCTAGGCTGGAATGCAGTGGCACCATCTCAGCTCACTGCAGCCTCTGCCTCCCAGGCTCAAGGAGTCTCATGCCTCAGCCTCCTGAGTAGCTGGGATTACAGGAATGTGCCAACATGTCCAGCTAATAAATGCAATAGTTTTAATTTTCCCTTGAATCAACTTCTGCAAGTCATTCATTAACTTTACACTTTTTTCTTTGTCAGTCTTTTCTTCTTAAAGTCTTCCAAATCTGCTTTGCCCACACAACAGTGTCATAGTTACTTTTATCACTGAGTTGCCTGCTTTGCTTCAGTTCTTTCTTTTTCTTTTTGAAGTCATCCCATTTGGGTTTCTTGGCTGCTGATTCACAACTTTTGCCATCTGGCTGGAGTTTTCTCTTCTTGTTGAATTTATTTGCTGGCTGGAATTTGTTCCTTGGTGCTTTGTCCCATTGTTGCTTATTCTTCAACTGCTTCGCACCCTTTCCCCCGGTTTTGTGACACTTTTCTCAAAGTTCTTAGATGTGGTTTTAGATTCACCTTCCTTAGCAACTTTTCTTGGAAATGTCTTTGAAGAACCAGAATCACTGTGTTTATGAAATCAGTTTTATTTTTTTGTGATGCCTTTGTACTCTTTCTTGTGAATTGTTGTTTCCCCTTTGACTTCCACTGTAGCAACTTGCACACATGGGGCCGACCACATATTGACTTTTTAACCATAAAACTTACTGCCTTAAGTTCTGCTTAGCCTAATATTACTTTGTGTTCACATTTGAAGTATAAATCTTTGTTCCATTTTTATCTTTAGCTCTTTTAGCAGGGGGCTGTCATTTTTCTTTTGGATGTGCCAATTGTCAATCAAGGAAAATGACCAGGGCAAGTCCCATCCATTTTTGGAGGTTTATTTGCGAAAGTTAAGGACACACAACTGGGAAACAGGTCTATGCCTTTCTCTGAAGATGATTTTGAGGGCTTCAGTATTTAGAGGGGAAAGGGCAGGACATGGAGAAATACCCAATGTTCTTGTGAGAGGGGTAGGAGAAAATAGCCATTCCTGCCTTGGTCTGGCTCAGTGAATCTGCATTTTTACATAAGATTAATGTAGACAATAGGGCAGAGGAAACAATCAGATATGCATTTGTCCCAGGTGTGCAGAGGGATGACTTTGAGTTCTGTCCTATGTTCCCCGCACCTGGGAAGAAAAGCCATCAATTCACATTGGCATGATGCACTTTAACAGAAATGCTTTAGGGTGAAGATCTTGGGGCCCACAAGGAATTTCCTTGTGAGGGAGGTATGTAGCTTTTCATCTTTTAGCCATCTTATTTAGGAACCAAAATGGGAGGCAGGCTTACATGACCCAGTTCCCAGCTTGACTTTTCCTTTTGGCTTAGTGAGTTTGGGGTCCCAAGATTTATTTTCACATTCCCCCCATTTTTTCTTTAAAATCATTTGGAGAAAGCATTTTAGAAGGAAAATGTGTCTCTGGTCTCAGCTTGCTTTTTTCTTTTTCTTTTTTTTTTTTTTTGAGCTGGTCCTTCATTGCTGGGATGGTTTATTCCCAGAAATTCAGGTCCCACCTTGCTAAGAAGGCTCATTCTTAGCAGGTTGTGTCCCATGAAGATTAAAATAGGGGGAGGAAAGAAGGAAAAAGAAAATTTAAAATATAGGGACCTGGACCAGATATATAGCAACAAAAGGGAAAGCAAACCTGGAAGCTGGGTCAGGCTATGTTACTGCCTCCTCAATTAGAGCAACTCTTTGGGCAATCATTATTCTAGCCCTTTCAGTTGATGACTAATCTGGACATACCATAATAACATTGTAAGCAAAAACAGGACACAACACAAATTATTATTATTATTATTCCTATTAGAAGCAATAGCTTCTGCCACCAATTTCTCCAGGTCACAACACAATTTCTCTAGGTATCCACCCCATATCTCTTGTAGTGTTTGGCCATTGGTCCTTGGGGTGGTTTCTTCATTCCAAGCATAAAGGAGCATTTTGGCTGAGTTGGCCAAATGAAGGGATGAACCAGATAAACCCATACCAAATTTGCATTATCCCATTTTGAAAATGGGCTGTTGTTTGGGGCATGGTTGCCACCTTCTCTTTTAGTTGGGGGGATGCTAAAGTGAGAGTTGGTGAGGTGGTCCTTTCCCTTGAAAATCTTTTCCCATGTCCTTGCTCATAAGAGTGTTTTTAATGGGGAAATTATATATGTTTAGTCTTTTGTTATGCCAGCACTAAGGATACCAAACCATTTCTGTGATGTAATAAATTTTGGTATTCTAGCTAGTCTTGACCTTGGAAGGGAAATACCCACCATGGCAGGCTGGAGCCACTGGAAAGAGGCATGAGTCTGCATATCCAGCAGGCAACCTTTTATAATCTGTCTGCATAATCCTGAGCCCATTGTAGAAACAGGTTTGTCTTATGGGTAACAATGGTTGACAGTGGCAAGAAGGAGCAGAGACATAGGGTAAATAGAGCAAGGTTGTGAAATTCATTTTAACTACTAAAAGGACATTAAATCAGACAAGGCAAGTGTCCTGTTCTGCACAAGATAGCAGTTGCCGGTATCTCTAGGACAATAATTGTAATAGCTATCATACAATACACATAGGTGTTCTTTTGTATACAGGCCTGGTCCTGTGTCTTGGGTTTAAGCAGTCCACAACAGCTATGGTCTGCTCCTAGTCCTGGATTGCAGCTCGATGTTAATGAGCTGCAGGCGAACATCCTTGGTAGGAGTTACAGTCTACTCAGGAGGCTGTGCCTTTTTAAGATGAGAGGTGTAAATCCATGAGTTTATACCGTCTAATTTTTGCAGCACATGGATTAGTTAATAGTATTTGGTATGGCTCCTTCCATTGGGGTTGAAGGGAGTCCTTTATTAAATGTCTTTTCCAATAGACAAAGTCTTCAGGCTGCAGATCATAACCAGGAACTTGTCTTCAGGGAGTGGACTATGAAAGGAATTCTTTACCAAATCTTGGCTTTTGTAAAGATGACGAATGAGTCCCTTATAATATTGCAATATATCTCCCTTGAGAAAAGTTAGGTTGGTTATTTGGGTTCCCATACATGTGGGCCTTCCTGTTATAATTTCATAAGGGGATAGTTGATCTTTTCCAAGGTGGACCAGAGGGTAAGGAGCACCAGGGGAATGCTTTAGGCCAACGGAGGTGAAATCCATTTATGAACTTAGCCAATTGTGTTTTAATTATTCCATTGGTCCTTTCCACCAGCTCTGAGGACTGGGGATGGTAGGCACAATGGAAATGTTGAAATATGGGCCAAATTTCACAAATATTTTGAATAACTTGACCAGGAAAATGAGTTCTTCTATCACTGTAAAGTTCACAGTGGACTCCCCATAGTGGAATAATTTTTTCTAATAAAGTTTTCCAACTGCCATCACTGTTGCTTGCCTGCAGGGAAAAGCTTCAACCCAATGGGAAAACATGCAGACCATTACTAAGACATGTAACCTTGAGAGGATGGCAGCTGGATAAAATCAAGCTGCCATACCTCAAAAGGTCCAGCTGGAAGGGGAAAATGACCCTGGGCCTCATGGAGGAGCTTCCCTGGATGATACTTAGGACAAATAACACACTGAGAATAAACCTTTTGTGCCACTGTGGAAGATGGTTTCCAGTAACATTGTTTACACTAGGGTATACTTTTATCTGGATTCCATTGTGTCAGATTATTAACATATTCCTTAAGGGGCACCTGACATCCCATTGCAATAATGGTTTATTATTAAGTCCATACAATATTTTAGTTTCAGGAGACAGGTATTCCCCTGTCTGTTTCCAAGTGGATTTCTCTTTTGTTGGGGCTATACTCTAGGTTTCCTTCAACATGTTTTTAAGTGTTTCAGGCTTTATGATCATTTTTTTGGATTGGGGCTGGTGGCTTGAATGCTGCTTTTTTAGCTGTAGCAATAGCAAATTTGTTATCTCCACTTTTAGTGGTGTCCAATGTAGAGTGACCTGGGATTTTTACAATTGTCAAAAGTTTTGGTTGAGAATAGTTTCTAACAGCTCTGATAGTTGGTTGTCCATTTTTTATGGGTTGCCCTGAGGAGGTTAAATATCCTGTCTCCTTTCACATTCCAAAGTCATGAGCAACTCCAAATGCTTAGCAGGTGTCAGTGTATGTTCACAGCCTTGTCTTTTGCTAATTGACAAACTTGAGTCAGGGCAATCAATTTGGCCCCTTAAGCTGATTTGGCTTGAGGAAGAGGACCAGCTTCAATTACCTCTAGTAAAGCGACCACAGCATATCCTGCTCTAAAATTTCCATCCCCCCCTCTTAAATAAGACCCATCTGTATACCATTCTATCTCAGCATTATCCAGTGGCATCTCTTGTAAGTCTGTCCCGGGAGTGAGAAGTTGGTCAGTCATCAGAACAGTCATGAGGGGTTTTGTCAGAAGGACCAGGCAAGAGAGTGTAAGTTAATTATTTGGAGCATATTATCTCAGTCAAAATGTATAAAATAATCTAAAATTGATTCATTTGGGTTCTGGTGGCATTGCTGGATTTTATCCCAATCCACAACCCTTTGGAATATTGAAGAAATGATATTTAACAGAGCAGTTGCTCATTCCCACGCATCTTTGTGTCTGTGTTCTCGACTTCTGGGGGCTGGTTATTGTAGCTCTATTGTGCCTTCAAGGGTTAAGTCTGCTACAGGATCTGACCACTGTACTTTCTCCAGCCATTCCTTAGCTTTAGCTTCCGAGACCAACATGTGTGCCAGCTGTTAGAGGTCTGAATGGCCTGGGTCATAGGTTCTGATAATGAATTCAAATTCTTGGGCAAACCCAACTGGATCTTATGGGGCCCCAGAAATTCTTTATGCCCTGCAACTCAGCCTTTGACCAGCATTGGTAGACAATCACCGGGTTCCCCTACGTGTTACCGGTTGTTCCCAAAACAGGGTGATCATGAGAGATGGCCCTGCAGAGTCCCCCTTTTCCACATCTTCCAGATGAGAGGCTGCCACTGGCACTGTCCAGGGATTGTCAGGAGGTAGGGTCTTGGAAGTTAGACTCCCTACTGCCTTCTGTGGAGTGAGTGGCATACAAGGAGGGGAAGATGTTAAATTAGAACATGCAGGAGAAGGAAGGAACAGATCTGGTCTGGGAAGTTCAGAGAAGTCAGGGGTAAAGTGGGGGTGTAAGTGGAGGTGGGGAGGTGCCACAGGGAAGTAAGGGATTCTGGGGATTTCTTTAAGAGAGATAGAACTTTAGAGAGTCCTTGGTTAGCATTTCTAAGTTGTTTGTTGGCTTATTGTAAGGACATGAGGCGATCTTCCCCCCATTTGCTACTCTCTAGGTACCGTTGAAAGTAGCTCTCCCATTCTGGTTGTTTAGTTTTTGTGCCTGCGTTTTGCATCCTAGTTCACAGGTACACTAATTTGGGCATCTCAGAAGATCCCCATCTAGGCCTCTGTAGGTTAGAATCTGCCTTGGTTATAGTGGTCCACTTGATTAAATATTTGCATGACAATTCACCATAAGTGTTTTTGCATATACCTGGCCAGAGTTTCTAAGGGTGGAACTTTGTGTTCCACAGCTGTGGGGGTTTCAGCCAACTTAAAGGGCTCCTTCCACATAATTTAGAGTTTTCCTTCAGATTTGACCAAGTCAGAGGGTTTGTTGGATCCAAAGTGTGCTGTTTGGGGACCTAGCTTTTCAGGGCCGTTACTCCCTGAACCGGTATCGTGGCTACCTGGCACAGTGTGTCAGGGGCTCAAGGCGTGGGAGATCAGCTCCTTATTTGCACCTGCTAGCTGAGATTAGACCCTAAGTACGTTCTTCTGGGGGGAAATCCTACTCAGCCGTTGCACATCTTAGGGAGTGTTTCTTCCAGACGCCCTCATGTAATTCTCAGTTGCCTGAGAAAGGCTGAGAGGGGCGAGCTCTTATTTCTTTGGAGAGGAAAATTCCATACTTATAAGCTAGAGGGTTTAGAGTTGGCCAAATCCAATAAGAGAAGGACTGAATCATACAAAAAACACCTAACAAGACAGAAACAAATAAATAAGACATCTAAGCAAAACAAACAGCAATCACACAAATTATACAATTTCTGAGTGCTCTAAATGTAAGGAGAAATTAAGACCAGCTGGTTGTTAACAGTAACTTTAGTCATTAAAGAGAATTTGCAAGACAGATTCCCAACTCAGCTCCTTACCTAGTGATGAGGCTCTAGCTGAAGACTGTTCTCCACTGATGAAGAAGCAGACAAGCTTGCCTTCCTTGATGGAAGCAAGCAAAAACTCCCAGAAAAAAAAAAAAAAGAGGTGTTTTTTTTTTTAAACACCAAATTAAACCTCAGGGCCCCAACTTCCTGCAGGGAGGAGGTCCCAGACCTCAACAAATTGTCTTATTGGTTTGGGCTATAAAGAGCCCAAGCTGGTACCAATAGGAGAGTTGCTGCAGGCCAGGGCCACCTTCACTCAGGATCCCTCCGTGGTCAATCAAGGAAAACGACCCAGGAAAATCTCAATCATTTTTTGAGGTTTATTTGCCAAAGTTAAGGATACACGCCTGGGAGATAGGTCTATTCCTTTCCCCATAGATGATTTTGAGGGTTTCAATATCTAAAGGGCAAAGGGAAGGATATTGAGAAATACATAATTTTCATGTGAGAAGAGGGTAGGGGAAAACAGTCATTCATACCTTTGTCTGGCTCAGTGTATCTGCATTTTTACATATGTAGATAATGTAGACGATAGAGCAGAGGAAACAATCAGATACGCATTTGTCTCAGGTGGAAGGGATGACTGAGTTCTCTCCTGTGTCCCCACACCTGTGGAGAAAAGCTATCCATTCATGTTGCCATGATGCATTTTAACAGAAACACTTTAGGATAAAGGTCTTGGGGCCCCCAAAGAATTTCCTTGCGGACAAAATGTGAGGGAGGTATGTAGCTTTTCGTATTTTAGCCATCTTATTTAGGAACCAAAATGAGATGCAGGTTGGCGTGACCCAGTTCCCAGCTTGACGTTTCCGTTTGGTTTAGTGAGTTTGGGGTCCCAAGATTTATTTTACTTTCACACAATCATAATCAGTAAATCATTGTACTTTATCTTTTTCATCTAATTGGGAACTCTGGGTGTTTTTTAATTTGGGGGGAATAAAAAGTATTTTCTAAATTCGTTATGAATTGTGTGTCATGACAGTTATTGTTTCCATATTCTATTTTGTAGTGATAAGAAATTGATGCTGGCAAGCTACCAACTTTGTTTGCCCAGGTGTTTATACAATGCACCGCTAGACTAATCTTAAACATCAATTATCGCTGATTTGGGGCTTTATTGTTTTAAAATCTATAACTCATACTTTAGTACTTTGTAACATTTGCATTACACTGTATGATTTTTACCTTCTAGTTTGTCTTGTGTTTCCAATTAGACTCCAAGTGCTTACTCAGTTTAAGATCATCATAGGACCCTATACTTTTCCTAAAATATACTTTCATTTGAGCTTTGACTTGACTGTATTTTTATTGCTTTCCCCGGTTGAGGCACTTTAGTAGGAAAAAAAAAAGCTTATATCTTCTCCCTGTATTTTTAACCAGAGCATGATCGGTTCTAAACACATTCATTGCAAATATTTTTTTCTTTTTTTTATTTTATTATTATTATACTTTAAGTTTTAGGGTACATGTGCACAACATGCAGGTTTGTTATGATTGGACTTACTCCTGAGTTCGTGCAGTTTGTATAAAAATATCTGGAAGACTAGAATGTTCACCTCACTGTTATCAGGTGAGATCTGCTGATTCATTCCGCTGAATTTGGCTATTGTGAAACGGTAGGGAGAGGAAGCCTAATTATAGTACCACCCATCCTATGTGCTTAGCTTTCCTCCACCTAGAGTCTGGGAAAACCCAGACCAGCAATCCTAGCCTCACTGAAGAAAATAATTAAAGAGCAGGCCAGTCAACACTGTTCTAATAAGACAAAGTTGTTTTTACAATGTTAACATTGCCTAATTAACAAACTTTTTATGTTGTTAATTTCATCATGTATGAGTTGCTATTTCCTGGATAAAAATGGAAACATACATGTTAACTTACATAATGTCGATAACAGTGGGAAATAATATAGAGCAAAAATATTTTCTCCTACATGTACTATTTTCACCTTTGGTTGGCCTAAGAGAAAAATCCTTATACGGTGATATGAGAACATTCTTCATCAGATACAGAGGAATCTTTAACCAAGCCATACAGCAGCCTCTTATTGAATAGATGTACATTTTAGGACTATCATGAGAGAGAACATGTTTTATTCAATATATTTATAGTATATTTATAGCTCTTCTACAGTATATGTGTGAATTACTAGGAGAAATGAGAAAAAAATAGGTGACTATCTAGTCCTCAAGGATTTTAATGCCTGGAAAGAAAGATTAAATGTATAATATTTTCCTGAAAATATACAAAAAAGTCAAATTATGAAAGTTTAAAAATAGCTTTACGTATTTCAATGGAAATTTCTATCCTATAGAGAGTTAGAAAATATTCAATCCCTAATGAAAGCTCACTTTAAATATAATCTTTGACAATATTTTCATAAACAAAGGCTCTTTAGTTTATCTTCTTTCACAACAGCATCAGGCTTAGTGCCCAATTAAATGTCTGCAGGAGTCCAAAGAAATATCATTGCTGAGGGTAGTATCTTTACCTCCAAGTGAGCAAGACAGGTCTCATCACTGCTGTCAGTGATGAACTTGGGAATCAGTAATGGCTGCCAGTATTGAAAGATATATATTTTTTTCTTTTTTTTAAAATTTTATTATTATTATACTTTAAGTTTTAGGGTACATGTGCACAACGTGCAGGTTTGTTACATATGTATACATGTGCCATGTTGGTGTGCTGCACCCATTAACTCATCATTTAGCATTAGGTGTATCTCCTAATGCTATCCCTCCCCCCTCCGCCCACCCCACAACAGTCCCCGGTGTGTGATGTTCCCCTTCCTGTGTCCATGTATTCTCATTGTTCAATTCCCACCTATGAGTGAGAACATGCGGTGTTTGGTTTTTTGTCTTTGCGATAGTTTGCTGAGAATGATGGTTTCCAGTTTCATCCATGTCCCTACAAAGGACATGAACTCATCATTTTTTATGGCTGCATAGTATTCCATGGTGTATATGTGCCACATTTTCTTAATCCAGTCTATCATTGTTGGACATTTGGGTTGGTTCCAAGTCTTTGCTATTGTGAATAGTACCACTATAAACATACGTGTGCATGTGTCTTTATAGCAGCATGATTTATAGTCCTTTGGGTATATACCCAGTAATGGGATGGCTGGGTCAAATGGTATTTCTAGTTCTAGATCCCTGAGGAATCGCCACACTGACTTCCACAATGGTTGAACTAGTTTACAAAGCTGTAACTTTGCTGAGAACATTACAGATAAAAACACTGTGGAAGTTCAGGTGTGAGGGATTATCTGCAACTGAAAGGATCTGAGAATCAGAGGTCAGAGAAACATAGTCTATCACATATTTCCTTGTCTTTTTTTGGTATTTTTCTTTTCTTTTTGTTTTGTTTTGTGTAGAGCAGTGGTTCTCAAATATTAGCATGCATGCGAATCACCTGGAGGGCATGTTAAAGCCCAGATTGCTGGCCCCACCCAAGAGATTCTGATTCAACAGGTCTGACGTGGAGCTGGAGAATTTGCATTCGTAGTAAGTTTCAGGTGTTGCTGCTGCTGCTTGTCCATGACTACTGATTATTCTCTGCAAGAGAGTGCTAGAGTGGAATTACTGGAACAACAGAAAAGAACGCTTTAGGTTCTTGATACACTGTTGGGTTGCTATCAAGAAAGGATATACACATTTACGAACTCGTCAGGGGAACATGAATGTTCTTCTCTGAATAACCTCTGTTATTGAGAGTCATAGGTTTTTTGTTGTTGTTGTTTGTTGTTGATATACAATTTGATTTTATTTTTGCATTTCCTTGATTAGGCTGAATATTTTTCTACATTTATTAACCATATGTATTTTCTCTTATGTAAACTTTCTCTTTGTGTTCTTTTCAGTTTTCAATCAGAGTCAAAATTCCTACTCGTTTTCAATACTTGACTTTCAATGCATCTTCTTCCTGTGAAGTTCTCCTGACAACTCTACATGTGGTCCCTAGTTTGGGCCTCCTCTTCTAATAGTAAATGCGTACTCGCAATACTATGGAGAATTTCTATGCTGTATCCTAACTGTTTACACTCCTCTCTCCCCCAGTGGACAATAAGCAACTCATGAACCATTTTTATTCTTTTCTTCAGCGCCTAATCAACTGCTGGGCACAAGGTCTCTGTCAATTATTTAATGAATTAATGAATAAATCTATAAAGATTACTGAAGAGTTGGTTTTAACTCAACATGGACTTCATCCAGATGGTATATCTACATTTTGTATAAAACAAAAAGGAGCACTAAGTCCTTAGGTAAGTCTATGAAAGCTTGTTTAGAGTAATGTAAGTGTTAATTGGACAGTATATAAAAATTCACCCTATGAAACTGCTAGACAGTGAAATATTGCTGGCAACTGTCTGCTAAAAAGAAAACCAAGCCCTTTTCTTTCATTTAAAGAAAAGTAATTTCCTCTGCAAAATATTATAAAATTATATTTATTGATTCATCTGGGGCCTTTTCAAATTAACTGGACAATTATCATAACACACCTCTCCAAAAAAGAATACAAAAAACATGTTCTTCCTCTGACAATAAAACACACATGTACTTACACATTGAAGATACAAACAAAAGTTAAATTTCAAAAACAACTGTATTTTTTTCATCATGTTATACTGTCAAATCATACCTCTTGTATTCCTAATTTGGCTTTTTCACAGTTTTGCTATACCAAAAAATTACATAAAAAATTACCCAGCTTTATATTATCTCAGATACTGGAAAAAACATAAGTGAAACAAATGAGGTTGCTGCTAAGTTGGAAATAAATAAACATGAGTACTCTTATATTTGGAAGGGACTTCTGGCTGGAGGTCTTGAGACCATGCAAATGTAGCAGGCTTTGCACCTTGGAGTCCTGAGATTGTCGGATAAAAAGGAACTCCAGAGATGCTGAAACCCCTCTAACCTCCCCAGCTGTTCTTTTACCAAAGGTGAAAGCTCTTACCTGCAAGCTGGGTTTAGAGTCTCCACTTCAGTTGCAGCTGCGTTTCCTCCACTTTTCCCTTTCAGTCATCATATTGCTGACCCTTGAAAACTTTTAAATTACTATTAAAGTGCTCAGCTGTGCTCCTTTTCAGCTATATCCTGCTCCAGTTTTGAAGGTGTAATTTGAAGTAAAATCTTGGAACCTAAGATCTTACTGTCTCCACAGACAGCAGAATACGGCTGTAATAGCTAGCAGTTAAGGTAGATGTTAAGGCCATTGTTACTATCGTCAACTGAGGCTAAGTCCTGGGTGGGCTTTTTGCTGTGCCAAATGCCCCACTGTGCCACACAGTCAAACAGTAAACATGGCTCTACAGTAAGTCGCACACTGGTTTTCAAAGAAGCATAAATCCTTCCACCAAAGAATCCATTGATAGGATAACTCTTTTATAAAATGGAGGTTCTAAAAACTGAAAGAACATTTTGCAACCCACCCCCAACTTTTGATTCCTACTGACACCCTTGACTCAATACAAAAGAAACTGGACTTCAAAAGATAAAAATGAATTTTTGCTTCTTTGGGTTGTGGGCTATAGTCATATCTTGCTCTGTGTCTAGTTACAGCTTCAGGTCACCACATGAGGCAGCAAGTACTCCCCAATGGTGGCTGGGGAGGCCCCTCCAACCGCCTGACCTGGTCATATTTCCCACCTCACTTCTCTGAGGAACATCATAATTCAGGCTATGCTTAGATCAATTGGCAAAGAAATGAACTAAACATTGGCAATGATGATATAAAATCAATGAATCAGGTTTCACCAAAAAATGAATAGGGTAAGAAATTATGCTTTTTATGAATGCCCATCACATAATCGTAAACAGTGGTGTTTCTACTATATTGTAAAAGACCTATATGTCTCAAGGCCTCTCTAAAAAAAAATAGGGCCACCAAGCACAAATGTAGGGACAATTAATACCATTGCTTTTTAAGACTTTTAACATTGGTTACAATATGTAAAATTTTAGTTGCTGTTAATAAAAAAATGAAAATGCACTGAAGGGGTTCATGACTATAGAATGGTAACACATTGTTAAGATATCAAATACTTTTGAAAATACATATACATGCTTTTGTTATGGGAGGTAACTTTTAAGGATTTAAATTGTAAGTTGTTTTTTTTTTTTAATCATGGTTCTTTGACTGAAAATGTGACATATTCCTCAGCTTACCACAGAGTGAAAAACACTGTCACAGACTGGATTCCACGTTAGTGGAATTGCTGCACCAGTTCCTGTACGTAAGAGGTCTAATGAAAATCTTGTGAAAAAATATCCGAAATACTGGAGCTCTGAAAATGATAAAAATCCAAGGGTCCACAATTGAAATCACAGATAGAAATCGCAAGGCTTGGAGGTCTTCTGCTTCTTCAGAGGTCCTGTTTTTCTCCTTGACATCCTTAAATGCTCCATAGTAAGCGCGATACTGTTTTGAAGAAAAACATTCCATTATGATGTGGAAAGGTTAATGACAGCAATGGATTCACTTACTTCACCTAAGTTACTGTAAGAACATGACATCTTAGCTTGGAACACCCATTTTTGGTACATTTACAAGTAGCTAAGGCCACAGCAGCTGATGGGTACAAGTGGGGAGCTGGGAAGGTGGGGTGTGGCCAGACCTGGGAGGTGGGGCGGAAGCTGAGTACTTGTCTGAGACCCAGTCTGATTAAGTTCCTGAAGGCTATTCTACCTGCTGGGCTCAAGTTTCTAGGTCCCTGCCAGGCCACGAAGATCTGCTGAATCTTTTAGAAACAGGGTCAGCATGCTTTCATAAATACAGAATCTCTTTCTAGCTAGTGTCCTTGCACTTACTTTCTTCAGTTCTCCTTTCTTTCTTCTCCCTGCTTCCTAGCCTCTCCTATTCATTCTCTCAGAAATAAGTCACACCTGTGAAATGTCACATGATGGAGACACCAATAGAATGGAAGCTTTTAATCAATGTGAAGAGACAGGAAATATGATAATGAAAAGACCTGGGATGACTTGGAAAAAAATACTGTTCAACTCATGTAAATTGCTGTACTTATTTTTAGCACAAATTGTTACGTTTTCATGGTTGACATCGTTTTTTTTTTTTTTTCAATCTAGAAGGCAAAAACATGCACAAAAATATAAGGCTGCCTTACCCAGGTCCAACCAACTCCTCTTGTCTTCATCTTCCCTGAGGTCTCTGTAGCCTCCTTGGAGCCCTGTAAAATGCCTCAAACAACAGCTTTTCCTCCCATTCAGCCAACACTGATCTCTAGACCAGCACAACCATTGCTTTCCACTCTGCCTAAGGCTGGCCACTTTTTTCTTTTTTCCATTACATTCTCTATGCCTACAATTCTAAACACATATTAGGATAAATGGACTCTAATGGAACAGGAAGCGTGCAAACTCAACATTAGTAAGAAGGGATATGGATAAGAGACTGTACCCATTCGAGGCAATCAGAGAGCATCTCCTGGAGAAGATGCATTTTTCCCATAATAATTTCCTTACTGTTCTACTTTCTTCTCTATAGAGCATTTCAGCAGGCTCAGCCACTCCAACCTAGTGCACTTAGGAAGACACCTTACATTGGACTCAGATGTTTAATCTGGATGCCCTTGCCCATCTGAAGTCGGGCGGGGGCGGAGGGAATCTTAACAACTTCTCCATAACATAAATATTGTATTCGATTAATCTTGATGAAAAATTTGTTGGAGTATGATTTTTAAAATTCACTTTAATGCTGAACACTTAACTAGACTGAATTTTCAAATTTCCAGTTTGATACAATAGGAAGAAAGTGTAAGTGTACAGAATATGGCATGAGCTTCAGAGGCATTCTCTAAGGCATATAACATATTTTCAGGCTGGGCACGGTGGCTCACGCCTGTAATCCCAGCACTCTGGGAGGCCGAGGTGGGTGGATCATTTGAGGTCAGGAGTTCGAGACCAGCCTGGCCAACATGGTGAAACACCGTCTCTACTAAAAATACAAAAATCAGCTGGGCGTGGTGGTGGGTGCCTGTAATCCCAGCTACTCGGGAGGCTGAGGCAGGAGAATTGCTTGAACCCGGGAGGCTGAGATTGTAGTGAGCCTAGATTGTGACATTGCACTCCAGCCTGGGTGACAAGAGTGAAACACTGTCTCAAAAAACAAACAAAAAAAATATTTTCACCCAAATTATTTTTATCTTAGAAAACCGCAATGTCCTGGAGGTTGGTGGGGGAGCAGGGATGGATGAGAGAGGGTGTGCATGTATATATTAGGTGTTATGAGAGAGAGGTCTGTAAGCCAGGTAAAGATAAGTACAAGCTATTTAATCACTTGTCAGAATCCATGAAGTCAGAGATGAGAGAGCTCTCCTGTGTATGCCATTTTGGGGAGCAGAAAGAATAGGTGCAATGCTCCTTTCAAAGGAGGCTGTTGGAGGCCTGTAAGGGACAACAGGCAAGGGATGGGCCCAGGGAAAGGGTCTGAGGTAGATTTGAAGGGATAGAGCAGAGGGCAAGGTCTGTTGTGTTATACTGTGTGGACTGGATAGAAGAGGGCATCAGAAGCCAGAGAGGGCTGCCTGGCAGGGATGTCCAGGAGCTGGCAACAACATTATTTCAACGCCTCCCAAGTCCATCAGAGGGCGTTCTTCTCACACCAATTCTTTCTGGATATTGAGCACTTTTAAAAAATGCCCGTGTATTTTTTTTTTTTTTTTTAAGACAGAGTTTCACTTTGTCACCCAGGCTGGAGTGCAGTGGCACAATCAAGGCTCAATGCAGCCTTGACCTTCTGGGCCCAAGCAATTCTCCCACCTCAGCCAAGTAGCTGGGACTACAGGCACGTGTCACCACGCCTGGCTAATTATTTTAATTTTTTTTGTAGAGGCAGGGTCTCACTGTGTTGCCCAGGCTGGTCTCAAACTCCTGGGCTCAAACAATCCTCCTGATTTGGCCTCCCAAAATGCTAGGATTACAAGTGTGAGCCACCAGCCCCAATGAACAATACATTTCTAATACAAATCCAGTGACTTGAATGTCAAAATAACCTAATGGATTTGACATGGATAAACGCTGCATAGAAAATAAAATAATTTGTTTTAATTATGCTAGTATCATTCAGTTGTCTAGATCCCAACTAA
Source organism: Pongo abelii (assembly GCF_028885655.2). Lineage (NCBI taxonomy): Eukaryota > Metazoa > Chordata > Mammalia > Primates > Hominidae > Pongo > Pongo abelii. The sequence continues at coordinate 56,279,783 of NC_072000.2, read as the reverse complement.
TCAAGCATTCTCAAATAGTTGGAACTATATTTTGCCACACTCCACTTTGAGGAGAAAGGGGCAAATAGAAAAAACACTCATGTAAAATGTTTTCTTTTTAAGTCAACTTAACCATATAGCTTATTTAAGTCACCCATGTCTCCCCCTTCAGATAAAGATACAATTGCTAGGTCCATTACTTAGAAGAGTGTAAAATCTCCAATACCTATTCAATGTGTCCAGTAGGTCAAAGCTACTGTCATTACAAACATGTGATTTGCCTTTTTCCCCTTCATTCTCTCACAAGTGTACAGTGAATTTTACGGAGGCTAGATAACAAATGATGACATCACTTTCACAAATAATAGAATATGTGGTTGTGTATCCTTGTGTTTTCTAGACCTTTTAAGGTAGTAGGTTGAGGGTACACACGTGAATTTTCAGACTGTTTTCAGTACTTTTGTGCTCTTAACAGGATTTTTCCACTTTACTTGCTATAATCTCTGTAACCTTACTGTCATCAAATCATTGTGAAATCCCCACGTTTTCCTTGTACATATGGAAAACACAAGAGGTATATTTTATCTTGTTTTGCAATCATATTTTTAGAATTTCTTAGTTTTATTTTCTAATACGAGAAATACTGATGATTTAATCCACATAAACAAAAGCTGTCTGGGTCATTAATAATTTTAAGAGTATAAAGTGGTCCTTAGACCAAAAAAAGTTTCAGAGCCACTGCCTTAGCATATAGCACTATCTCCTGAGAAGATAATAGTTCTTGATTTTTTTTCATGTCCAGCAGGCAACAATAATACATGGAAATTATATAGAGTAATAATAATGATGCTAATTATTGAGGCAAGACACTGGGCTAGGTGATGAATGTATATATTATGTATGTAATTTCAAATCTTCATAACTATCTTACAAAACAAGTATGGTTATAATCATTTTACAGGTGAGGAAACTGAGGTCAGAAAGGGTAAATTAGCTGCTACCATAGCTAGTAAGTGATGAAGCCTGATTCAAACCCGTGTCTGATGCTAAAGCCCTTATCCTCTCTAGAAAATGGTGGTTCTTGTGAAGAATGCTGTCAACATTAAATAGACTTGGAACTTTGCTAGTTTTTCAGAAAATCTTTTTCAACTCCATTATTTCCTTCAGTCCTCAGAATACCTGAGTTATCCAAGTCTCCTTAGAGACATGTCCAAAATACAATGTTCTTTCCACTGTGTGATGCTGCTTTCTGCACTGGTCTGACTAAAACATTCCAACTCAGGTCAAAATTTCCATGCATTTGGCTACTGTCTGCTTTGTCACAGCATAGATAAGTGAGGCCCCAACTTTACAATAGGAGCTCCTAAAAGATTTTATAAAGGACCAGATGGTAACTATTTTAGGTTTTATGGCCAAGAGACAAAATCATAAATATTTGATAGGTACTAATATAACATGGGAGAAAACACATTTCCACAATTTTTTGATGGAATTCAAAATGTATCAATAATTGAGTACAATTTTTTTTTTTTTAGATGGAGTCTTGCTCTGTTGCCCAGGCTGGAGTGCAGTGACACAGTCTTGGCTCACTGCAACCTCTGCCTCCCAGGTTCAAGCGATTCTCCTGCCTCAGCCTCCTGAGAAGCTGGGACTACAAGTGCATGCCACCACGCCCAGCTAATTTTTGTATTTTTAGAGACGGGGTTTCACCATTTTGGCCAGGATGGTCTCGATCTCTTGACCTCATGATCTGCCCGCCTTGGCCTCCCAAAGTGCTGCGATTACAGGCGTGAGCCACCGCGCCCGGCTGAGTACAATTTTTTTGTAATATGTATCTACTAAGGAGAAGAATAAAATGTTTTCTTGGAACAGTATTTTTCTTGAAATCGTATTTGGCTCAATTGAAGCTCAAAACTCTTGGGCCTCATCAAATTGATTGCAGAGATTCATTTGTAAGGATTATTCTTAACTCCAGGGAGATATAAAACAGTGGCCAGGAAAGATTTCGCCTGTGAGCCGTGGTTTGCCAACTCCTGTTTTAGAGTGCAATTCTACAAATGTGAACCCTGAATCTGAGCTTGCATATCACCTGGGAACTTGTTAAGAATGAAAATTCTTTAAAAATGTGTGAATTAGAAACTCTGGGGAATGGGGTCCAGCCATCTTGTTTTCTAGAAGCCTTGCTGGTGTTTCTGAGCTGGTGCTTCTGAAAACCACTGCTATATGTCATCTGTGCCTATATCTACATTTAGATAGATATAGATTTATGTATTTGTTTATTTATTTGGGGGGCATACTGTTCCCATCCCTGCATGCTGATGCCCCAGACTTCTTTTTCCGCAAGCAGTAAGGCCTTCATTTAAAGGAAAATCGCTTTGTATTTCCCTTTCATTCACCATTGAAAGTAATATCCAAAATTGCTACACTCTGAGGAGAAATTTAACAACTTTCCTATTCACAGAAGTCTCAGGATTTCGAGAACATGGGATTGGCAATGGAATTTCTGTAAGTATTGTTTTTGTTGAACAGGTACCTTGGGGGTGGGAGAAAGGAGAGGAGCAGCACTGAAAATGTTTCCTCAAGCCTCACCTACTCCCAGGTGTCTTGGCGGGGACTCCAGGAACAAATGCCTTCAAAACGAGGAGATAATTTCATTTCCATCGCCATCCTCATTATTAAATTGAAACCGGAGATAATGGCTTTCATGTCACCTCACTTGCCAAGGTACACTCAAAACCCGTCAAGCCAGGTTGTCAAAACGACACCAGCAGCTAAAACATACAAAGAGCCTCGGCCTCCATCGCCACAATCCCTGGAGGATGCAGCACCAGAAACAGCAGCCGTGGCGTCTCAAAGTTTACGCACGCGTTTTTCAAAATTAAAACTATGCATCTGCAAATCACTCTGGCTGGATTAAACCTCTTTTTCCCTTTCTATGCCAACACGGGGAGAAGATCGTCCTAGACGCCATTCGCCCATTTCTGATACCACTGAAGTCATGAGCAGGTCTAACAAAATAAAACATCACCCAGCCGTCGGGAAGTAGAGGACTCCTGTTGCCAAGGAGGAACTAAGTTCTGCTCCTCCTAAGGCGCAAAAATGACCTCGAGATCTCCCCAGAAGGAAGCAGAGAGGAGGGAGTTCTGCCACATGGAGAGGGTTTTGCTGGGCTAGGGAGACACCGCCGGGCTCAGTCTTTCCCTTCCTTTCTCGATCTTTCCCTCATTTTGCTCCGCAAACTGAGTTATATCTCGGGGCTGTGGAAGGAATCCAATTTGGGGAACTCAGCAGCAAACCTTCCTGGCCCAGGGCGCAGCTCGCCGGGCGCCGCGTCCATCCCGCTCCGCTCCACCCTTCCCGCTCCGCATCCGCGGCCGGACAGTCCCAGTGCCCTGCTGCCCCGGGGCCCCGGGACTCACAATTACGGGCAGAGAACACATAGTGAAGAGCACGGTCATCAGCGCCAGCAGCAGGAGGTGATCCAGCTCCTCCAGGGGCTGAGGGGACGCTTCCCTCCCGTCCGCGCGCGGCTCGGCAAGGTCCCTGGTGCAGGAGCGCGGGTGCCGCTGCAGCCGCCGGTGCATCGCATAGAGGTTGCGCATGGCGCCGAGGTTGCACAGCACGGTGGCGAGGACCAGCAGCGCCATGAGGCTGGAATAGAGCACAGAGTACCCCAGCACCGACAGCGAGCCCTCCTCGTGGACCATCTGGATAAAGCACCAGGTGCCGGGGCAGTACTGCACGAACTTCCCGAAGCCCATGAAAGGTAGCGCGCAGAAAGCCAGGGAGAAGGCGCTCACCACCGGGGCCACCAGTGCGCCCAGGCGCAGGGTGATGTGCCGCTGGTAGAAGAAGGGGTGCCCTAGGGAGAGCCAGCACTCCAGTGCCATGGCCAGGAGTTGCAGTGTCGAGGAGAGCCCAAAGAAAGACATGAAGAAGGCGAAGGCTTGGCACAAGGAGTTGTCCAATGCGGGCGCAAGCACCCGCAGACTCCGGTTCTGAGCGTAGGCAGCCAGCACCACTGGGCTTAGGAGGCACTTGCCCAGCAAGTCGGTGACCGTCAGGCCACACACCAGCACGTAGAAGACCGAGGGCAGCGGGCGCAGTGGACGCCGCGAGCACCACCCCAGCCCCGAGCGCGCCAGCAGCCCCAGGGCCAGCAGGTTGCCCAGGAGGCCGGTGGTGAAGAGCACCCAGCCCATCACGGCCGAGTTGCCTTTTTCCACAGAGGTGGTGTTCTGGCAGCGGTAGAAGGGCGACTTCATAGCGTGCGGGAGCAGAGGGCTGGAGTGAAGGCTGTGGAAGGGCGAGGGCCCCGGCGCCCGGGTGCTAAGGAGCCCCCGGCAGCTCCGCGCGCGGCTGGGGCGGAGAAGCTGCGCCACAGAAAAAGCTCCGAGGGCGGCGGGGTGTTCCCCACGGCAGGAACCTCCTATCTAAACTCGCGGGTCACACCCCTCTTTAAGAGGCGGGACGCTCTGCAGGGTGAACGCCTGGCGCTGGCATTGAGGAGCGCGGAGTAGGCCAGTGAAGAGCTCGGCCCTGACGCGCTGCGTTCTCAGTAGAGACAGACTCTGGTGCCGAGGAAGGGCAGGAGGAAAATAGCAAGAATTCCAAGCACCCAACACCAGTCCTTCTAGCGAGGCAAGAGAAATACTAACTAAAATGGAGGGGAAATTAAGCAGCAGCCACCTGGGAGGAGGGCAGTGGTGCTGGTGGTTGAACTGGGGTGGCCAAGAACTCGAAAGATGAGCGAAGAGGGGAGGCTGAGGAAGGGCTTCTACCTAGTTGTCTTGAATTAGCTAGTTAAGGAAGGGTAAAGATAACTCACGTTTGGAAAGCCGCTAAGCCTTAGCTCCTCTTCTCTACTAGATCAGCGCAATTTGGGGCATTCACGGTCATCTCCGTTGCATAGGCGAGGAAACTGAGGCCTTGGAAAGTTCAGTGATCTGCCCGTGGTGACAGAGCTACAGAAGTAGCAGAGCCGGACCTCTCACCCGATCTTCTATTTTGGAGTTCATCTGTCCTGTTCCCATGGCTCCTCCTCCAAAGAGGCTGTCCAGATTTCAGGGAAGTGGTTTGTGGGAAAGCCAAGAGCCAGTGTTGAGCCTGGGTACCATGAATCACATTGACTGTAGAGAGCTGGTGGGAAGGGCATGGTTAGCAGCACTGTTGCTGTCATCAGATAGGCCTGGGTTTGAGTCCAGGTTCTGTTCCTCACTGTGTGTGTGACCCTATGGGACTTGCTTAGCCTCTCAAGCAGTAACATCTATCTGGCCTGCTTGGCTCTTCTGAGGCATAGAAATAACACGTAAAGAGCAAGCACATAGAAAGTGCTCAATGCATGCAATCACCATGATTCTTATTTGATAGAAGGGTGTTTTGGTAGCTGATGTTTAACTGCAGTTTTTAGCATGGATTTTGAAATCACAAAATGGTAGATTTGGCATAGAGCTTTCTCACTCCTCTGATTTGTGGCTACTAGAAAAAATTTATTCCTGTTTGGGCTTTGACTTGGCTGCATCATAAAGGCAAGGGAGTTAATTGTGATAAGCGTGATTTTATATCTTTAACTAGCATTCGATGCCCTGTGAGAGAAATTGGCTTTGAGTGTGGAATCTCAGTGGGATGACTAAGGTTTTGTTATGTAAGTGGGTAGATTATGCCTTGGCTTGAAGGGGCTCATTTTTAGGCCTCATGCCTGTTCTGATGGACAGACTCAGGGAAAGAGCAAGACCCTTGGGATTTAGATGTGAAAGCCTGAAGGGCAGACAGAGAGGCTGCCTCCAGACTGAAAGTCTGGCCAGTAATTTGGGCCACAGGGTGGAAAAGAAGAATCTAAGCTTGGAATTAGATAGTTCTGAATTCCACCACTGGCTGTGTGACCGTGGGTTAGTTGTTCAACCTAATGGAATATGGGACTTATGCTGAACTTGTGGGGTTGTTGTGAGGTTGAGAAAACATGAAGTGCTTTGGCATAGTGTGATAATAATAATAAGAGCTAATATTTATTGGTCCTGATGCAGGTTGGACACTCTCTAAGCCTTTCACTTATATTGACTCAATAGAAGGCCTTGTATAGAGTTAGTTCCCTCGTCTTCTACCTACTCTCTCTCATTCCCATCTCTAGCCCCTAGCACATAAGAATGGGTTTAGAAGAGCCCCACTTGACTTAATGAAGTGAAAGGAAGAGCAGGCCCCATAACCAAAAGACATGAGAATTTGAGGAAAGCTGTGGTCTCCTCCATAGACAGACAGACAGACACATACACACAGGCACACACACACAGACACACACATACACACTTTACATCAATCTCAGGCTGTTCACCATTTCCTGAAGTCTCTCTATGGTACCCAGAGGAGACCCAATGGACACTAGCTTAAGAATCCTTCCTCTAAGAATATTGCATGGGTTGTTCTTCTGAAGCATACCTACTTCAATTCTTTGCAGCTTTATTTTCATGCTACGGTGGCTTACAACTCCGTATTTATCCTAGGAACCCTAATATTACAAATAACTTTTAAAGAAAACAACCCCAAAGTGTGACTGTTGGGCCAGCTATGGGTCCTTGATAAGGTTTACATATGTCATGCTTTAAGGTTGAAGGTTTTGAACAAGTGCAATTCAGGAAACCACACGTTTCCTCTCAGGCACTGTAGCTGGCCATTACGATGGGGTTTCCGGTTGCCTTTCCTGCTTGGTTTGCTGGTGTCCACCCTACCCTGTTCTCAGGCCTAACTTTGGAGTCTTCTTTCCCAGTTCCTGAGAAATCCTGTTTTGTAATTTCACCGTACAACCAAGAAAAGTATCATTTGTTCATGCGTCAAATATTTTTTGAGCTCCTACTCTGCCAAGCATGGGGGTGAGGGGAATGAAGCATGTGGGCACTGAGGGGCATACAGCAGATAAGGAAAGGCAAACATCATGTTGTGTGACCTCTGCAGGCTTATACATTTTTATATCAGCTTTCAGAGTAACCAGGCTAAGTACATTTTTTCCTTAAAAGGGAAACCTTTAATGAAAATATCTTAGGCTAAGTTAATGGTAAGATTACCTCCATTATCTACAGAGCTGTACCAGGCTGCTTAATTGGGTTATAGGACAAATCTTCTGAAAATACATGACATCATGTGGATGACTATTTTAAATATATAATTATATTATGGCAATATAAACATAAAAATCATAGATACTCATGGACAAGGCTCAGAAGCTGACATAGGCAAATGAAAACATTCACTTACACTTGAGAAGGGATGGCAGAAAAATATCTCTTTGGTTTCTGATATATTCAATATTGTATCTGTAATAATTATTTTAAAAGACTTTAAATGTAAAATAAGTGATATGGTTTGGTTCTGTCCCCACGCAAATCTCATCTTGAATTGTAGCTCTGATAATTCCCATGTGGTCATGGGAGGGAACCGATGAAATGCAATTGAATCATGGGGGCAGGTCTTTCCTGTGCTGTTCTGTGATAGTGAATAAGTCTCACAACATCTGATGGTTTTATAAAGGAGAGTTCCCCTACACAAGTTCTCTCTTGCCTGCTGCCATGTAAGACGTGACTGCTCCTCATCCGCCTTCTGCCATTATGGTGAGGCCTCCCCAGCCATGTGGAACTGTGAGTCAATTAGACCTCTTTCCTTTATAAATTACCCAGTCTCAGGTATGTCTTTATTAGCAGCATGAGAACAGACTAATACAACAAATGTATGTTTATGGTGGGGATTTAGGAAGGGGAAAAGAAGGAAAAAGGAACGTTTTTTTTTTTTCTGGATCCATTCTAACTATGCTTCTAAATCTTATCCATTGCTCACTTCTACTGAACTCCAAGTGATAGTTTGGGCTGGGGATTGTGAAGAGCAAGGAATGGAGAAGAGGGATGCTAACAAATGATAAACAAACTTAGCTCTCAAATTTGGAGCATGTTCTGCATGCTAGAGACCATGCTATATGTTTGTTCACATTCAGGACCTGGAGTGGTAGCATAGCAGTGTGGCCATGATGTGTTAGGTCCTGGGAGTCATACTGTGTGAACTTCAATCTCAGCTTTGCCCCTTGCTAGCTGTGTACCCTTGCATAATCTTCTAACCTTTCTAAACCTCAATCCCCTTGTCTGTAGAAAGGAGGGAAGGAGGGTGAAGGGGGATAATTGTACTGAACTCTTAGGGTAGTATCTGGGTTAAATAAAATAATCTGCATAGAACAATAGTTATCAATCTTGGCTGCACTTTGGAATCACCTGGAGAGCTTTAAACCTTTCTGATGCTTCAGCACCCCAAACTGATGATATCAGACTCTTTGGGGGTGCCCTCCAGGCTTCAGTATTTTTTTGAAGCTCCCCAGTTAATTCCTGTGTGCAGCTCAGGTGAGAATGTTAAGCACTGTGCTGTGGCATGCTCTGCGTGGCTCCGTAAGTGATGTTCATTAATGTTTTTATTCCTGCCAACTGCACTGCAGAAGTTTTCTTCATCTCTCTTTTCTTGGATAAGGAAAACGAGACTCAGAGAGGTTAATAACTTGCTTAAGTTCACACAACTAGTATGTGATGAGTCTAGAATGGCATCCAGGTCTTTTGGATTCCCCAAGCCTCTGCCTTGGAGAAAGAGAATTGCAGAGAAGACCAGAGAGTGAGAGAGAAAGGAGAGACCCTGCAACTTCCTCTATCTGCTCAGAAGTCAAGAGGCAGAACTACCACCAGGGACAGACAATGTGTCAGTGCCCTGTGTTTTTGAGGTCACACAATGTCTTGTGGTGGTCTGCCCAAATATTTTGGCATCTGTTTGCTATTTGCAGGTAGTTTAATAAAATCTTCATTTTTGTTTGATTCTTATTCCTGCTTTTCAGGCTTCCCCAACCTTTTGCCTAGCAAGAATTTCCATTTTGATCTTTGGCTTCTGTCCATGTGGAAATCAGGATCAGGATCTCTGTATGTGTAGGAATTTGAGAAAATACGCTTTCAAAAGATCAGCATGAATTTTTTGAAAACGTCTTTGGGTGATGACCTGAGAGTAAATAAATGGTGGTATAATCCATTTGTAACCTGATGACAGGTTGTGAGGGTTCACTGATTACTGAGCTTTTCTAGCAGCTTGCATAAGCTTCCAAGGGAAATCGTTGGCAGGTATGGCTGGTTTGGTTGCCTGAGAAAGGCAGACTCTGAGATGGAGATGAGGATAGGATATGTAGCATACTTATTAGGAAGTGCTTTTGAGATTAACACCTGTGAAAAAGAAGGAACAGAAACAGGATTGAGTAGAGAAATTGGGTTGTGACAGTTCCAGTGAAAGACCTTAACCAACCTGACTGGAAACTCAGAAGCTGACAAGGCCCCTCAAAGTTGTCTCACTTGAAGGTAAGGATACTAGGCTTTTGTATCCCTGAATGGGCCAGTGACTGGGGGCAGGTTGCCCTGGGGAAGGGCATAGAGCCTTGGGTGCTGCAGCTCTCTCAGCCAAGGCAATACATGGATGGGGCTGACGGCTGAGGACTGTGCCACAGCACGGGGAATAAGCCTTTCAGTGCTGAATGGGATCTGGGTGGCGCATTACGGTGTCCAGTACTGATGGCAGTGCTGCTGGGCATCTCAGCTGAGACTCAGAGGCTATGGGCCCTTAAGGCCTACTGTACCTGCCTCAGGTTTAAAGGACCCTCCCTGAACAGCTTTTTGGTGAGCCAGGGAAGTGAAGCCACTGCCCAGGCCGCAGCATTCCAATACTAATTTGTGTTTTACTCATACTGTTTGTGTTAGGTTGTTCTTATGTTGCTATAAAGAAATAACTTTCACAGTGACAGACAACATTAAACAATTTTTAAAAAGAAAAAAAACACCTGAGTCTGAGTAATTTATAAATAACTGAGGTTTTTTTTTAATTATTATACTTTAAGTTTTAGGGTACATGTGCACAATGTGCAGGTTTGTTACATATGTATACATGTGCCATGTTGGTGTGCTGCACCCATTAACTCGTCATTTAACATTAGGTATATCTCCTAATGCTACCCCTCCCCACTTCCCTCACCCCACAACAGTCCCCAGAGTGTGATGTTCCCCTTCCTGTGTCCATGTGTTCTTATTGTTCAATTCCCACCTATGAGTGAGAACATGTGGTGTCTGGTTTTTTGTCCTTGTGATAGTTTCCTGAGAATGATGGTTTCCAGCTTCATCCATGTCCCTACAAAGGACATGAGCTCATCATTTTTTATGGCTACATAGTATTCCATGGTGTATATGTGCCACAATTTCTTAATCCAGTCTATCATTGTTGGACATTTGGGTTGGTTCCAAGTCTTTGCTATTGTGAATAGTGCTGCAATAAACATACATGTGCATGTGTCTTTATAGCAGCATGATTTATAATCCTTTGGGTATATACCCAGTAATGGGATGGCTGGGTCAAATGGTATTTCTAGTTCTAGATCCCTGAGGAATCGCCACACTGACTTCCACAAGGGTTGAACTAGTTTACCATCCCACCAACAGTGTAAAAGTGTTCCTATTTCTCCACATCCTCTCCAGCACCTGTTGTTTCCTGACTTTTTAATGATCACCACTCTAACTGGTGTGAGATGGTATCTCATTGTGGTTTTGATTTGCATTTCTCTGATGGCCAGTGATGATGAGCATTTTTTCAATTGGCTCATAGTTCTGCAGGCTATACAGGAAGCATGGTGCTGACATCTGCTTGGCTTCTGGCGAGGCCTCAAGGAGCTTTTACTCATGGAGGAAGGTGAAGGGTGAGCAGGCATGTCACAGGGTAAGAGTGGGAGCAAGAGAGAGAGGCGGGGAGGGTGTCACACATGTTTAAACAACCAGACCTCATGAGAAGTTATTCGCTATCTTGAGGACAACACCAAGCAGATGGTGCTAAACCATTCATGAGGGATCTGCCCCCATGATCCATTCACCTCCCACCAGGCCCCACCTCCAACATCCGGGATTACATTCCAACATGAGGTTTGGTGCACACAAATATACAAACAATATCACTGTTTTTGATTTACCTTTTTCCCAGCATAGTCTTGAATTTTTATTTCATCTCTCTGATCACTCAGCAATCTTCAGATTCTTCCCAGAAATTCCTCACCCTCATTCCAAACCTACATTACCGAGTCCCTTGGATTCCCTCATATGCCCCAGGCATTGGCGGTATGACATTGTGTGTTTGTTTGCATGTTGGGTGTGAGTCTCTCAAGGGCAGGGGCGATGCCTTATTCAACTTTGTGCCCCTATGTCCCAGCACACACTGCTAGACACACAAAAGATTCTCAATAAATGTTTACTGAATGAATGAATAACGATAATACCTTCTACTATTTGTCCATGTCCTGAAAGACTATTTTTGAGTCTTAAACAATTTGGTATCTTATCTAAGAAGGAAAGGTATTCTTCTGTTCAACCACCAAGCAGAGAGCCCAGGTTAAATAAACACAAATTGTATGCAAATACAAGTCTAGGACTCAAAATTATTTTATATACCTGAATGTGGCTGTGGAGGAAGACATAAAGTAAACAATTGAAATTGACTTTTGAAATTGATTGTTTTTCTCTATGACATCAACTGGTGCAAATTTTTATGAAAGATAAATTATTTTAAAAACACGCTTTTTTAAAAAAGCAAGAAAGCTTTGAGAATAAACAATTGGAAGAGTTGGACACTTCCAACTTTGAGAATGATTATCGTTACTGTTAATAAAACTGGAGAGACAGGAGGAGAAAATTTCCTGGTACAAATGTTTCTATGATCAGCTTGAATTTAGATACAGATAAACTGTCTTCCTACTAGACAGAAATCTGAGCTGGATGAAGGATAATCTACAGGTATGACACTTTTAACCAATGGATCAAGAGTAGACAACAAACTTCATCTAAGGCTGTAAACATGGTAAGCAAATGCTGGGGAGAACTTTGATTTAGATTCTACAGAGTGATTTAAACTAACATGAGAGTTGTTGATCTGGGCAGTGAGACAACTGTGATCTCTGTATTTTATCAACATCATCTGTACTTTTTTGTACTTGGCAAAAAACATTATTGTGGACAATAACCAACATCAGTCAAATTTTGTAATTTTGCTTCTCTTTGGAAATTTTAAATTACAAATTTATGGACAACTTATTAATTTATTCCTTTATCTTGGTATTTACTTCTCAAACTTCACTTTTCATAGCTGTAAAAGCTCATGAGTGATTGTGATTGGGAACAGTTCTTATTAAGGAAAAGTGAAAATTAACTCGTGGAGTAACACAGCAATAAGAAGAAGAGAAGATGTTAAGAATAATACACTTGTTATGGTGGAGAGTGAAGAGGACACACTGATCTTTGGCTTTAGGGACTGATCGAGTGAGGGTTTCTGCCCTAGGATACACCCAGTCAGGAAGCAGTGACTGTGGTCTGTTCCAATCACGCCTGCAGATCTGGCCGGGCTAGAATCCGTTAGTTGAACGACTTAGCCATCTAGCAGAGACCAGCTGGTTTCTCACAAAATCCATTTCCTGTTCTTGAGCAGTCCCATAAGCTATATTTTTCTGCCTCCCTTGCAGTAATGTATCACATATAGCTGAGTTCTTTTCTCCCACATGCTGCTGTTCATCCCCTTTTCCCATCTGCCAGCTGGATGTGGAGGACTCTGAGGTCTTAGAAAATGATGAAGAAATATACGAAAGGACCCTGGACCCCAGAATGACCATGTGGAATGTTTACTGGTGACCAGGAATATACATTTTGAACATAGGTGAGCAAAAATATACTATTGTGTTATGCTGATGAGAATTTAGAATTTGTTACAGCAGTGGGCATTAAACCTAATGAATATAGGCATGTCAGCTTACATTTCATAAGACCATCTCTACTGCAAGAGAGGCTGGGGAATGTTGTCCTTCAGTTGGACAGATTACCATCTTGAATAAAATTGGAATTGTGTTGATAAGGAAGAAAGGGGGAATGGGTTATTTGGTGGTCAACCAGCAGTCTCTGCTACAGTATACAATAGTTCAGATTTTGCAGAGTGATCAAGGAAAATGAGAACTGAGAAAAGATCATTGAATCTGGCAACAAGGAGTCACTGATGACCTTTATGAGCACAGAGTAGGGTAATTATCAGATCACAGAAGATGGAGTGCATGGGTTATGTGTCACTGGAGGGAGCAATGTAATTTTGGTGTAAAAGAAATTAAAAGCTTGAGAAGCAGAGGGATAAAATCAATCTTTTAAAAATTGGTCAAAAGCTTCATATTTTGAGGGCTGACAAAGAAAAAAACAGTAGCGCTCCCATGGGACATCCAACATTGGAACTCTTGGTTCTTGGACCTTTGAATTCCAGAACTTTCTCCAGTTGCTCCCCACCCCCGCCCACCCATTATCCCTGGTTCTCAGGCCTTGGAACTTGGATCGAAATACACCAGTGGCTTTCCTCATTCTCCAGTGTGTCAGTATATTGGACTTCTCAGACTCCATGATTACAAAGGCAGAAACTCTCCACATGTCTTCCAGTAATGTTGACGTTTTTATCAGAATGTTGCAAGGAAACACCAATGGGTCACCTGGGATGACCTTCAATGACCTGAAGACATTTACTGAAGGAGCTGTGTTAAGTTTTTATAACATCTTCTATTGAGTAAAAGTGAAGAGCAGCTTTTTACTTGGTTGAAACCAGTTGAGAAAGAAATTCTATCAAATATCAAGTATGTGCACGAACTTTTAAAAAGACAACTTTATTGACCTATATTGAACTTCATAAGTTTTGCCTATTAACAATAAAGCTACTGTGAGCATTTTTGTGCAAGTCTTTACAGAAATATAAAGACATGTGCTTTCATTTCTTTTGGCTAAGCTAGGAGTGAAATGGTTGTGTCACATGTTAGGTGTATGTTTAACTCTCAGAAGAACTGCCAAACTGTTTTTAAAAGAAGTGGCTGTACCATGTGCATCAACTTTTGTTTGAGAAACTAAACAATTAATGTGTCATTTAGTTTTTCTTGGGTGAGTCTTGTGATTTGGTAGAGAGACTTGGCTGTATATAAATTACTGCTTTTTGATTATGGGGATATAGTTGTAATCTCTGAGCTTCAGTTTTCTAATCTGTGAAATGAAAGACCTACTGATGTGCTTTCTGAGCCAGACACTTTTTTAGATACTTGTGCACTTTATGTCCTTTGTGTTCTAGAAGCAAAAAGGCTGAACTGACAGTATATTGTGAAAGTACTTTGCTTTTCAAATAGACTTGTTTTAGATGAAAAAAAAAAAAAAAAAAGAAAGAAAAGGAAAACCAGTGGAAAAGGAGAGCATAAAGAGAAAGAGGAGATGATTGAGGGAGGAAGGCTCAAAGATGTTAGGATAGGACATGATATTAAAGAGATAAGGCTGGGCGCAGCGGCTCACTCCTATAATTCCAGCACTTTGGGAGGCCGAGGCGGGCAGATCACCTGAGGTCAGGAGTTCGAGACCAGCCTGGGCAACATGGTGAAACCCTGTCTCTACTAAAAATACAAAAAATTAGCTGGGTGTAGTGGCAGGCGCCTGTAATCCCGGCTACTCAGGAGGCTGAGACAGGAGAATTGCTTGAACCTGGGAGGCGGAGGTTGCAGTGAGCTGAGATTGCACCATTGCACTCCAGCCTGAGTGACAAGAGTGAAACTCCATCTCAACAAAAAAAAAAAAAAAAAAAAAAAGATAAGCCATAGAAAGAAAGTAAAGATCGTTTCCATATCTCCATGACAGGAGTTATGAATGTGAAAATGGTATATATAGAGACAGATGTTTTGAGGTGAAAAGTGACGTACAAAAGTGAGGTACATCATGTACCTTACTTTTTGGCTGATCCCAAATAGCCTCATTTGTTAATCCACCAGATATTACTGGAGATAGAGCTGTGAACATGGAAACATATGGTCCCTACCTTCATAAAAAGAGGAGAGTTGGTCACTGAACAGAAATGGCAAAGAAGAAGAGATGAGTTTGTCTTAAAAGTAAGGAATGTCAGGGATATGAAGAATTAGGAGAAGAATGGGGCAGCCAATGTGAGGAAGGCCCTTAGGCATCGTTAGGCGGTGTCAGAGTGGTGGTGATGGTGGTGGTGATGGCAGTTGGCCAAGAACAGCTGACAGTACAACTGCAGTGAGTATGAGTGTCCCTTAGCACAGTTCCTTTAACTTCTCGTGACCTCAAGGCAGGAATAGAAAAATAACCCTTGGGACAGACCAGGGGTTATGCTGCTCCTAATGCTACATGTAGTAGATTTTGGAATAGTGATCCACACTAGTGAAAATTCTACAGTCTATCATGGAATATTTAAAAGCCATTAGTTTTATTATTTTTATGAATGTTTAGGAGAATAAAAGCACCACTAACAGGAATAAATTACACTTTAGTGTTTATGTTAATTTTTATCATATCTGAGTTATTTCGAGCACAAATTAAGTGTACATTAAATAATTCTTCTTGAGCTGGATTTGGAAAAAGTCAATGATTTTAAATTGAATTCTTATTAATTACTATGGTAGAGACTAACTCCTTGCCAGACTAGTTTCTTCCTTTTCCTGGGCACGTAGCTTGATGACATTCCCTGGCCTCTCTGAAAGTTGAGTGTGGCCATGGACTGAGTCCTGGCCCGTGCATGTGGGTGAGACTGATGTGCACCGCTTAGACGCTCAGCCTGTGAAAAGCAGCCTTGCATAAGCCTCCAATTACTCTCTTCTTTTTCCTGCTGGCTAAATGCAGAGGAGGCCTCAGAGGTACAGGGATTAAAGAAGGCAGCATTCCTGATTTCCACATGGAAGGCTGCCGGCTGGAAACCCAGATGAACTCTCTAAGAGTACAAAGTAAAATTCTACTGGGCTAGGCTTCTGAGATAAATGGTTTGTTTGTTTTAGCAGCTAGCTAGCATTTCTTCCCCTGACTAATCAAGTTAGTAATCAGATGGAAAGTCAGATTACTTAATACTCATGCAGTTATCTAGTCTGAAATATAGCAAGCCCTTCTTCAACCTTGAATTTCTTTTCACAAAAATTAAGTACATACCCATTTACTTCTCAAAACCTTTCCAACAATTAGAAACTGTTGAATAATGTATATGTGGGTTGCAAGTCACCAGTACTGAAGATTAATGGGAAAGTAGTGAAGAGAAAAGGGAGGTGAAGTATATGAAAGCCTGGGAAAAGCCTTTGGGATGCAGCCAGGGGAAAGTAAGAGAACCTGAAGCAAAGTCTTCCTGGGTCTTGCACCTGTATTTCTGACACCATAGCGGGGAAATAGACAGCAGAGCTGCCTGAGCAGTAGTGTGTTGATGTCTGCTGGAAAGAAATTTGCCAGCGAATGCAAGTTTTTGAAATCCTAGGAGTGAGGACAGGGGTTTGAGAAATACCCCCGGGTGCCAACCTGGAGTTCTTTTTTTTTTTTTTTTTGAGGCAGAGTTTCGATCTTTCTGCCCAGGCTGGAGTGCAATGGTGCAATCTCGGTTCACTGCAACCTCTGCCTCCCGGATTCAAGCAATTCTCCTGCCTCAGTCTCCTGAGTAGCTGGGATTACAAGCATGTGCCACCATGCCAGGCTAATTTTTGTATTTTTAGTGGAGACGGGGTTTCACCATGTTGGCTGGGCTGGCCTCGAACTCCTGACCTCAGGTGATCCACCTGCCTTGGCCTCCCAAAGTGGTGGGATTACAGGCGTGAGCCACCGCGCCCAGCCTGGAGTTCTATACCTAGTGAAAATGTTCTTCCAGTAAAAGAAAACACAAGAACATTTTCCAGCAAATAAAAGCTAAAATAATTCTGTACCAGAAGATTCACACTGAGAGGAATACTAGCAGGAATTCCTCAGGCATAATGAAAATGATCCCAGACAGAAAAACAGAGATGCAGGAAAGAAAGAGTAAAAGTGAATAAATCCAAATGAATGTACACTCTACACAATGATAGTAATCATGTCTCGTGTAGTTTAAAAATATGTTAAACTAAAATGCATAACAACAGTAACACAAAAGGCTCTGGGTGGGGATAGGTAGTGAATGGAGTTAAGATGTTTTAAGGTTTTAGCATTGTCTAGGAGGTGATTAAAATATTAATATATGCAATGTAGTAATAAAGAATGCATGTTGTAATCTGTGGAGTAACTGCTAAGTAATAGTAAAAGAATACATAGTAATAAAGTAGAAAATGCAGTAACATATTTAGTAAATTCAAAAGAAGGAAAAACACAAAACAAGTGGGATCAATAAAAATAGTAAGATGGTAGATATATATACAAAGATATCATGAATACCATTAAATGTAAATGAACTAAAGTTATTACAGATTTGAAAAAAATTAAGCTGCTTCTCACTGGATAGAAGTACATACAAACCATGTAGTAGGTACAGTGAAACTAAGAAAAATTAGGAATCTATTTATGTGCATTTACAATGAGATTAAAAGCAAAGTATTCTTTGCAAACCACAAGTAAGTGAAGGCTCCCTCCTGCTCTTTTGTCTTTCCAAATGAGGTTTCCCAAGGTTTGAAACATCAGTCAGCAGTGAGGAGATGGGGGAATGGGAGGAAAAAAAAACAAAAAAAGGAAAAGAATTACAACTCTTTAAAAAATTGAATTCTAGAGCCTTTGTGAAAGACTTGTACTTAAAAATTTGCGTAGGAGATAGGTAGTTAATATTTGCAAGATAATGAGAAAAGAAAGTTATGAGTTAGCATATCAATTCAATTTTTTTTCTCCAGGAAAAATGCTGATAAAAAAAATCCCATAAAGTCAACTGCAAACATCTAAAAACAGAACTGGATCTGGTAGCATTTCACATGGGTATATAAAAAATATTTGTTTCTTCTAAAGAATGCAAACTACTCTAAAACTAGGAAGGCTTTTGAGTGTAGGCTCTGAGACTCATGGCTAGAGACCATTTAGGGGCAATCTTTACTGCAAGTTTCTCAAACTTGGACCCCCATATCCCCAAAGATGAACAAGTTCCATAAGAAGTTTTAATGTTATTCATTTAAATAATTTTAAACATATACATAAATCTCTTCTGGCTCATGTAGTCGATGTGACCTACTACTGTTCCCATGGGCTTCTCTTCACAATCACATTGGTGCCAAGGTCCTATGATGTCATGGCACAGTATAAGAATAAATGTTTGACCCTTGTTCCAACAAAAAAAAGCAGTGGGAGAATTGTTTTACCACATGGCACATTGTAGTGATGTAGACCCACAGAATCCAATAGAACCATTAAGGCAATAGTTAATCCCATACTCATATTATGAGTAGATGTATTTTGCAGATCTTATGTTTGTGTGTACCAACTTCACCACATCTCTCAGTGGTAAATGTAATAATGAAAGCTCAGTGAAGAATTCTTGTTAAATGTGTACTTTGGGGTCCACAATGAAAAAGATTGGGCCATGAAATAATGGATCTGTGGTTTAAAATGAGTTCATTGTAAAATGGAAACAACAACAACAATAATGACAATGATAGTTCATCATTTTCAAAACCAAGTTGTAACTGGGCTCCCTTCTCTATGGTCCAAATGAGAGCTTGAAGACAACAGTAGGAGAACCTTGAGTAAGGAACCATGAGTGTTTATGGCTGGGATTGTTTGGCTTAAGCAATCCTTGACCCTTGAGGGAAGAGCAACATCAGCTGTGGGAAACATCACCAGACTCTTTGGGTCCTTAGGAAATGAAGAAGCATGAGACCTTGCTAACATGGGAGAGCAAGAGAAAACCAGGGAGCAGAGAATAAGTTCCTCCTGAAAGCGCCTGCTATAAAACCTCACAGATTGCTAGGCAATATATGTAAACCGAGTCTCTATGAGCAGCACCAAGAGAAATAACAAACCCAAAGAGCCAAGCATCAGTGGAGAGGAAGAACTACTAAAACAGGCTCTAACACACCAGAGCCACGGAATGGGACTGCTTGTAATTTGAACTAACAAAAATAAATAATAAAAGCACTTAAGGCAATTCAAGTGTAGCTCAAAAAGATTTTCTGAAATTAAAAACATGAGTTTCAAACAAACACAACTTAGTAAATGAGTTGAAGGAGAAGCTGATTGCTTTGAGACTGACATGCTTTCTTTGCCTGTGTCTGGTTGTTTATTCAAAGGATCAGTTCCCTTTGAGTGTTATGGTTGGAATTGTTCATAGTTTCTTCCTGAACCTCATTATAACCTGAGGAATTTTGTTTTGGACCCTTTAGAGTCTGAGCTGACTAGAGGCTGGCTTGTAATCTCTACGAAGCTATCATGGTCTGAGGGAGTGAGTGGGGGCTGAAATCATGCCAATAACTCTGCTCCCTAAGCCATGATCCCCATGGTGAGCTGCATCTTCCCATAGAAAAGGGTGTGCTTTCACCTCACACAAGGTTGTGTGTATGGACTAGCAGATGCCTGGTTTTCACCTCTTCCCATTACTGCTGTTTTCAGGGAAAATGGAAATGGAAATGGGTAGATCTCTTATGGTAACCTCAAGCATTGCTTATGGCTTCCCAAAACTTATAGTTTTGAAATTCCAAGAAGCTTATAAGGCAAAGTAATTGAAAAGAGCAGCATCAGTCCATCAAAAAGACATGGGAGAGGTGTCATGATGAATAAAGTCTACTTTAATAATTTTGTTAAAAAAAAATCACTGTCCCAAGATGTTTAGATGTCTAAATAATTCAGAACAGGACTGAATGGCAAGTGTCAAGACAAAGAAGCCAGGATAGGGAGTAGGGGCTATCCAAAGAGTGACTTAGGCAAGTTTTCTCCAAAATTCCACATATATGTTCAGTAAACATTTATAAAGTTTCTTGGTTTCAAGATGATGAAAACAAAGAGAGTAGAAGATTTAGCAAATCATTAGAACCTCTGCTAAAGCTAAAAATAAGACTAAGACTAAGTCATCTAATGTGGTCCTGTAAGCTGGACCCCACAATAGACATAAACCTGTTTAAAATACTTTTTAACTTATTTAAATCACATTTTTAGTAGGTACTTAGGCCCCAAATTAACAGCAAAAAAATTAAAAATAAGTCTTGCAGTAAGTTTTGACTAAAAGAGGCACAACTTGATTTAACCCCAAACAACTTTGCAATTACATAATATTTTCCATGAATTAGCACATTAGGTTAAATGATATGATACAAAAAGAGAAAGGTGCTGATGCCTATATTGCATTTTTCAACAGTTTATTTTCAGGAGACATTTATAGGTAGCTTCCAGCATGTGTACTTGCACATTTGTTAAAGTTCCTATCCTTTTAGAGTAATTAGGAGTTTTCAATTAGACATACTTAAATATCACATATACTTTAAATATTCAATACGAATACTTAATTATGCTTTTTCTTTTTTTTAGACTGAGTCTCACTCTTACTCAGGCTGGAGTGCAGTGGCGTGATCTCAGCTCTCTGCAACCTCCATTTCCCAGGTCCAAGCTATTCTCGTGCCTCAGCCTCCTGAGTAGGTGGGACTACAGGTGTGCGGCACCATGCCCTGCTAATTTTTTTGTATTTTTAGTAGAGACGTGGTTTCACCATATTGTCTGGGCTGGTCTCAAACTCCTGATCTCAAGTGATCCACCTGCCTTGGCCTCCCAAAGTGCTGGGATTACAGGCATGAACCACCATGCCTGCGTCTTAATTATGCATTTTTAATTAGACATACTGAAATATGAAATATAGATTTTCATATAAATGAGAAAGGACATCTAACTGTGAAAACTGTCTCTCTCATAGTGTTTTGTTCTTCCTTAATGGATGTGCTGTATCTTGTTGCGATTTCTTGTTCTCTGCCCTGCTCCATCTCACCTGGATGTTCATTTCCCTTGTCTGTGGTGCAGGTGGCTGGTTCTGGAAAGCAGCACACACAAGGTGAGTGTGTTGCTTGGTGTGCTCTCCAGGGACTGGCATCACAGCTGAATAAAGAGAGGTGTGTGCCTGCTCCATTGGTTATACCAGGCCAGACCCAACACAACTTTTGTTGACTTTCTACAGGTTTTTGTGAATGATTACTACAATCCTTAAATCTCCACCTCCAGTTGAACCCACTACTTTCAGCACTGGCAATGGCTTCCTTCTTTATGGGAGATTTTGGTCATCAAAAGTAGACTTCTTCAGCCTGTGCCTCACGACCTCACAATACATCTTCACAGGCCCTCCCTTCCCTTCCCCTTGTCTTCCTTCCTCTCTGTGGTGCTCTGAGCCTTTCTCACGTCTTTGATAACTTTACCTCCCACCTCAAAAAGGACTTTGTCACTTCAGCTATCTTTTTTCTCTAACAATTTCCACTAACTTATCCTCTACATATAAATGAGCCCAAGTATCACTAGCCTGAAAAAAGAATTATAAGTTTATCCCTCTTTTCTCGCTACTGTCCTCTCTCTTCTTGATAAGGTGGTTTTCTGGTCACCACACCCCATTCTCCCACCCTCTCCCTGTTTAACCCTCTGGGGTTGGGCTTCTTTACCATTCCTTTGCTGAAAGTGCTCTCCAGAAGGTCTCCAGTAGCCAACTACTCATCCCTCAAAGGTTTTTCTATGTCCTGGGCCGTGGATTCTTGGAGAGATTTATGACTATAAACAACCTCTGCCTTCTTGAAACTATTTCCTCTCTTCATATCCGTGACTACTCAGTGCTTCCCTGGATCTGGGCCCCATGTTCACTCAATGCCCTGCCTTCTCTGGCCACACTGCACAGTGTATAACAGCTCTGAAATCACTTACTGTGTCCCAATCCTGGCTCAGCCACTTCCTATCTGGGCCATGTTAGACAAGTCACTTTATCCTGCTGTACCTTGGTTTCCTCACCTGTTAAATGGAAATGGAATGATATCTGCCCTTTGGGTTTTGTGAGGGTTCAATGGCATGATGAATGAACCCAAAGCACTTTGTGGGTTGCCAGGCTTGTAATAAGAGCTCAGAGTTGGCTACAAGTATTTTCTCCCTCTTCTTGTCTCTGATATATTGTCTTCCACCACACCTACACGTAGCTTCCTGGACTTTCTCTATGCTTTCCTGCCTTGCTGCTCTTGCTCACACCATTGCCCCTCCATCACTGTTCTATCCTTCCATCTTCACCTACACCTCACCTATCGTAATCCCTCTACATCTTCTTCTTCTTCTTCTTTTTTTGTTGTTGTTGTTGTTGAGGCAGGGTCTTGCTCTGTTACCCTGGCTGGAGTACAGTGGTGTGAGCACAGCTCACTGTGGCCTTGAAATACTGGACTCAAGCAATCCTCCCACCTCAGTCTCCCAAGTAGCTGGGACCACAGGCACGTGCCACTATGTCCAGCTAATTTTTAAAATTCCTTTTGTAGAGATGGGGTCTCACTAATGATGCCTAGGCTGGTGTCAAACTCCTGGGCTCAAACAATCCTCCTACCTTGGCCTCCAAAAGTGCTGGAATTGCTGGCCTGAGCCACTGCACTCGGCCTCTCCACTTAAGACCACACTTAAATGCCACCTTTTCCATGAAGCCCTCTCAGGTCACTCAAGCCAAAGGTGATTTTTTTCTCCAGTGAAGTCTCATAGTCTTTTTGCTCATTCTTCTGGCATATTCTGCATTGTGTTATAATTGTTTAATTTGATGATTTATCTTTCTTACAAGATTTAAGTTCCTTGATGGAAAAAAGAACAACTAGTAGGTGTTTAATAGTAGGTGGCCATTAATGCAGGAATATCGTGAAGGAAATTTAGGACCATGTGTGCTAATCCAGGGAGGAAAGCATTAGATTGGATTCAGTGGAAATGTCTTTACAAAGTATATAGTTGATCCCAAGAGAGTACCGAATAGAGTTGACTTAGAGAATTGTGAAACAAGATTATATGAGAAAAGCAAAAGAATGAGCACATGGATTTTTAAATGTTTTTAATGATTACAAAACACTGAGGGTAATATATAGGAAACTGAAGGTTATAATCTCAGAAAAACTATTTGACTTTAACATACACAGTAATGGAATGGGAAGCCCAGGGGATTTAGGAATTAACCAAGTACAAAAGATAAGTTTATGTGTCGAGTCCATGCTTGTTTCTGGAAGCTCAGGAAACAACCAAGAGAGAGTTTGGATTTGTCTCAATAGGAGAAGAGAAGGGAAGAGAGACGCTGGGACAGGTCCTGCACACAGTCAGTCTTCACTGAATATGAATGTATTAGTCCATTTGTGTTGCTATAAAGGAATACCTGGGGCTGGGTAATTTGTAAACAAAAGTTTATTTGGCTCATGGTTCTGCCAGCTGTGTAAGAAGCATGGCGCCAGCATCTGCTTCTTGTGAGGGTCTCAGACTGCTTCTATTCATGGTGGAAGACAAAAGGGAGTCCCTGTATCACAAAGGGAGAGAGGGAGCAAGAGAGAAGGCAAGGAGGTGCCAAGCTCTTTTCAACAATCAGCTCTCATGAAAGCTAGTAGAGAACTCACTAATTACATCAAACCATTCATGAGAACTCTGACTCTATGACCCAAACACCTCCCATTAGGCCCCACCTGCAATATTGGGGATCACATTTCAACACAAGATTTGGAGGAGACAAATGTCCATACTATATCAATGAGTGTACAAACAAGAAATGGATTTGTCAGGGTAAAATCTTCTGACTTGAAGTTACCGTATGCAACGAGAATAGATTGATCTTGATTATTTGCCTATATGGCTTTAACAGGGAGGAACTTTACTTTGCTAATATTTGTCACTGTTGCCTTTTTTTTTTTTTTTTTTGAGATGGAGTCTCACTCTGTCACCCAGGCTGGAGTGCAGTGGCGCAATCTCCGTTCACTGCAAGCTCTGCCTCTGGGTTCACGTCATTCTCCTGCCTCAATCTCCCGAGTAGCTGGGACCACAGGCGCCCGCCACCACGCCCGGCTAATTTTTTGTATTTTTAGCAGAGACAGGGTTTCACTGTGTTAGCCAGGATGGTCTCGATCTCCTGACTTCGTGATCCACCCACCTCAGCCTCCCAAAGTGCTGGGATCACAGGCGTGAGCCACCGCGCCTAGCCGCAAGTTTTCTTCTTAATGTTCTCTCATCTCCTGGATTCTGTCAAGATACCACCATAGCTTTTTTCCTACTTCTCTGGCCACCCTTTCTCAGCTTCTCTTCTTCAGTATTCCATTCTAGCAACTTGTCTTTTCTCATTTTGCTATCGGTATCCTTCCTATGCGACCCATCTCTACCCATGGTTTCAACCCTCCTCCAGATACTGATAACTCTGAAACATGCTTATGTGTTCCAGACACAGACACATTCAACCTTCTACCTGAAACTTTCAAGTTTCACTTGACATATGCTGACCAGATCTCAGTGTCAAGGTCATGAAAGACAAGTAAATACTAAAGAACTGTCACACATTGGAGAAGAGTAAGAAAAACTAACAAGTAAATGCAATATGAGACCTGGATAAAGTTCTGGAACAGAAAAAGAAAATGAATGGAACAATGGGTGAGATGTCAATAAGGTCTGCAGTTTAGCCAATAGTATTGTGAAGCTCACTGGTAAACTTGACAATAGACAGAAATTGGAGGTGCTAAGTATAGGCAACTTTTCGAGAAGTTTCTTTGCAAAGAACAGCTGACTAATGGGGTGTTAGCTGGCAGGGGAACTGAGATCAAAGAAAGGATTCTTGAGATGGGAAAGATAACAGCTTATTAGCGTGCTGTCAGGAATGATCCAGGAGGAGAAACAAATTGATGATGTAAGCATGAGACAGAAGCATCTCTGGAGTGACATCCTGAAGGAGCTGAGATACTGAAGGGGATACTGAAGGGGTCACTCTTCAGTCTTTACTTTAACTCCCTGCTCCTCCGAGGCCCAAGCTTCATTGAGTGTCAGTTAAGTTTAAGTTCTTGAAGGAGGACAAAACTTCCTACTCTTATTCAGAGAGTGTCGCATCTGCTCAGGCACTTACCATTCTGATTTTCAGTTCCCTCTATGTTTGGCATCTCAGGATTTCATTTTTTTTTCTGTGGTATCAATTATGGTCTTGAACTAATTTTTAAAACTTTTACCCATTTCATGTTTTTTTATGTGAAACCTTTTCTGGCTCTCTCAGTGTATGGTCTTACTGGAAATGGAATCTCCTAGAGTGATTTTCTTCAAATGCAAATCTGATTTGGTCATTTTCCTACTTAAATTTCTGTGGTGGTTTACGTTTACTGTAAGAATAACATCCAAGCTTCTTAAGATGACATATAAAATCTTTCTTTCCTGTCTGGGCTCTTAGCTGTCCACCTCTCCAGCCTTGGTGAACCCAGTAGCTCCTAGGACTCCCCATGCCCTCCAGGGGCTCCCCTTTGCACATGGTGCTGCCTGTGGAGAATCTTTCTGACACTCCTTATCACCGAGCCTGGATTAAATGCCTGTCTCATGTGCCCCCACAGCCCGTGCTTAGCTCTGGTCTAGATGTTCACACGGTGTTGTCACTGTCTGTTGAATTCCTGGTTTCCTCTGTAGAGTCAATTCCTGGTTGACACTTGATATGGTTAGGCTTTGTGTCCCCACTCAAATCTTATCTTGAATTATAACCCCCCGTAATCCCCAAGTGTCAAGGAAGAGCCCAGGTGGAGGTAGTTGGATCATGAGGGCAATTTTCCCCATGCTGTTTTTGTGATAGTGAGTGAGTTCTCACAAAATTTGATGGTTTTATTTTCTTTTTCTTTTTTCTTTTTTTTTTTTTTTGAAATGGAGTTTCGCTCTTGTTGCCCAGGCTGGACTGCGATGGCGTGATCTCAGGTCACCGCAACCTCTGCCTCCTGGGCTCAAGCAATTCCCAGCCTCAGCCTCCCGAGTAGCTGGGATCACAGGCATGTGCCACCATGCCTGGCTAATTTTGTATTTTTAGTAGAGTCTGGGTTTCTCTACATTGGTCAGGCTGGTCTCGAACTCCTGACCTCAGGTGATCTG
The DNA here is from genome assembly GCF_028885655.2 of Pongo abelii. Classification (NCBI taxonomy): domain Eukaryota; kingdom Metazoa; phylum Chordata; class Mammalia; order Primates; family Hominidae; genus Pongo; species Pongo abelii. The sequence goes on along the minus strand of NC_072000.2, from coordinate 56,253,942 downwards.
CCTGCCTCGGCCTCCAAGAGTGCTGGGATTACAGGCGTGAGCCACCACCCCTGACCCCAAATTTGATGGTTTTCTAAGTGTTTGGTAGTTCCTCCTGCATTCATTCTGTCTCCAGACACCCTGTGAAGAAGGTGCCTGCCTTCTCTTCACCTTCCACCACGATCGTAAGTTTCCTGCGGTCTCCCCAGCAATACAGAACTGTGAGTCAATGAAACCTCTGTCCTTTATAAATTACCCAGTCTCAGGAAGTTCTTATAGCAGTGTGAGAACAGGCTAAAACAACTCTAAAACCCCAGGTGCTTCCATATGCTTGCCTTGGTACATATTTGTGTTGAGTGCAATAAGGTTTATGATATAGATCATATAAATTCTCAAAATAGATTTAAATCACTGGAGAGGAAAACGTATCTTATTTCTACAGAAACATATTTTATTGATTGCTACATCCTTTAATACATCATTGACACAACTCAGAGAAATATAGATCCTTAGAAGTTTAGATCTTGAAAGAATCTTAGAGATTACTTAATCTACCTCCTTTATTTCCTGGATAAGGAAATGTATCTTTCTTTGTAACAATTTATGCATCTACCAGCAGTGTACAAAAATGCCTATTTCTGCACACACTTTCTCACTAGCTCTGGGTATTTTCTGTGTTTTATAACACTAATAAGTGAAAGTGGACATATTTTTATATATTTCTTGGCAATTTATTTTCATTCTTTGTGAAATGTCTATTCATATATTTTCCCCAGTTTTGATTGAAATGTTGATATTTTTCATATTTATTTGTGAGTGCATTTTCTGAGAATATTAACCCTTTGTTTTTCACATACATTGCGAATGTTTCTCTAGGTTTGTATAACTTTCTTTATAGTGTCTTCCTTCATCTAAGTTGTCAAACAGGCCAGTTTTCCTCTATGGTGCCTGACCTTGATATCATTCTAAGAATGGCCTTATTTACTTTAAGATTATAAAACTGTTCTATATTTAATATAGTACTTTTTTTTTAATATTTCAGATTTTATTCCCCCTAAAAAAGGTTTAATGATACAAGAGAGTAATCTAACTTTACTTTTCCTCACATTTTTAGCTGACTGTTCCAATATGCCTTCTGTAATTGTTTTAAATAGTGCTGATACAAAATGAAGGCTCTAGCATATTTTCATAAAGAGTGTAGATTTGGGGGTCTGAGAGGTCTGGGTTTGAGTAACTCTGCCTCTGCATGCCTTGGTGAGGGTTCATGGAGACAGTTTAAGTACGGCATTGGCACCCAGGGGCATTGACTAGTTTCATGGTGTTGGGCACCATTATGATTTATTAGTAGTAATAGTATAAATGGATGTTTTTGGACTCTATTCTATTCTGTTGATCTATTCATCTATACCTGTGTCAGGACTATACTGCTTTAACTTCTTGCAGTTTGAGAGAATATTTTAATATGTAACGAAAGTTAAACAAGGAAGTTAAACAAACAGAGAAAAACACTTGCAATATATATGAAAAACAAAAGGTTAATATCTTTAGTTGGAAAATATACTTACAAATGCAAAATCCTCTCTGTGGACTTTAACATTTTGTAAATAATTTTTAATTTTGTATGCTGTAATGGTTTTCCTTACTCTTCTTTCCCAAGTCATTAGTTATACAAACATTTACATATGTTTTGGTATTTTATGATTTAGATAGGATTCAGAATGTAACCTTAATTCAGAAATTTGCAAAAGGGTTACAGAAAATGGATTCAATAAAGAAAAGATGAATGGTTTAATTGTAATTTGGATTAGCTTGAATTTCCTCATGAAGAAGAAATTAACTTATTATTTTCTGTTGCTACTGAGAACCAAATTAGGACATATGTTTAAATTGCAAAATGAGTTCCAGTCAGACAAAAACAAAGTTTTTTTGTTTTGTTTTATTCGATCTGAGTCTGACTAGGGAATGAAGAATGCTTCCAAAGAAAAGCATTGAACCCTGTTTTGAGATTGTGTCTTTTAATATCTGGCTTTCCCCACCTTCACCCCATGCTTGACTCTTGTCCTGTTGAGGGGAAGGGAACAAAACCCAGCTGATCATTTGCGGGATTTTTATCATTGCATGAACGTTAACCTTTAATGCAGTTTAACCTACATTTTGGGGACTTTCCACATGTCGGAACCAATGTACTGCCATCCTCATCAGACAGCCTTGCTTAAGCACAGTTTTGTACAATAATGTCCACCAATGAAAACCTTCGTTTCCTCTGTTTTAATCGGTTCCTCTTGCATTATGTTTGAATCATACTACTGAGTCATTATTTTTTCACATTCTATCTTAAAATATGGCTTTTTCCCCTTGTTTATTTTGCACATATATCATGGGATGGGGAGCAGCAGGAAATGATCCTTCACTGACCATTATCATTTAGTGCTCTGTGGTTTCTTTTGCTCCATGGTTGTTGTTTTTTTAAATTCACATTCTCACTAATTTTATTAACGTTCTTCCCACAGTAATACGCATTACTGATGCTGCTTTATGCTTGAGACAATGGCAAAATGTCACTCGGTGAGCTGAAAAGGGAAATAACGGAGACTTACAGCACTGCAGTTTCCAGAAAAGTTTTAATTTCCAGAAACATTGCTTTCAGTAAATATCAATCAATCAAATGTTTTCTCGTGGTATACTGGATGTTTTGTGAGATACAGAAGAAGTACTTATTTAGTTATTCATCCATCAAGTATTTATTGGGAGCCAACTGTGAGCCATATGACAGACGCTGAGGGTATACTGGACAAGAAACTAGACGAAGCTTTCTCTCTGGCAGAGAAGGTAGGCATCATTGTTATAAGTGCTATGAAGACAGGTATCAAATGAACTTATTTAATACACATTTCTTGACCACCTCCTGCTTTGTGAAAGCACTGAAGTTACATAAACTGGGAAGTAGATCAGCAGGGTTTCTGTGAGGAGTGACCAACTATAGGGGCTTTTTGTAAATTGGACCGCTCTCTCTTCTCCAAAAGCAAAAATAAATATTTTTCCATGTGAGGATGTTATGTTTTTTCTCTTTATTTGGTAATGAGCTCTCAAGACAGGATGTGGGTAAGGATAGCAAGCACCTGAGAAAGAAAGTTTGAGCTGCAATATATTTTATTTTCCTCTACCCCAATCAAATAACAATAGTCAAACACAATTTAAAATTTCCTTCTCCCTGAGACTGTCATCCTCACCTCCGGAATTCCTCTGGAAAATTTTTGCCTGGTTAATAATAATCTCTCTCTCTCTTTCTCTTTCTCTCTCTCTGTCACACACACACACACACACACACACACGAACGTTATTAATAATAATCTCTATCACACACACACACAGACACACACACACACAACACACACACAAACACAGCCTAGCTCTCTCACTTTGGCCTCATTCTTTTGCCTTCATGGGAACTTAAGCCAAGTTTAATAAGAGACTTATAGTGAGTTGGTGATGTCCCAGATTCTCATGCTTTCAGGAGAATGGCAGCCAGTAAGTGATATGACCTGATATTCCCAGGAAACCTGGGAATGTTTCCTTGTGATATGTTCCTGGGTTGGCCAAGCCACAGAGATTGGGTAGGAAAATGGCTGGCTGGCATGCAGGTACATAGGCGCACTCCTGACTACGTGGAATAGAGTAGGACTGTCTAACTTTAAAGTGCTTGTGAACCACATGGGGATCTTGTTAAAATACAGATTCTAATTCAGTAGGTTCCTGGAGTAGGCTCCAAGATTCTGCATTTCTTTTCTTTTTCTTTTCTTCTTCTTCTTTTTTTTTTTTTTTTGAGATCAGGTCTCACTCTGTTGCCCAGGCTGGAGTGCTGTGGTGCGATCTTGGCTCATTGCAACCTCCACCTCCCGGGTTCAAGTGATTCTCCTGCCTCAACCTCCCAAGTAGCTGGGATTACAGGTGTGTGCCACCATACCCAGCTAATTTTTGTATTTTTAGTAGAGACCATGGTGACCAGGCTGGTCTCTAACTCCTGACCTCAGGTGATCCACCTGCCTTGGCCTCCCAAATTGCTGGGGTTACAGGTGTGAGCTACCGCACTTGGCCAAGATGCAGTAGCTCATGCCTGCATCCCAGCACTTTGCACCCTGCATTTCTAACATAGGTGTGCATAGGTGCTCAATGCAGAGAAGAATGGCCTCTCCCTGACCCTCTCTTCCTACTTCTTCCCCATCACGGAATTTCAGAACTGTTGGTGGGGGAGTGGAATTGAACTTCTCTAGTTGCTCCTAAAACACTGGTCTACAGAATGACTACCTGGTGATCTCACCAGGGAGATCTTTAAAAAATCTAGATTCCCAGAGATTCTGATTCAGGAGTTCTGGGGGAAGTCCCAGTCATCTGTATTCATTCAAAGATCCCAGGCCAATTGGAGGAGCAAAAAACACTTTGAACCATTAATATCTTTCTTATTTTATAAATAAGGAAACAGGGTGGTTGCATGACCTGCCCAACCTGATCTAGTTGTGGTCATCAATACTAACACTTGGGGACCCTTTTCCAGCCCAATACCCTGCTATTTCCAATTTGACTACCCAGGGCAATTGCTTCCACTAAGAAAGGAAAGCAATTTCCTACCCCTGAATAAGTGATTCTTAAGTATAAAATAAATGTCAGGTTCAGTGCTGTTTAGTGGACCCAGAACATTTTCCTCTTGTTGGAAGCAAACATGAATAGATCTAAAGTGCAATTTGTTTCCATCCTACTCTAAAAGGAAGTTGGATGAAGTGTGCTATGGGAATGGAAATATTTCACATTTTATTCCTCTGGGAGATAATTTCATAATTTAAAAGGTCTTTGTTCTTGGGTGTTTTTCTGATAACCAATGAAAATATCAATGCTTTCAGATGGTTTCCATATAATCAACAATCCTTGAATTGACATATTGTATTCCTTTCTTCTTGGTACTTGAAGCGTTCCTATTTATTTTCATTTCACTTGCCATGGCTCATTTATTGGGCTGCCTGGTCTCTTAGACACTGAAACTTTGCACAAGTCTATATCTTCGTCTTCCCTCCTGAGCTGTGCCAATTCATGGAATGGAACTATGATTTGGATTTTTCCCATGGTCTGGGTAATTCCTGTTTCACTGTTTTTAGTTCCAAAAAGAATTTTGGAAAGAAGAAAATCTCCATTAATGTTAAATAAAAGTATATGCTGGTCTAGTCCCACATAAGCAAGCCTATAGAAAGGCTGAGAAAGGTATTATGGCTTTGGGAGGGGCTTCCTGCAGAATCTGCATCTTTAACCCTGAACTTCTCTCCATTTACAGGGAAGATATCTCAGCCCAGAAGCCTCTCCGCCCCCATCCTGCAGCCACACTGGGCTGCTCTGGCAATGAGACACTCTAGCCTATGGACACTGTTCTCATAAAGAGTTTCCTGGTAGATAGGAAACCTTACGACCGTCCAGGTCCATTCTGCCTGCATGCAGTAAATCAATCCCTGTGACACAGGTTTTGCAAAGAGAAAAGATTTGTTCACAAGGGCACCAAGCAAGGAGGCAGGAGAACAGCTCTCAAATTCACCTCCCCAAAGATAAAGCTTAAGGATACTGATGGGTTAGGGAAGTGGGATGATCTAAGCCTTGGGGAAATGTGATTGGTAGTAGGAAAAATTGAAGTAATGGATTCATTCTGCACAAGTGTGGTTGGGGTTTATGGCATTTCATAAGACACATGTACAGACAATGGTGGTGTTAGCATGATCTGAGGTTGGAGTTTTTGGACCTCTGACATCAAAGGCACCTCTTGGGCATACCCAGTTGAAAGGTCGGTGGTCTCAACTGGTTTCAACTGGACAGGAGCTGGCTCAGGTTTCTGAACAACAACTGAAGCGACCGCTATAGGTCGCTTGGTGACCTGTAAATGTGTTATCTGTAAAGTAGCCAGTGAAGGTTAAGTTTCAGTGTTCAGGCTGGGCGTGGTGGCTCGCACCTGCAACCCCAGCATTTTGGGAGGCCATGGTGGGAGGATTGCTTGAGACCAGCCTGGGCAACATAGTGGGACCTCATCTCTACAAAAAATAATTTTTGAAAATTAGCTGGGCATGATGGTGTGCACCTGTGGTCCCAGCTAGTCACGAGGCTGAGGTGGGAGGATTGCTTGAGCCCAGGAGTTCATGGGATCAAGCTATGATCATCATTGCACTCCAGCCCCGGTGACAGAGTTAAAAAAAAAAAGTTTTGGCATTTAGCAGTGAGGCTTTCAGCTACTGTGGCCTTCAGCTTCATGGAAAAGGGGGGAAAAATCCTAAAAAGCAATTAACCAATAGCAAGCAGGGCAGACCAACCTTATCAAATTAACCCCTTGGTTTCATGTTTGATTTGTTCGCATCCTATAAATGCTACCTCTACTGACAGAACAAACAAAGGAGGAGCCTTCTTGAAGTGTATTTTCTTTCTGGAGCAGTCTATTAAGCAAGTGGCCTGACACTAATTTTCTTTTTCTTTTTTCTTTTTTTTTTTTGAGATGGAGTTTCACTCTTGTTGCCCAGGCTGGAGTGCAATGGTGCAAGCTCAGCTCACTGCAACCTCTGCCTCATGGGTTCAAGTGATTCTCCTGCCTCAGCCTCCCAAGTAGCTGGGATTACAGGTGTGTGCCACCACGCCCGGCTAATTTTTGTATATTTAGTAGAGACAGGGTTTCACCATGTTGGCCAGGCTGCTCTCAAACTCCTGACCTCAGGTGATCCACCTGCCTCGGCCTCCTAAAGTGCTGGGATTACAGACGTGAGGCAGTGTGCCTGGCCAAGATTAATTTTCATTTAAAGACATGACAAACATGTTGGGAGCACTGGCTGTCAGCAGGTGTTTCTCTTATACAGTGGACTGAGCTCTGGACTAGGGTGAAAGAGCCAAGTGCTTGGTTCTACTCCCCTCTGCATGGTCAGATGCCCTAGGGAGCTTCAGGATTCCCAGCATTATAATGAAGGGAATGCCACCCTGACCATTTCAAACGAGAAGAGATATGTGAAAGCCCAGGATAAGCTGTAAACCTTGAAACAAATATATGATAGGATTATTAGCACCAAGATGATGTTCTGCATGTTATGGCTAATAATCAATCTTCTTCCTATTAGACTTTTGTAAGTGGTATAAAGGATGGTGTGGCAACTGTGTGGTTTCTTTGGAAATTCTCCTCTCAGATCTTCTACCATGGGAGCATTGTTAACTGAGGGTCTCAGTGCTGCCGTCTGAAATTCCTCACAGCATTAACCCCAGGCCATGCTTTCTAGGGCCTTAGTCCAGCCAATTGTAACTGTGGCAAGGATACTAAGACATGAGAAACATAGGATTCCTCTAAAGAGTGATTTTTGGCTCAAAGACTCATCAGTCATGCTGAAATTTTCCTAGAGCTGCACAACAGTGGAAGGCCTCCCTCCCTCCCTTCCTTCCCCCTCTCCTTCAGGGGCCTCAGAACTCACTGTGGTCTGATTGTTCTTCCCACCTCCTTAGGCTCCAGCTCCCTCCCCATTTTTTCTCATTGGTGTTGTGCTAACAAATCTCTTGCTTATCTTAATCTCCTTATAGCATCTGCTTCTTAGAGACCCAGATTCATGCAGACCATGAATCCACCTTCCTGTGAATGTGTCCAGCACCTGGAATTGTTAGCAGTGCGCATTCCCCTGAACCTGGAAGCTTCTTTGGCACGGGCTTCTTGGACTAGGTCAGTTCTCTGATTCTACTGAGTTCTTCGGCACATGAATAATTCCCTTGCAAGCATCCTGCTTTTTGACTCAGCATTCTCTGGCCACTGACTGCCAAAGAGAGTCACCTGCAGGGACAGAGGAAGTCACCTGCAGTCACTTGCAGAGACAGAGCCCAGCTGCCCATTCCAGGACCCTTGGACCCACTCTCGAATGTGCTCCCCAGCCTCTCCCTTGTTGCCACCACTTCTCTCTTTACTCCCTCATGCACAAAAACCTTCATTCCACTTCCTCCTCCAAATACACAGTAGCCCTTAATGTACCCTTAATAGCCCTCTATTAGAATGAATTAGGTTATGATAGAGGTTTTTTTTTTTTTTTTTTTAATGTCAGCGATTTAAAGTAACAAAGGTTTATGTCCTGCTCATTCCATTTCTAACATGGATTGGCAGGAGGGCTCTGCTCATCACAGGGACTTAGGATCACAGACTGGGGGAGGCTTTTCTCAGTACATGCTGTCCCGATGACCAAGAAAGGGAAGAGCAGGCTGGAGTTTTGAGTACCTGCAATTACATGCTTCCTTCCAGAAGTGACACATCAATTCTGCTCACATTTCATCAGCCAAAGCAAGTCACTTGGCCATGCCTAACTGCAAGGGGGTAGGGAAATAAAGGGAAGCAAATGGAACACATATGCAACCATCCCCTCAGAAAAGATGGCTCCAAAGGAGTCCCAGTTTTTAGCACATAAATGCTTCACCATCCCTAAAAGCCTGAGAGAGTTAAGTTCCCTGAGGACTGAGAAAAATATTTAAATCCACACAAGGGTTAAGCAAAACATAGCAAAGGGAGAAAGGTTAAGTTTTTCACATCCTGCTGCAGAGTTAACACTACAAATACTGGGCTTGGTTATGAGAACACAACCAGCAAAGCCATGGGGTTTGTGTAAGCTCTGTTGATGTCAGTAAAACATCACATCCCAGACTTGTATGTGGCAATAGGTCAGCTCCTCGCTCCCTGCCTTGACTGCACCTCTGCACCTGTTCAGGAATCCTGGAGGAGAAACAGGGACTCAGGCAGACAAGTGGTGATTCCAGCCACTGTGTCAGGGTATTTTTTCTTGCAAAAGTGGGCCCCGACTAAGCAGGACAATATACCTGTATATTGTGAAACTGACCCTTGAAATGCAATGAAGTCCTATTGTCAAAACAGCCTTAGAAGGATGGAAACATCATCTTGCTCAGTCCCTTTGTGACCTTCACTCTCAGAGAGGGGTGGAAAAGGACTCTCTTCTCTGGCCTTGGCTAAATGGCTCTCTTTCTAGAGCTTTTCTGTTTGGTCCACACTTTTCCTAGGATATGGGAGGTTTTTAAATGCTTTGGATTTAAAATACCAAATACAGTGTGGATTGAATTTCAGTTCTGTTCGGTACCTCAAACAGGCCAATTCAATAGAAAAATTAAGTCAAAAGAGTTTGTTATGTTTTGTAAGGCAAATGACCAACAAATGAACTACAATGTTCATTTTTCCAGTGGCTGTACAAAATTAATTTGCAGAAAATGAAAACATGTAAAATAGATGAATAAAGTTAAATAAAAGTCTTTCTGTTTAGGAGATAGGACAGTATAGACTAATTTTTAAACAAAGTAGTTTGAAATAGTAAAGTAAAATTCTATTTGCCTTAAAATAAGACTTGTGGTCTTAGACTTCACCTTTTCTGGGTGACCGCTGCAGTATAGCACCCTGGTTTCTCTAAGCTTAAAATAATTATTCAAAAAATATTATGTGCAGTCCTGAGCCAGGCTGTATTCTAGGCACCAGACAGCCAGCCACAGGAGCTACCTAGTATTTTGGCATGACTGACAGATGTAGGGTTCTAAAATGTGCTGATATGCCTTTTCTTGGTCACTGCTCATGAGGCAATAACCAAGTGTTCTTTGCTGCTCTGCAAAATGAGAACCCAGTTAGGCTTCTGTGCATGGCATGGAACAGTATATCCTCTGGGTGCTGTTTTACAGGCATACTTGCCAAGTTTTATTATGGAATGATAGTTTCTCCTTAATAGTTTTTATCCACCCTGGAATTACAAGGACAAGGCCCATGTTTGCCTAAGGAAGGACAAACAGGATTGATTTCAGTCTGTCAAAGTCTGTTGGTATAAAATATTGAGAGAACCTTTCTCAAAAGGCATTTGTAGAAGAGCATTAAATCATCACTAACACAGCATTTTACGGAGTTCAGAGCCCTCTCGTTCTGTCTTAGTCTAGGGAGAGTTTGGTTAAAGGATGTAAACAGGTGTTGACCCTGGTCTGTCTAAGGATCAGAATTAGAGGGAGATGCTTTGCTTCAACGTTATGGAAAATGCCCTTCTTTACATTCATATTAAGCAAAATTTCTATTATTAATTTATAGCATGGGTCCTAATTGGAATAGAATGAAGTTTTCCCAGACCTTACTCACAGATTGACTTTTTCAATATTGGGTGAAATTATTAATCTTCCCAGAGAGGATCAGCATATATAGAACTTGTTTTATCAAACTAGTTTGTCTCCAGGTGGGACTTTAGTGACACTATTACTAATCATGACCTTTAATCTGCCAAAATAAAATTCTAGCTGATTATCGAGTCGGGCAGATCACTTGAGGTCAGGAGATCGAGACCAGCCTTGCCAACATGGTGAAAACCCCTCTCTATTCAAAATACAAAAATTAGCCAGGCGTGATGGTACCTGTAATCTCAGCTACTCAGGAGGCCGAGGCAGGAGAATTGCTTGAACCCAGGACATGCAGGTTGCAGTGAGCCAAGACCATGCCACTGCATTCCAGCCTGGGTGACAGAGGGAGACTTCATCTTAAAAAAAAATCCAGCTGATTATCAAACACAAAAGTATAGATGATGGCTACAATTTACTTAACATCTACTTATATAGTTATATTCTTAGTACTTTACAGGCCTTATCTTGTTTAATTTACCAATCAACAGATGGTGTAATTGAGACCGGACTGGCATTTCTCAGCCTCCTTCACAGCTATATCTAGTCATTTGAATAAATTCTTGTCAATGAAAAGTAAACAGAAGCAATATATAGAACTTTTGAGATATCTCCAAAAAATGGAATGGTCAAGAATCATTTCTTACTCCCACAAATAATCTAGTGAAGATGCTGTTTCCAAAGAAATCTATCAACAATTCCAATCAAACATACTATATGGAACACAGATTTATATCTGCTCTCTCCCAAAACTCCACTATAATGATACTGAATAAATTAAACAAGCAAGTGGGAGTGAGGTACCATATGAGATCAGGCAGATGAAGTGAAAGACTGTATATTGAATTGGGAGATTCCTTCCTAGTCTCCTCTTCTTGGCTACAAAAAAAGTTGGCTGCCAGATTTATCACCTCAAGCCCCCACTTTCCCGTAATCCCACCAGCCAGGAGAAAATGACTGGCCTGTAAAAATATATTAACTTGAAAATAATTTAGCCTAGAATAAAATGAAAGGAAATGAGTAGATCACAAAGCATACATGTATGTAAAAAGAAACATAGATGGCCGGGCGCAGTGGCTCACACCTATAATCCCAGCACTTTGGGAGGCTGAGGCGGGCGGATTGCCTGAGCTCAGGAGTTCAAGACCAGCCTGGGAAACATGGTAAAACCCCGTCTCTACTAAAATACAAAAAATTAACCAGGCGTAGTGGTGTACGCCAGTAGTCCCAGCTACTTGGGAGGCTGAGGCAGGAGTATTGCTTGAACTCGGGAGGTGGAGGTTGCAGTGAGCTGACATCACGCCACTGCACTCCAGCCTGGGTGACAGAGTGAGACTCCATCTCTAAAAAAAAAAAAAAAAAAAAAAAAACAGAGAAATAAGAACTTGGTTGAAACAAGTACTTTAGAATCAGATATGAGTTATATGCCTCTTGTTAATGAGACATGGATAATTAAAGGATTCTTACATTTTATTATATCAAGGACACGATGGTTAAAACTTCTAAGCCAAACAGGTGAAGTTCTCTTTAAGTTTGGCTTTTTGTTTACACGTGCTCTGACCCTTGAAAATATAATTATACTTACTCTTAAATATTTGCTTACTAAGGGCAGAGAATCTCCAGACAAGTAACATCTAAATATAACAATTGTAATTTATAATCTTGAGACTTTGTATACTGCAGAAAATTCTATTTGGTAGAGATAGCTGTGTGTTCACTTGTGTTATAAACTTTATTCATCATGGGAAATTGAATTTTCTGTCTTGTTTTGTTATAATTAAGCCACTAATTATCACCATACTTGTTAAAAAGTTTTCAATGTTTACCATGTAAATTTCCTAGATATTTCCTCCTTGTAGTTGTGTAGGTGAAATATGAGATGGAGTTTATAAAATATTCACGTCTAAAATGCAACACAAAACTCATCTTGCATAGGTGCAAGAGAAAAGACTTATAAACACTGACACATGGTGATCCTCTGAAATAAAAGCAGCGTTCCCCCATGTCACCCTCCGGGGAAGCAGCCCCTCTCCTTTAGACAATCTCTGCCCAAGCACATAGAGATTCCAATCTCTCTTTTTTTCAATGCCTCACTCTTAAATATAATCAGTCATCCATGGGACATCCAGATATTTGAGAAAATCTTTCAACGTTTAAGATAGAGAATAAAATAATCAAGAAGAAACCTCCCGGAGAAAGCAGAGACAGTGAAACAGAAGAATACTTTAGATTAGAAGAGCAATGCTATCTATAATAAAATAATGGAGATGTTATATAAAGAGGGGTGTTCAGAAATAGCAAGAAAGAGGATACCATCAACTTTAAATGGGAAGTGGAGCAAGAAGACTTGATGGACAATAGGAGAGAAAAGAACAAATTAAAGATCAATCCAGCAGGCCTAATATTAGTCTAATAGGCACAAAAGTAATAGAGAACAGAAAAAATAGAGGGGAAAAAACTGTCAGGGAAAGAATGCAAGACAATTCTGCAGAACTTTAGGTTAGAAGTTTTCAAATCAAGAGCCCACTGAGTACTCAGCAACACGGCTAAAAAAACACCACACCAGAGCATATCATTATGAAATTTTAGATCACTAAGTATAAGGGTTAACTTTATTATATCAGATTTTGACTTCTTGACTTCAACACTGAAAATTAGGTGCAAATGAAGAAATGACTTCAGCATTCAGGGAAATACTGCCCAAACTATTGATCAAGAAGGTGTGCACAATAAAATGTCTTAGACACCCAATTTTTCAAAAACTTTACCTGCCATGCACCCTTTACAAGAAGATAGTAGAGGATGTGTCTCAAAAACACAAGGGGTTGAAAAGCAAAAAGAAGGCATAGGATACAAGAAAGAGGTGATCTGGCACAAGAAAACAGTAATGGAATTCCCAGAATGATGGGGGAAGAACACCCAGAAATCCTCTAGGGCAACTATGCCTGAAAGGAGCAAGATGACAAAAGTTGCAGGGAAAAATGTCTCAAGAGGCAAAGAAAGGATTCACAGTTGAGTCCTGCTGAAGGGTTTAATGATCATTGAATTAATGGGTACATATAAAAAAAAGAAAATGAAAAAAACAGGCAATTAACTCCAAGAAAAGTAAAGTGCTGTACAACAAAGGAAATTTAACCATAATAACTATAAATAGCACAATGAAAAGATTTTTTACTTGGTCATAAAATGCCCTATTTGATATAATCCAAACCTAAGCCAATTTGCTTTCATTATAAAGGGGGGTACCTGAGGGAGACTGTTATACAAAATAAGGCAATGTTCCTGTAATCCTGCTGGAAATAAAACTGTTTCTACTTGGGATCAAGTATGTTAGAACAGGTTGCTATATACTTCCTGAAGATTCTGTGAAGACACAGAAATGCACCTGAGGATGCTCAAGTAAAAAAGGTGTTTAAGGGATATGCACAGAATGCAAAGCAGGAAGCACCCCAGGCCTCATGGGAATGGAAAGTCCCCAGAGCACAACCTTCTCCTTCCTTCTCCTTCCCTTTCTGGTGTCTCCTATCTATGCATATCTCCTTTCTCCTCTCAATGCAAACTACTTCCTTGAGTCTTAGTTTCTGTTTAGACCCTGGCTTGATTGAGATTCTGACTTTCCTGATGCTGTCAGGGAGAAAATAAAGAAAATCAAGAGAAGCTCTAGATACTTTCTGAATAACAAGTAAAGACAAGCATAAGTTTAAGTTCCAGAATAATTCAGAGAAGCTGTACAGTGTAAGTTAGAAATCACAGTGCTAGTTTGTGTATTCCATTTTTAAGGGAGTGGCAGAGACTAATAATTATTCACCATTATCTACTGTCTCTTCTTTTGATAATCAAAACTCCACATTTTAGCAAGGCACATGACTGCCTAGCTAGAGACATTCACAGGCCTCAGCTGGAGCTGGACAGATGTGGCCATGTGACCTGGTTTTGGTCAATAGAATGTTAGCAGAAATTATGTGTCTACTTGCAAGTAATATCTTGCTTTCCATTGCCTCTATTGCTTCCCACATACCAGAATCCCTAGCTACTGTAACTTAGACTTGCTAATTTTTGAAGTTTATTTCTTTTAAACTCATAATCCACAGATTTCCCCTCTGTCCCTTTCTTTTCCTGACAATTTATCTGTTGAGGAACCCAGGCCCTTTGACATGTAGTTTCTCACAGTCTGGCTTTTGCAACTGCATGCTCACAGTGAAGCTTAGCCTGTTCCTCTGTCCTCTGGTATTTCCCATCCCTGGCAGCTGGATTTAGAGGATTGATCCAACTCAGATTCAAACCCCTTGATAGGCCAGAGGTGGTACTTTGTTTTCTCATCAGTAATCCTTCTAGTTGAGAATGCAAATTTGTTATTCAAAATTCACAAAATTAAATAAGTATAACAAATTTAAATACTTAAGCTTTTAAAGCAGAGGTCCCCAACACCCAGGCTGTGGACCCATCTCCTGTCAGATCAGTGGCAGCATTAGATTCTCATGGGAGCGCGACCCCTATTGTGAACTGTGCATGTGAGGGATCTAGGCTGGGTGCTCCTTATGAGAATCTAATGCCTGATTATCTGAGTCTGAGGTGAAATAGTTTCATCCTGAAACCATCCGTCTATGCTCCCCGTCCGTGGAAAAATTGTCTTCCATGAAACTGGTCCCTGGTGCCAAAAAGGTTGGGGACTGCTGTTTTAAAGGATGTGTTTTATAAATTCCTAATATTTGTTTTCCTGAAATTTTAGAACTTAATATTGCCCTAAAACTTTTGGGACACTATATTTATAAAGTGATGATACAATACCTCCTGGATTCATATTGGTACTTTGGATTCAAATTCAGCACTCTAGGGCTTTTACTCTCCTCATTTTGGTACTTCTGTATCTCCTTTGGTTTACATTCAAATTTCAGATTCCCAAGGAAAAAAGAGAATTACAATATCAATGTTTAGGTATTCTTAACCATAACATTAAATATGCATAATGAAAAGGACAGCAGATACACAATTTTGTGTAATCCACTCTTTGATTTAGAGATACAATTAATGAAATTAATATTGTATGGGTAAACTGTTTTAAGACTGTATATATGGAAATAAATTATTGTATGCCCCAATATCTTTGATTCAGCCTTGATTAAAATTATACTTAACATAGAGTGCAAATTGTTTTTAAACAGGAACTTGTAGGAAACCTCCAGGAAGCTGTTGATACAAGTGTCTTTGAGAGTCGAAAGCATTGAAAGTGCTGGATTAACAATTAGCCTTTATTTAGATAGATAAGGCAGATGGTGAGTAAATACTTCCAATATGATTTGCCGTAAAATGTAACTTAACTATATAATTACTCTGTTTTTTACTGTACGTTTGCGGCTTCAGCTTGTAACCAAACACAGGTGCAGTTGCTCACCACTTACAGAGTGCAATTAACAAGAGGGAGCTCTGGTAGAAAGACAGTGACTATTAGTGGAAACCAGGAAAGGGGAAGTTACCGGATTCTTGTTCAAAGCTTTGATTTTAGGGTGGGGGGAGGCAGGGGTTTAAAAAGGGAAAACTTGATAAGGAAGGCATGCAAGAATTGGGCTGAGTACAATGTGTGTCTAGTTCAGGTGGCTATCTTGGGTCCCAGTCCACCTGGATCGTGGGCCGGAGACACCTGGAGACACCTCAGCAACGGCCAAGTTATTGATTAGCCAGCTTGAAGTAGTCTCTGGAATTGTGTCACTGAGTCTCCAGGCTTGGCCTGTGTGTCTG
Organism: Pongo abelii; assembly: GCF_028885655.2. Taxonomy (NCBI): domain Eukaryota; kingdom Metazoa; phylum Chordata; class Mammalia; order Primates; family Hominidae; genus Pongo; species Pongo abelii. The sequence goes on along the minus strand of NC_072000.2, from coordinate 56,238,042 downwards.
AAGATTAGCCCCTGGAACTTTTAAGAAGGCACATAATTAGATACCAGTACACAGTTAAATAAATGTGAAGGGAGTGTCTGTGGGTGGGAAGGGGAGGGACGTGGAGTCTATTTTTTTTTTTTTTTGGTCTTGGGCTTCTTTTTTATTTTATTTTATTATTATTATACTTTAAGTTTTAGGGTACATGTGCACAATGTGCAGGTTAGTTACATATGTATACATGTGCCATGCTGGTGTGCTGCACCCATTAACTCGTCATTTAGCATGAGGTATACCTCCTAATGCTATCCCTCTCCCCTCCCCCCACCCCACAACAGTCCCCAGAGTGTGATGTTCCCCTTCCTGTGTCCACGTGTTCTCATTGTTCAATTCCCACCTATGAGTGGGAACATGCGGTGTTTGGTTTTTTGTCCTTGCAATAGTTTACTGAGAATGATGATTTCCAATTTCATCCATGTCCCTACAAAGGACATGAGCTCATCATTTTTTATGGCTGCATAGTATTCCATGGTGTATATGTGCCACATTTTCTTAATCCAGTCTATCATTGCTGGACATTTGGGTTGGTTCCAAGTCTTTGCTATTGTGAATAGTGCCGCAATAAACATACGTGTGCATGTGTCTTTATAGCAGCATGATTTATAGTCCTTGGGTATATACCCAGTAATGGGATGGCTGGGTCAAATGGTATTTCTAGTTCTAGATCCCTGAGGAATCACCACACTGACTTTCACAATGGTTGAACTAGTTTACCATCCCACCAACAGTGTAAAAGTGTTCCTATTTCTCCACATCCTCTCCAGCACCTGTTGTTTCCTGACTTTTTAATGATTGCCATTCTAACTGGTGTGAGATGGTATCTCATTGTGGTTTTGATTTGCATTTCTCTGATGGCCAGTGATGATGAGCATTTTTTCATGTGTTTTTTGGCTGCATAAATGTCTTCTTTTGAGAAGTGTCTGTTCATGTCCTTCGCCCACTTTTTGATGGGGTTGTTTGTTTTTTTCTTGTAAATTTGTTTGCGTTCATTGTAGATTCTGGATATTAGCCCTTTGTCAGATGAGTAGGTTGCGAAAATTTTCTCCTATTTTGTAGGTTGCCTGTTCACTCTGATGGTAGTTTCTTTTGCTGTGCAGAAGCTCTTTAGTTTAATTAGATCCCATTTGTCAATTTTGGCTTTTGTTGCCATTGCTTTTGGTGTTTTAGACATGAAGTCCTTGCCCATGTATATGTCCTGAATGGTAATGCCCAGGTTTTCTTCTAGGGTTTTTATGGTTTTAGGTCTAATGTTTAAGTCTTTAGTCCATCTTGAATTGATTTTTGTATAAGGTGTAAGTAAGGAAGGGATCCAGTTTTAGCTTTCTACATATGGCTAGCCAGTTTTCCCAGCACCATTTATTAAATAGGGAATCCTTTCCCCATTGCTTATTTTTCTCAGGTTTGTCAAAGATCAGATAGTTGTAGATATGCGGCGTTATTTCTGAGGGCTCTGTTCTGTTCCATTGATCTATATCTCTGTTTTGGTACCAGTACCAGTATCTATATCTCTTTTTTGGTTACTGTAGCCTTGTAGTATAGTTTGAAGTCAGGTAGCATGATGCCTCCAGCTTTGTTCTTTTGGCTTAGGATTGACTTGGCAATGCGGGCTCTTTTTTGGTTCCATATGAACTTTAAAGTAGTTTTTTCCAATTCTGTGAAGAAAGTCATTGGTCTATTTTAAGGCTAGGGTAAAAGGTTTCTGCAGTTTGCTTCAAGGTTCTATCTTGAAACCCAAGAGAGAAGCAAAAAAGATTTTTAATAAAGGTTTGAAGCTCAGCTGTCGAGTTTCAATTCCCTGTTCTCAAATTCCATTCCATTTCTATGAAAAGCAGCTACTTCCTGCTGAGAAGGGTGTAGTTGGGGAGTATTGGAATGGAATCTGTTGACTGGGAGCTGGAAATATTCTTGAGTCCCTGGATTCATAGTAGGGATTTATTGGAGCATTATGGTGTGAGGACATAGGATTTTTAGGGAAAGCGTGTCCTGCATTCCCATATAAAGTGTACAGCAGCAATAAAATCCATAGCAACCAAAGAGAGCAATGAGCAGAAGGCCAATTATACTGTGTAGGAGAGTCTTCCATGTGTTAGGAAGTTGACTAAACCATGCTGTCACAGGGTCTTGAGAGATAGCATCTATAGCATATATAATATCCAATAGAAATATGGGTATTTAAGGCCTGAATAGCTCAGGTTATATTGTGAGAAGAATCTGGTATCTATCTATATCTATATCTATATCTATATCTATATCTATATCTATATCTATCTATATTACACAGCCTTAATTAACGCACAAGTGTTGCCCTGGGCCATAGTTAGGATATCTAAAGCCATATGATTTAAAGACATTGTGGGATTAGACATAGGACTAGTTTGCCTATGTGTCTTGTAGGGCTGAGGATATGCTTTTGGAGTTATCCAGGAAATATGTACAGCATTTAGTCTTCATTATAGTTCATGGTCCCCACTATGAATTGAACCCAGATTTCTTGTGCGCATATGACATCAGGTTGGCTAAATATACATACTTAACAGGTTGTAGGAGGAACTATGAATATTTACAAAGATGGTCCTGACATATGTGTATTGAACAAATATGCGTGTATGACCCATGTTTATTTCGAGGTGGAGAATTTACATTTAAATATATTTATTACATTTAGGCCTTACGTATCAAAAGGTCTTTATAGGACATAAAACCATGTAAGTGTGCGCTTTCTGTAAACTAGCCCATGGTTTGTAGTCTTTCATTAGGGGAAAATTACTGAAATTAGTCTCTTGTCTAATTAAAGCTGTAGTTATGACTGGTGGCATAGAGGCCAGGAGTCAGTCAGTTGGCTTATCTTGAAGCCAGGTATTGTTTGGCTGCTAGAGAAAAACAAAAATCTTGAGGCATTTGAGACATAGTTTACTCTTTAAGTGTAGGAGTGAGTGACTTAACCCTTGCCTGGCATTGCTCTAGGTCCTGTTTATAATTTGGTATTTTATCCTTACAGGTTCTGTTTGATCAGTCTTATGAACTGTTTTAATGTTAATGCCGATCAGTTGTGCCTAAAATCCAAAAAGTTGGGGAAGTTATAGTGAGGCGTGTCCAACTCTCCCCTCTTCCCACGCCCTGCTTCCCATCATGGCCTTAAGTAGTTTTCCAGTTATTTGTGGGGATTGCTGGCTCCAAGTTATTTTTGTGACAAAATTGGAATCTGTTCCCATGGCTAAACTTTGTTTGCCCTGATAGGTAATCCAAGGAAAGCTGTGTACCAAAATTTGGGGTAAAGCGGTCTCTATGGCAGTTTTTTTCCTTCAGTTTCTAATGAGTTTTCAATGTTTATATTCTAGTTACACCATAAATAACGAGTTTTATCTCAGCACCAGCAGCTTAGTAACAGCAGATTTAAAGCAGGCAGAAAAGAAGAGAATATAGAGACCTTTCGAAGACTCTACTTAACTCTGTAGTGCAGGTTAACCATTTGAGCTCTACATTTCTCTTGTTGTAATTTGCCCATCGGTTTAAAATGTGCACATAAATGGGCCATAATATGTAAGCAGCTGGAATCCCAAAGAGGATGACAAAATCAGGGGCCAGAATGTTGGAAACTGCTTTTCCCCTGCCATGCTGGATCCCTGGATTGAGTAGGAAAAGAGAAAAAGAAAAGACAGGAATGGAGAGAAGAAAGGTCAAATTTTATAGGCGGGAAGGGGAAAGAGAAAGGAAGGAGGGGAGGCTTGTGAGCCTCCCAACCACCACACGGTACGGGGTCATGGAGAGCCTCAGCACCTCAGACCTACGCGGTGGTACCTATCTATATCTATATCTATATCTATATCTATATCTATATCTATATCTATATCTATATCTACATCTACATCTATATCTACATCTATATCTATATCTATATCTATATCTACATCTATATCTATCTATATTACACAGCCTTAATTAATGCACAAGTGTTGCCCTGGGTCAAAATTAACCAAACGGTGGGGAACAAATCCCTCCCACCTCCGCAAGTCACCAGTCAAGGTGAAGTGTTTCCAACCAGAGGGAGCTAAAGGTGCTTTTGGCCGAGAGGAATAAGGCTGTAGTTGGCTTCTGAGATAATCAGGAGGATGACGTTTGAACAAGGGGAAAGAGAGAGTGAGAGAGAAAGGGATCATTCAGGGCCCACATACAAAGGCCACACATTCATGCACCTTCAAGCAAATCACCAGTTAAGAGGCTGAGTACAGTCTCAAATCCCTTGCTTCAGTTTCAAGCCGGCCTCCCAGGCGAATAAGTCTGAACTGAGCAAAGCCCTAAGGGTGCCAAAAATACAAATAAACATAAATGCATAAAGTGCTCAAATGGTGTCATCAGCGGCCAAGTCTAAATAGAGCAGAGCCTCAGCGACACCCCAAAGGAGGCAGAGGGTGGTCGGGTGCACTCCAACAGACTCACCCAGTTCCAAGTGTCCAAAATTCCAAAATGTGTCGAGTTCTCTAAAGGTTACTCTCTTTGCACCAGCAAAGCATTGAAGGCAGCAGGCACCACAGCAGGAAGAGAAAGAGGATCCTCGAGACAAAAGCGTCTCGGCAGCTGCAGGGCAACTCCCTAACTCCCTAACGTTCCAGCCAAAGGGACACAGTAGCCACAGTAGCTGTAGTTCACAGGCGGCCCTGTGCCCTGCTGGACAGAAACTAGACTGGCAGGCCCAGGCTCTGGGAGCTCACAGTGCTTCCTGGAAGGGCCACCAAATTGTAACTGAATGCAGGTATGGATGCTCACCGCTTGCAGAGTCCAATTAACAAGAGCGAGGTCTAGCAGAAAGTGACTTTATTAATATTAACTGAAACTAGTAAATGGGAAGTGGCCAAATTCCCATCCAAAGCAACCATTTCAATTTTGTGGGGGAAGGTGGGGGTTTAAAAAGGGAAAACTTGATAAGGAAGGCATACAAGAATTAGGCTGAGTACAGTGTCAGAGTGTCATGTTCAGGTGACTATCTTGGGTCCCGCCCACCTGGATCATGGACTGCCATCTCAACAATGGCCAAGTTGTTAATTAGCCGCCTTGAAGTGGTCTCTGGAATTTTGTAGGTGGGTCTCCAGGCTTGGCCTGTGTGTCTCAAGATTAGCCCCTGGTACTTCTAAGAAGGCACGTAATTAGATACTGGTATACAGTTAGATAAATGTGAAGGGAGTATGGTGAGAAAGGGAGGGATGTGTAGTCTACTTTAAGGCTAAGAGAAAATGCTTCTGCAGTTTGCTTCAAGGTTATGTCTTGAAACCCCAAGAGAAAGGCAAAAAAAGTTGTAAAATGCATTTTGAAGCTAAATTGTCCGGTTACAATCTAAGTCTATTTACTCAGGAGGGCCAAGAGCTTCCCTTCAATATTGAAAGTTCGTATTAATAGTTCTAAAGACTGATGAGAAATAAATGTTTGTTAGCACTTGTGTTGGGATGTGTGCTGTAGAAAACAGGGTTTATTCACTGAGTTTATTCACTATGTTTGCCATATTAGATTGTTCTCAGTCACCGAACTATTATGACTAACCAGCTGATGGACTTCACTGATCTGTTAAATAAAAGTAAAAGACTGCAATGTACAAATTTTCAATTAAAACAAACTCTGCTTTCTGATATATACATCACATATCATCATTATGTGATATATAATATATATCATTATATATTAACTTTCAGATAACAGATGCTTCTGCTGTACATTAAATTTTATGTTGGATATTTAAGGGGTATAAAAAGATAAGTCACTCTATTTTATTTGCTAGTTTGCTATACAGATCTATCTTGAGTTGCCTGGCTTAGCTTCCATTTTAAATATTTTTACACTATTTTCTTTTTAAAAGTATAGAATTGGTGGATCAAAGAAATTGTCTTACAGATCTATTATAGTATTTACTACTCTCTGAAAATATGTGTAACTCTAATAATAATAAAATACAAAGAGAACATAGTGGAAAAGCTTAAAAAGGAAATAAGTTGGTGACCAATGAAACAATAGACTGAGCAAAACAGATAAAATGAGAAAGTTTCAATGGCAAAAATGTGACAAAAATGAAAGTGAAAGCTGTCACAGGTATGAAATTCACTATTTCAGTTTACCTGTGCACAAAGGTCAAGGGCTCATTATAGCGTTATAACTGGACTCCATTTAGGCCTTGCTAATGGCAGGAAACTTAGACTTGCTAATTTGATATAATGCAGTCCCTTTAGGTTTAAAAATGCTTTTATCTAATTGCTCTATTCATTTGGCAACTCTCCTATTTCCTCTTTTCCTTTCCTTCTCCTTGGGGGAGGCCTGAGGTTCCTGGGAAGTGTTCTGACACTGGGGCAGGAATGCCTGTGCAGGGGCTGGCCTCTGCCCCTGCGCCTCTCTCTTGAGCTTGGCCATGCACTGTGTCAACCTGCTGCCTTGCTGACATCTTCAGCTCCACATGGCTTATAGTCAGCTGGTCCACCGATGTTGCTTCCCCTTTGTCCCAATCATAGACTCTTTTCATCTGCAGGCTTCCCTGTGTCCTTTGTCAGAGCAAAGGACAATTCCAGAGGCTGTCCTGTGCCACCTGGCCGGTGTGGGCCTCTGTGGGCCTGCTGTCTGGTCCACTTGCCTGGACAGCACACTCAGCAGTGCTGGAGTATTGCTGAATCAGACTGGGCTTGGAGCTTCTGTGGGGCCTTTTCTTCATTTCCTCAAGGCCACAGCTGGGAAGGGAGGCACAGAGTTTCTCTGCTCTGCAGGCCCCCCAAACTCATCAGAAAGCTCCATCAACCCCACAACTTTGGGGTTCAACCTAAAGAGGAGAGTCCAGGTGCTGGACTCTTCTCATAAACTGTGCCTCTCAGCTCACATCCTTTTTGCATCCATCCCCTTTTCCAGCCATTGGTTGAATTCTTATCTTTGTTGTGGGGAGGGGGGGAAACAGCTTTGATATTACCACGCATCTCTCGCTGGAGTGACATAAATGACATTCTCTGGGGCCTCTGGGCTCTCAAAATTAAAACATAAACAAGGCACTTCCAGTTCTTGACAAGTAGACTAGCATGGGCTGCTGGCCTCCTTCTCCAGACCTATCCCTGGAGGGCCCAGAAAAAGGCAGAAGCGTATGGACCTATAAATAAGTAAAGAAATAAAGGGCACTTTGGGAGGCCGAGGCAGATGGGTCACTTGAGGTCAGGAGTTCGAGACCAGCCTAACTAACAAGGTGAAACCCTGTCTCTACTAAAAATACAAAAATTAGCCGGGTGTGGTAGTGCATGCCTATAATCCTAGTTACTCAAAAGGCTGGGGCAGGAGAATCTTGAACCCAGGAGACAGAGGATGCAGTGAGCCAAGATCTCATCACTGCATTGCATGCACTCCAGCCTGGGCCACAGAGTGAGACTCCATCTCAAAAAAAAGAAAAAAAAAAAAAAAAGAAAAGAAACAATGGAAAGGGGAAATTTGGGCAAGACCCTGTAGCTGAAAGAGGAATGTAGAGCCTGATATGCTGGGGGGCCAGGACTGACAGCCTGATAAGAAACAGGGAGATACCCATGGAATATAAAAAGCTCAATTTTTGCCAAACTAATAAATAACATTAATACCATAAACCTTGAATTAATAAATGTTGATACAATAAAAAACATTTTCTGTGGAATTTAATAATCTGACTCAAACTCACATGAAAGATCAAAGGGCCAAAAAGAGCCAGGAGTAATGTTAAAGATGAAAAAGCAAGGAGACAGGCCATATTAGATAACAGAATTGAAAATAAAGTTAAGTAATTCAACAGTGTGGTGTAAGTGCAGGGCTAGACAAACAGAACAATGGGACAGAGTAGAGAGTCCAGGAACAGGCTCATGCACATAAGAAAACATGCTCCAGAAATGGAAGAAGGCCAGGTACGGTGCCTCACGCCTGTAATCTCAACACTTTGGGAGGCTGAAGGGAGAAGATTGCTTAAGCCCAGGAGGTTGGGACCAGCCTGGGCAACAAGGCAAAACGCTGTCTCCACAAAAAATACCACAATTAGCCAGGCATGGCATCATGCCATGGCATATGCCTGTGATACCAGTTACTCAAGAGGCTGAGGTAGAAAGATCGCTTGAGCCTGGAAGATCAAGGCTGCAGTGAACCATGATAATGCCACTGCACTCCAGCCTGGGTGATAGAGTGAGACCCTGTCTTGGTTAAAGAAAAAAGAAAGAAAAAAGAAATAAATGAGATAGCAATACAGATCAGTGAGGGGAGGGTGGAATATTGATAAATAGGAAAATGGTGAACTACAAGGAGAAAAAGTGAAACTAGAGTTCCACATCCTACCATGCACAAAAATTGACCTACATGAATTGGAAATTGATGCCCAAAGCAAAATCTTTTTCCTTTTTTTTTTTTCTTGTTTTTTTTTTTTGAGATGGAGTCTCCCTCTACCACCTGGCTAGAGTGCAGTGGCATGGTCTCCGCTCACTGCAACCTCCACCTCCTGGGTTCAAGCAATTCTCTTGACTCAGCCTCCTGAGTAGCTGGGACTACAAGTGCACACCACCACACCCGGCTAATTTTTGTATTTTTTAATAGAGATGTGGCTTCACCATGTTGACCAGGCTGGTCTGGAACTCCTGACCTCAGGTGATCTGCCTGCCTTGGCCTCCCAAAGTGCTGAGATTACAGGCATGAGCCACCACACTTGGTCTTCTTCTTTCTTTTTCTTTTTCTTTTCTTTTTTTAAGAGAGAGGGTCTTAGGCCGGGCATGGTGGCTCACGCCTGTAATCCCAGCACTTTGGGAGGCTCAGGCGGGCAGATCACCTGAGGTCAGGAGTTCGTGACCAGCCTGGCCAACATGGTGAAAGCTCGTCTCTACTAAAAATACAAAAATTAGCCAGGCGTGGTGGTGGGTGCCTGTAATCCTAGCTACTTGGGAGGCTGAGGCAGGAATCACTTGAACCCAGGAGGTGGAGGTTGCAGTGAGCCGAGACTGTGCCACTACACTCCGGCCTGGGAAACAAGAGTGAAACTCTGTCTCAAAAAAAAAAAAAAAAAAAAAAAAAAAAAGAAAAAAAAAAAAAAAAAGAAAAGAAAAAGTAAGAGAGAGCATCTTGAGCTATTGCCCTTGCTGAAATGAAGTGGTACAATCATAGCTCACTGCAGCCTTGAACTCCTGGCTCCAGGGATCCTCCTGCCTCTGCCTTCTGCCTTCCAAGTAGCTGGGACTACAGGTAGGTACCACCACATCTGGCTAGTTTTTTATTTTTATTTTTGTAGAGACAGGGGTCTCACTATATTGGCCAGGCTTGGTCTTGAACTTCCCAAAGTGCAGGGATTGTAGGCATGAGCCACTGTGCCCTGCCCTTCAATTGATAGAAGGGACATTTAAAAGAATTTATGTTAGAGCATGAAAATAAGTTTTTTAAAAAGACAAAATAAGCCCGAACCATAAAGAAAATATTGGTAAATTTGACTACGTTAAAAAAAAAATTCTGTATTATAAAAGATAGGATGGGGGACATAATAAACCACAGACTGGAAGAAGGTGTTTACAGCGTAGGTGATGGACAAAGGATTAGTATTTAATATGTGCAGGATTCCTAAAAAGAAACAGAACCAAGTTGCAAAGGATATGGATAGGCAATTCATGGAGGAATAAGAGCTTAAACTCAAGAATAATTGCTATGGTTTGAATGTGTCCCCTCCAAAATTCAGGCATTGAAACTTACAATGTGATGGTATTAAGAAGTGGGGCCTTTGAGAGGTGATTAGGTGATTAGTGTGCCTCTCTTTATGAATGGAATTAGGGACCCTTACACAAGGCCTTGATGGACTTGCCCTTCTGTCTTCCACCATGTGAGGACACAGTGTTCCTCTGCTCCGGAGGATGTAGCAACAAGGTGCCACTCTGGGAGCACGGAATGTTCCTCAGCAGTCAGTCACACCTGCTGGCACCTTGATCTTGCGCTTTCCAGCCTCTAGAACTACAAGAAAATAAATTTTGGTTCTTTATAAATTACTCATTCTTAAATATTAGCAGCACAAACAAAGGCAGAAATAAAAAAATGCAAAAAAAAAAAACTTACAGTGAGGTAAAACTTTATGTCTATCATATTGGTTAAAGTTTAAGTCTGAAAACCCCAGTGGTGGGTCCTTATGAATCAACACTGTTGGGGCAGGAGTGGGTGTGGGGGGGTGCAAATTAGAATAATCACTTAGAACAATTTGGAAAAATTTGGTCAAGTTGAGAATGTGGATTTCCTCTGATGCTGCAATTTCACTTCAAGGTGTACACTCCCAGAAATTCTTGCACAGGTGCACAGGGAGCCATATACAGGATGCTCACTGCAGCATTCAACATTTGTAATGCTGAATACCTGGAAATCACATTGATGTCCATAAGGATGCATAAATTAATTGTGAAGTCTTTGTACTAATTTATTGATCATGTGATCTTGAGCTTAAACCCCAAATTTTTCTTCACTTGATGATGAGGATCACAATAATACCTAACTGATAAAAATATTTTTTGAGGATAACATGATTAAATACTAGAACAGTGTACAATACTGTAAAATGCCTAGAACAGTGTCAAGCACAAAATAAAATCCATTAACAGTGGTAACAACAGCAACAGCAGCAGTAGTAGAAGTAGTATACAACAGTACAATGAATATATCAACATGGCTGAATTGTACAAAATGTGAAAGAGAAGAAGAAAGTTGCAGGAGAATATATACAGTATAATACTATTTGTGTGAAGTTTAAAACCATCAATGCAGTACCATATAATGTCTATGGAAACATATGTATATTATAGAATTGTAGAAATATGCATGGGAATGATGAACACCAATTTCTGGATAATCTAAATCCATCTAAAATGGATTTTGAAGATGGAGACGGGGAAATAGGATCTAAGAGGGTAACGGAGGCTTCAGTAGTATCTATCATATTTTATTTTTAAGCTTGATTTTGTATGATATTTGCCATCTATATTGTTGTATGCCTGAAAACAATAAATTTTAAAGATATTACTTTGGCTGGGAACATATTTTATGTTTTTCATCTACTCCTTATCTATGCCTTCATTACACATTGGCTACTCCAAAAAATGATTAAATCTAGGAGGCCTTCATTTAAAATGTTCAAAGCAAACAAACAATCTCATTTCAAAAATTCATACAAAAATACTTCCATTTTGGTTTTTTTAGCACAGAAATAAGTTTCTTGAGAAAGTGGGGCTGTGCTGTGTGTTTTGTTTATTGTCTAGCATAGGACGGAAATTAAAAATACATTCACAAATTAGTTGGTGATTCACTTCTTTGGAATTTAAAAATAAATTTCCCACAAGATAATAATAATTACTATCTTTTGAGATAGGATCTTACTCTGTTGCCCAGGCTGGAGAGCAGTGGCACTAACATGGCTCACTGCAGCTTCAAATTCCTGGGCTCAAGAGATCCTCCCACCTCAGCCTCCTAAGTAACTGGGATCACAGGCGTATGCCACCACACTTGGCTAATTTTAAATTTTTTTGTAGAGATGGAGTCTCTCTGTGTTACCCAGGCTGGTCTCGAACTCCTGGGCTCAAGTGATTCTCCTATCTTGTCCTCCCAAAGTGCTAGGACTACAGATGTGAGCCACCATGTCCAGTCCATGAATAATTTAAAGAGAGTGACTAATTTCTCACCCTAACTCATAAAATCCTATCTAATCCATGTTGTTCTTCAAGTTGCAGGCAATTGTAACAAATGCAGAAAAACTTTTTTTTTTTTTTTTTTTTGGCTTGGTACTATTGTGATAACATAAGTCTCAATATAGGCATACTTTCATTGAAAAAGGAAAATTCTAAATTAGCTGGTGTTTTAAATTTCCCTGTCTTTCATAGTATTTAATAACCTCCTCTGTTTACAAATACACAATTCATCTTAATTCCAAATATGCCATAATTACATTTTTCTAAAATGGATTTTTTTCAGTGTTGGAAATTCTTAATTGAAAGCCTGCACCCCTAACTGATTTGTGAGAGCTCTAAAGAGAAGTATCAGGAAAGCTCCACCCCAGCTCAGTCCTACTTTCTTGGTTACTACCTGGTTCCCACTCACTTTCAGGGCCAGAAGCTGTCTGGTGAGAGAAAGGTGGACACCCCTACCTGGGTAAATAAAAGGTAGGGGTGGAGTGGGGACTGGGCAGAAGTGACAGAGATGGCACAAGTAAGGAGAAAAACAGGATTTCATCAAGAAGATCCAGGTGGAAACCAGGAAATGACAGGCTCTCAGGAAAAAGTAGCATGGAACAAAGTCAAGAGTGAACAGGAAAGCAATGAAGATCCAAAAGCAGGAAGAATTTAAGTTGTTCAAAACCAAGGCTATTGATTTGGGCTGGAGTTTCTGCTTAGGTGGGACCTGTGTGGCTGAGCTGGGGGCAAGAGCTTAAAGGAGTTACAGACAGGACACCTGGGAGGAATTTCCTTTGAACAAACCAAATCCCTTGTCTATCTGAAAACTGAAATCCATTTCTTCTCCCTCTTTTCTTCCTTTTCCATATTCTCCCTCCTTCTTTCTTTCCTCCTCCTTCTTTAATTTGGAAAAAAATTTTATGTATGTTCCACCATCCAGAATGAACAAATGTTATTCCATTACATTTGTTTCAAATATTTTTAATAAAAAATAAAGTATTAAAAACAGATTTGTACCCCTTCTCAGTCCCATACATCTCCTTCCCTTCCAAGCACATTCACTATCATGAATGTCATGTGTGTTCTTCTAGTTCGTGCTTTTTCTTTCCTTTGGTAATTTGACTATACATCTATCTGCCTATTGTTAAAGAAAAAAATATTAAATGATACTTGTTAAAGCATGGTAAGGAAGACTTTATTCAGGACCGTCATTATATGCATTGGTACCACAGCAATGGGATTTTGCAGTGGGGAAGAGAGATTGGGCTCAACTTTGAATTCAGCATGGGCAAGTGGGAATTTATAGCCAAGGAGCAGGGTGGGGATCAGTGGATGGAAAACTACTAAGAGAAAACATCAGGGGTAAGGGGGATTCTGTCTAAAGTGACCTAATAGGGTTCTTGCTGAAGATGGGCCAGAGTGATCAGACGTCACCTGGGAGATAGTGGAGGATGAACTCGGTCAGATATTGAGCATGGTTAGATATCAAGGGTGGGCATTCTTGCTAAACTGGCTTAGCAAGGTTCTTTGCTAAAACTGAATTTTGTAAAGAAGTGCACAGACGGGCTTATGAGAAGGTTCAGGAGACTGACTAAAGGTTGGCCAAACAAAGAATCTTTTTTACCGTAAACACTATAATATACTGTTTTGCGTGTCTTAAAGATAGATGTAAATATGTTACACCTTGCATATTGTTGAACAATTTGCCTTTGTCATGGAGCATACTTTTTAGCTCTAGCCATGTTGACTTATGCTGATAAAATTTGTTCCTCGTAAGTAGTGTAGTATTCCATCATACAACGTGCCACGTTTTTTCTTTTTTTTTTTTAATTATACTTTAAGTTCTAGGGTACGTGTGCACAACGTGCAGGTTTGTTACATATGTATACATGTGCCATGTTGGTGTCCTGCACCCATTAATTCGTCATTTACATTAGGTATATCTCCTAATGCTATCCCTCCCCTCTCCCCTCACCGCACAACAGGCCCCAGTGTGTGATGTTCCCCTTCCTGTGTCCATGTGTTCTCATTGTTCAATTCCCACCTATGAGTGAGAACATGCGGTGTTTGGTTTTTTGTCCTCGCAATAGTTTGCTGAGAATGATGTTGTCCAGCTTCATCCATGTCCCTACAAAGGACATGAACTCATCATTCTTTATGGCTGCATAGTATTCCATGGTGTATATGTGCCACATTTTCTTAATCCAGTCTATCATTGTTGGACATTTGGGTTGGTTCCAAGTCTTTGTTATTGTGAATAGTGCCGCAATAAACATACGTGTGCATGTGTCTTTATAGTAGCATGATTTATAATCCTTTGGGTATATACCCAGTAATGGGATGGCTGGGTCAAATGGTATTTCTAGTTCTAGATCCCTGAGGAATCACCACACCGACTTCCACAATGGTTGAACTAGTTTACAATCCCACCAACAGTGTAAAAGTGTTCCTATTTCTCCACATCCTCTCCAGCACCTGTTGTTTCCTGACTTTTTAATGATTGCCATTCTAACTGGTGTGAGATGGTATCTCATTGTGGTTTTGATTTGCATTTCTCTGATGGCCAGTGATGATGAGCATTTTTTCATGTGTCTATTGGCTACATAAATGTCTTCTTCTTTTGAGAAGTGTCTATTCATATCCTTCGCCCACTTGTAGATGGGGTTGTTTGTTTTTTTCTTGTAAATTTGTCTGAGTTCTTTGTAGATTCTGGATATTAGCCCTTTATCAGATGAGTAGATTGCACAAATTTTCTCCCATTCTGTAGGTTGCCTGTTCACTCTGATGGTAGTTTCTTTTGCTGTGCAGAAGCTCTTGAGTTTAATTAGATCCCATTTGTCAATTTTGGCTTTTGTTGCCATTGCTTTTGGTGTTTTAGACATGAAGTCCTTGCCCATGCCTATGTCCTGAATGGTATTGCCTAGGTTTTCTTCTAGGGTTTTTATGGTTTTAGGTCTAACATTTAAGTCTTTAATCCATCTTGAATTGATTTTTGTATAAGGTGTAAGGAAGGGATCCAGTTTCAGCTTTCTACATATGGCTAGCCAGTTTTCCCAGCACCATTTGTTAAATAGGGAATCCTTTCTCCATTTCTTGTTTTTGTCATGTTTGCGAAGGATCAGATGGTTGTAGATGTGTGGCATTATTTCTGAGGGCTCTGTTCTGTTCCATTGGTCTATATGTCTGTTTTGGTACCAGTACCATGCTGTTTTGGTTACTGTAGCCTTGTAGTATAGTTTGAAGTCAGGTAGTGTGATGCCTCCAGCTTTGTTCTTTTGGCTTAGGATTGACTTGGCGATGCGGGCTCTTTTTTGGTTCCATATGAACTTTAAAGTAGTTTTTTCCAATTCTGTAGAGAAAGTCATTGGTAGCTTGATGGGGATGGCATTGCATCTATAAATGCAGTATGGGCCATTTTACCCATGAGCATGGACTGTTCTTCCATTTCTTTGTATCTTCTTTGATTTCGTTGAGCAGTGGTTTGTAGTTCTCCTTGAAGAGGTCCTTCACATCCCTTGTAAGTTGGATTCCTAGGTATTTTATTCTCTTTGAAGCAGTTGTGAATGGGAGTTCACTCATGATTTGGCTCTCTGTTTGTTTGTTATTGGTGTATGAGAATGCTTGTGATTTTTGCACACTGATTTTGTATCCTGAGACTTTGCTGAAGTTGCTTATCAGCTTAAGGAGATTTTGGGCTGAGATGATGGGGTTTTCTAGTAATACAATCATGTCATCTGCAAACAGGGACAATTTGACTTCCTCTTTTCCTAATTGAATACCCTTTATTTCTTTCTCCTGCCTGATTGCCCTGGCTAGAACTTCCAACACTGTGTTGAATAGGAGAGGGTATTCCCTGTTCTATTGAGAGAGGGTATCCCTGTCTTGTGCCAGTTTTCAAAGGGAATGCTTCCAGTTTTTGCCCATTCAGTATGATATTGGCTGTGGGTTTGCCATAGATAGCGCTTATTATTTTCAGATACGTCCCATCAATACTGAATTTATTGAGAGTTTTTAGCATGAAGGGGTGTTGAATTTTGTCAAAGGCCTTTTCTGCATCTATTGAGATGATCATGTGGTTTTTGTCATTGGTTCTGTTTATATGCTAGATTACGTTTATTGATTTGCATATGTCGAACCAGCCTTGCATCCCAGGGATGAAGCCCACTTGATCATGGTGGATAAGCTTTTTGATGTGCTGCTGGATTCGGTTTGCCAGTATTTTATTGAGAATTTTTGCATCGATGATCATCAGGGATATTGGTTTAAAATTCTCTTTTTTTTTTTGGTTGTGTCTCTGCCAGGCTTTGGTATCAGGATGATGTTGGCCTCATAAAATGAGTTAGGGAGGATTCCCTCTTTTTCTATTGGTTGGAATACTTTCAGAAGGAATGGTACCAGCTCCTCCTTGTACCTCTGGTAGAATTGGGCTGTGAATCTGTCTGGTCCTGGACTTTTTTTGGTTGGTAAGCTATTAATTATTGCCTCAATTTCAGAGCCTGTTATTGGTCTATTCAGAGATTCAACTTCTTCCTCGTTTTGTCTTGGGAGGGTGTATGTGTCCAGGAATGTATCCATTTCTTCTAGATTTTCTAGTTTATTTGTGTAGAGGTGTTTATAGTATTCTCTGATGGTAGTTTGTATTTCTGTGTGATCAGTGGTGATATCCCCTTTATCATTTTTTATTGCAGCTATTTGATTCTTCTCTCTTTTATTCTTTATTAGTCTTCCTAGCAGTCTATCAATTTTGTTGATCTTTTCAAAAAACCAGCTCCTGGATTCATTGATTTTTTGAAGGGTTTTTTGTGTCTCTATCTCCTTCAGTTCTGCTCTGATCTTAGTTATTTCTTGCCTTCTGCTAGCTTTTGAATTTGTTTGCTCTTGCTTCTCTAGTTCTTTTAATTGTGATGTTAGGGTGTCAATTTTGGATCTTTCCTGCTTTCTCTTGTGGGCATTTAGTGCTATAAATTTCCCTCTACACACTGCTTTGAATGTGTCCCAGAGATTCTGGTATGTTGTGTCTTTGTTCTCGTTGGTTTCAAAGAACATCTTTATTTCTGCCTTCATTTCGTTATGTACTCAGTAGTCATTCAGGAGCAGGTTGTTCAGTTTCCATGTAGTTGAGTGGTTGTGAGTGAGTTTCTGAATCCTGAGTTCTAGTTTGATTGCACTGTGGTCTGAGAGACAGTTTGTTATAATTCCTGTTCTTTTACATTTGCTGAGGAGAGCTTTATTTCCAACTATGTGGTCAATTTTGGAATAAGTGTGGTGTGGTGCTGAGAAGAATGTATATTCTGTTGATTTGGGGTGGAGAGTTCTGTAGATGTCTATGAGGTCTGCTTGGTGCAGAGCTGAGTTCAATTCCTGGATATCCTTGTTAACTTTCTGTCTCGTTGATCTGTCTAATGTTGACAGTGGGGTGTTAAAGTCTCCCATTATTATTGTGTGGGAGTCTAAGTCTCTTTTTAGGTCTCTAAGGACTTGCTTTATGAATCTGGGTGCTCCTGTATTGAGTGCATATATATTTAGGATAGTTAGCTCTTCTTTTTGAATTGATGACTTTACCATTGTGTAATGGCCTTCTTTGTCTCTTTTGATCTTCGTTGGTTTAAAGTCTGTTTTATCAGAGACTAGGATTGCAACCCCTGCCTTTTTTTGTTTTCCATTTGCTTGCTAGATCTTCCTCCATCCCTTTATTTTGAGCCTATGTGTGTCTCTGCACGTGAGATGGGTTTCCTGAATACAGCACACTGATGGGTCTTGACTCTTTATCCAATTTACCATTCTGTGTCTCTTAATTGGCTCATTTAGCCCATTTACATTTAAGGTTAATATTGTTATGTGTGAGTTTGATCCTGTCATTATGATGTTAGTTGGTTATTTTGCTCATTAGTTGATGCAGTTTCTTCTTAGCATTGTTGGTCTTTACAATTTGGCATGTTTTTGCAGTGGCTGGTACCGGTTGTTCCTTTCCATGTTTATTACTTCCTTCAGGAGCTCTCGTAGGGCAGGCCTGGTGGTGGCAGAATCTCTCAGCATTTGCTTGTCTGTAAAGTATTTTATTTCTCCTTCACTTATGAAGCTTAGTTTGTCTGGATATGAAATTCTGGGTTGAAAATTCTTTTCTTTAAGAATGTTGAATATTGGTCCCCACTCTCTTCTGGCTTGTAGAGTTTCTGCCGAAAGACCAGGTGTTGGTCTGATGGGCTTCCCTTTGTGAGTAACCCGACCTTTCTCTCTGGCTGCCCTTAACATTTTTTCCTTCATTTCAACTTTGGTGAATCTGACAGTTATGTGTCTTGGAGTTGCTCTTCTCGAGGAGTATCTTTGTGGTGTTCTCTGTATTTCCTGAATTTGAATGTTGGCCTGCCTTGCTAGGTTGGGAAAGTTCTCCTGGATAATATCCTGCAGAGTGTTTTCCAACTTGATTCCATTTTCCCCGTCACTTTCAGGTACACCAATCAGACGTAGATTTGATCTTTTCACATAGTCCCCTATTTCTTGGAGGCTTTGTTCATTTCTTTTTATTCTTTTTTCTCTAAACTTCTCTTCTCACTTCATTTCATTCATTTGATCTTCCTTCACTGAAACCCTTTCTTCCAGTTGATTGAATCGGTTACTGAAGCTTGTGCATTCGTCACGTAGTTCTCATGCCGTGTTTTTCAGCTCCGTCAGGTCATTTAAGGACTTCTCTACATTGGTTATTCTAGTTAGCCATTCATCTAATCTTTTTTCAAGGTTTTTAACTTCTTTACCATGGGTTCGAACTTCCTCCTTTAGTTTGGAGAAGTTTGATCGTCTGAAGCCTTCTTCTCTCAACTCGTCAAAGTCATTCTCCATCCAGCTTTGTTCCATTGCTGGTGAGGAGCTGCGTTCCTTTGGAGGAGGAGAGGTGCTCTGATTTTTAGAATTTTCAGTTTTTCTGCTCTGTTATTTCCCCATCTTTGTGGTTTTATCTACCTTTGGTCTTTGACGATGGTGACATACAGATGGGGTTTTGGTGTGGATGTCCTTTCTGTTTGTTAGTTTTCCTTCTAACAGTCGGGACCCTCAGCTGCAGGTCTGTTGGAGTTTGCTTGAGGTCCACTCCTGACGCTGTTTGGCTGGGTATCAGCAGCGGAGGCTGTAGAACAGTGAATATTGGTGTACAGCAAATGTTGCTGCCTGATCGTTCTCTGGAAGTTTCGTCTCAGAAGTGTACCCGGCTGTGTGAGGTGTCAGTCTACCCCTACTCGGGGGGTGCCTCCCACTTAGGCTACTCAGGGGTCAGGGGACCCACTTGAGGAGGCAGTCTGTCCATTCTCAGATCTCAAGCTGATCCTGCTGGGAGAACTGCTACTGTCTTCCAAGCTGTCAGAGGTTTCTGCTGCCTTTTGTTCGGCTATGCCCTGCCCCCAGAGGTGGAGTCTACAGAGGCAGGCAGGCCTCTTTGAGCTGCTGTGGGCTCCACCCAGTTTGAACTTCCCGGCCACTTTGTTTACCTACTCAAGCCTCAGCAATGGCAGGCGTCCCTTCCCCAGCCTCGGTGCCACCTTGCAGTTTGAACTCAGACTGCAGTGCTAGCAATGAGCAAGGCTCTGTGGGCATAGGACCCTCTGAGCCAGGCACGGGATATAATCTCCTGGTGTGCTGTTTGCTAAGACTGTCAGAAATGTGCAGTATTAGGGTGGGAGTGACCCAATTTTCTAGGTGCTGTCTGTCACCCCTTTCCTTGGCTAGGAAAGGGAATTCCCTGACCCCCTGCACTTCCTGGGTGAGGCGATGCCTCACCCTGCTTTGGCTCACGCTCAGTGTGCTGCACCCACTGTCCTGCACCCACTGTCCGACAAACCCCAGTGAGACGAACCAGGTACCTCAGTTGGAAATGCAGGAATCATCCATCTTCTGCATCGCTCACGCTGGGAGCTGTAGACTGCAGCTGTTCCTATTCAGCCATCTTGGAACTCAGGAGCAACACACCACATTTTATGTATCCATTCCCTTCATGATGTGTATTGTGTTTTCAATTTTTTTTTTTGCCATTATAAGCAATGCTACATTTTGGAATTAATTTCTCCTTTAACAATGAAACAGATATTTCCAGAGCTAGAAAAATAATAAACTATAATTCTGATTTTTTGTGCAATCTATGATAAAGGACTAAAATGCCTCTAAATTTAAATTTAAATTGTGTATGAGTTAAATGTGTCTAGGTCTCACAAGTTTGTTAATTTTAGGTTAAGTTTGCTTATCTTGGTAGAATTCTCTACTACGTAAAAGTGTAGCTTTGAGAGCCAAACTGCTTGGGTTCAAATTTTGTCTCAGTCTCTGATTAACCGAGGCTCATTGGCCAGTTGGAAAATTCTTTCCCTTTCTAGTATGTAGCTAATGCATGAACTCAGGGCAGTCTTCATTGGCTATCAGCACCTTTGGACATTCTTCCAGTGTTTGGGCAAGAGAGTACCTATCTGAGTCCCTACTTCCTGCTAAGTAGCTGGGGAACAGATATGGACCCTGGGATCAGTCAATCATTTGCCAGAGCTGGAATTCTAAAGAAATGGAATCCATTCTGTCAAGGTTGGGGGAGGCTGTATCCTGCTTTCAGAGGCAGTGAAGCTGTAGGTCCCTAAGGTGGCATCCAGGCCCATTGTCCCTTATCAGTAGTCTTGGTGATGCAAGCAGCAGTGTCTATGGTGGTAGCATCAGTGGTGAGCTCTGCAGTGTGATTTTGGGCATGGTTCCCAGTGAGGTTGCCTCCAGATCCTGTTTCTCCAGCCTTTAGAGAATCTTTTTTTTTTTTTTTTGAGATGGAGTCTCACTGTCATCCAGGCTGGAGTGCAGTGGCGTGATCTCTGCTTGCTGCAGGCTCCGCCCCCTGGGTTCACACCATTCTCCTGCCTCAGCCTCCCAAGCAGCTGGGACTACAGGTGCCCGCCACATTGCCTGGCTAATTTCTTGCATTTTTAGTAGAGACGGGGTTTCACTGTGTTAGCCAGGATGGTCTTGATCTCCTGAACTCATGATGCACCTGCCTCGGCCTCCCAAAGTGTCCTTTAGAGAATCTTAAACTCCATTCATGAACTATTTTTCTATTTAAACCAATCACTTCTTTTCAGTTGTTTGCAACTAAGACCTCTTTCTAAAAGAGGTAAGATGTCACAGAACACTAGCTGGGTCCTCCCCTTCTGCCTCGTTCAGGCTTTTCCTTCTCATGATGCATTGGCTCTCTGGTGAGTGTGAGCTGGAAGAGTTCAAGTCTGAATTCACATGTCCCTACGAACCCCACTTTTTCTGATATTCATTTCCTGTGATGATGTCCACTGTGTTAGACTTTCCTTACTTCTTATTTCTTTAAGGAGCACCTATTTTTCCCTTCTGGCTTCTGTGACCCCTCCCAACCCCAGCCACTACACTAGACATGTCATGTATTATTTGAATCTCAATAGTCTAATTGTGGAGAGAGATGATTAGATTATTTTTCAGTAGGGTTTCTAGGCTCCAGAGAAATCAGAAGCAGTTAGATTCTTGTTTAACTCTATTTGAGCAACCCATGGTCTTTAAGGAGGCTTTTATTAGAGGCCACTGTGACCATGGAATCTAGAGTTTACTCATAGCCAGCCCTTTCCCTATGATCTCTAAGGGAGGTCAATGTACAGGAATAATAGTGAGAAAAGGAAAGTCTCATTCTAATTTTTGTTGTGGCTCAGACTCTCATCCCTATTTTAAGAGAGCCTGGTAAGGTGGGTTCTGCTTTATGGAGCCCTCCTTTTTCTGTAAGCCACTTAGACCATATGGCTTCAGACCAAGGAAGCTGTAAGCTCAGATTTCTTTCTCTCACTCATCAATTCCTCCTCCCCCATCCCCCTAACATGTCACCCAGGACACACCCTGATCTTAGAGCTCTAATTAGAGACTGACCTAACAGACACCTGTCAGGACCTGGCTGGAAGACACACAGAGGGACATGAGATGAATGTGCTTACCCTCAGTGTGGAGCTGACTGGGGCCACAACTGGGGTCTAGTCCTGGCCCAGCCAGGTGGAAGGAGGGACGAGAGGAAATAATATATTCCCTTGTATGTTGTAACAGATTCTGGCTTAGAACTCCGGCAAAGAAGAAAAAGGAGTTGAAAGAAAGAAAGCCCTATCTTTTTTTTTCTTAATTTAACTTTTATTTTAAGTTCAGGGGTACATGTGCAGGTTTGTTATATAGGTAAACTTATGTGATGTGGGTTTGTTGTACAGATTATTTCATCACCCAGGTATTAAGCCTTTTACCCATTAGTTATTTTTCCTGATCCTCTCCCTCCTCTCACCCTCCACCCTCCCATAGGCCCCAGTGTGTGTTATTCCCCTCTATGTGTCCATGTGTTCTCATCATTTAGCTCCCACTTATACGTGAGAACATGCTGTTTTCTGTTCCTGCATTAGTTTGCTAAGGATAATGGCCTCTAGCTCCATTCATGTTCTTGCAAAGGCCATGATCCCATTCTTTTTTATGGCTGCATAGTATTCCATGGTATATGTGTACCACATTTTCTTTATCCCGTCTACCATTGATGGAATTTAGGTTGATTCCATGTCTTTGCTATTGTGAATAGTGCTTCCATGAACATATGCGTGCGTGTGTCTTTATGATAGTATGATTTATATTCCTTTGGGTATATACCCAGTAATGAGATTGTTGCGTCAAATGTTATTTGTGATTTTAGGTCTTTGAGAAATCACCACACTTTTCCACAATGGTTGAACTAATTTACACTCCCACCCACATATTATTTGTTTCCATATTATAGTTTTCGCCATCTGGTAGATGTATAAGCATTCCTTTTCCTCCACAACCTCACCAGCATGTGTTATTTTTTTGCCTTTTTAGTAACAGCCATTCTGACTGGTGTGAGATGGTATCTCATTGTAGTTTTGATTCACATTTCTCTAATGATCAGTGATGCTGAGCATTTCTTCATATGCTTGTTGACTGCATATATGTCTTCTTTTGAAAAGTGTCTATTCATGTCCTGTGCCCACTTTTTAATGGGATTTTTTAAATTGTAAATTCTTTGAAGTTTCTTATAGATTCTGGATATTAAACCTTTGTCTGATGCATAGTTTGCAAAAATTTTCTCCCATTCTGTAAGTTGTCTGTTTACTCTGTTGACAGTTTCTTTTGCTGTGCAAAAGCTGTTAAATAAGATCCCATTTGTCAACTTTTTGCTTTTGTTGCAATGGCCTTTGGCATCTTTTCAGTGAAATCTTTGCTCATTCCTAGGCCCAGAATGAGAGGAAGTCAAATTATCTCTGTTTGCAGTTGACATGCTCCTACATCTAGACCCTTTTGGACCCATAGTCTTGGCCCAAAAGCTCCTTCAGCTTATAAACAACTTTAGCAAAGTCTGAGGATACAAAATCAATGTACAAAAATCGCTAGCATTTTTATACACCAGCAACAGTCAGCTGAGAGCCAAATCAGTAATGAATCCCATTCACAATTGCCACCAAAGAATAAAATACGTAAAACTTCGGTATTTCTAGGTGAAATATCTCTACAAGAAGAATTACAAAACACTGCTCAAAGAAATTAGAGATGACACAAACAAATGGAAAAACATTCCATGCTCATGGATAGCGGAGGCTTATCTTTAGAGCTTTTAAACCCTGTGGCTCTACCCACTAGAAAACTTGGTGCAAAATAAAAGAGAGAATCTCTGGGAGAAGAGAAGAGCTTTGTGAGCTTCCCCGTCCCCAGGCCAAATACACATGGAAGTTTTACCAACCTCGAGATGCTGATGGGACTGAGTCCCTGTTTCATCTCAAGCCTAGACACCTGCTACTATGGTGTCTAAATGTTAGCATTTAGATAGGAGCATGGAAGAACTGGTTATTAGCTATATCATGTTAAACATGTTAATATTTATGTTTATAAATTGCTCATCATAAAATCACAACAAACGAGGTAAAATCAGTCTAAAATATATGTTTTAAAAATCGCCACTTTATTTCATCCCAGAATCATGTTTTAAAGACTTGGAATATTTCCACTAGCTAGATTTCTCAGGTCTCTAAAATGTAAAGCATGAGACTCAAAATCCTAGCTTACGATCTGCTAGTAATTTATAGTTCTCTGGCTAGAGTAATTAAGTTGTCATGTAGTTATCAAAAATGATGTAAATTCTTGGCTATTACAGAAATCTTAAAATGATTTAAAAATAACCCTGGAGAAAAGCTTTTTTTAAAGCTTTACTAGTAGCGATGCTCCTTGCTTTTTGGAATGTCAGGACTCGCCTTGTGTTTTTCTGTTGTTTTCCAAGACTGAATCTATCTACAGTTTACTCTAAAGTTTTCGCCATCTGGTAGAACCATCTTCATCTTGATCTTGTCGATGACCATTGATAATTTTAATATTACTTTCCTA
The DNA here is from genome assembly GCF_028885655.2 of Pongo abelii. Taxonomy (NCBI): domain Eukaryota; kingdom Metazoa; phylum Chordata; class Mammalia; order Primates; family Hominidae; genus Pongo; species Pongo abelii. The sequence continues at coordinate 56,213,971 of NC_072000.2, read as the reverse complement.
TATTAACTGGAGTCTTCTTGTACTGAATGAACGTCTTTTAACTCAGCCAACTATGATGCAGTTGACTATTGTGAGGAGGCAGTTGGGGAGAGTCAGGAGCCCCAGACTAGGTTTCCCAAAAGGCAGGGAATGGGGCAAACAATGAATACAGTAACGTTTAAACCATTGTCTCCCTTCTAATAAAATGTGTTTTGAGGAATACTAGTGTCATGTGATTCTTCAGTTAAAAAAGTCTTATGGTCAGTTCAGTTTGTGTAAAACTTTGCATGATTTACCTGTCTTGGAGATGAATAATGCACATTAGCACATCTGAGAAATCCCCTAGTAAAATAACCTGGCTTAATGTTCTTTAACCCATAATTATTCAAATTTATTTGGCCCTAGGGGCACTTTTTCTTAGGTAATCCTATTCCACTAATGCTTTATGGAGATTGGGCTCCATGAAAATCATTTGGAGAAGAGTACTGACAGGCATTTGCCATCAAGGATCCAAGATGAAGTAACGTACAACAAAACAAAGACAAGCATAAGGCTAGAAAAGGTCAAAGCTCGTAGGAAGCTTTAAAAAAATGAAAAAGAATGGGAGGAGCCTAAGCTGATAGGTGAAGCATGAGCCTCTTGCAGGGGCAAGGAGCCTAGAGAGATGAAGAGACTGGGGTCACAGGAAACGGTTGCTCCGTGGAGTCTAGTAAGGACTCATATTTCCAGCAGCCAAGTGAGATAGCTGCTATTACTGCACCCATCTTACAAATAAGCAAATGGAGGCTTGAAGAGGTTAAGTTGCCCACTGTCACTTAGCTGGTTGGAGGCAGAGCTGGGGTTCAAGGTCAGGGGTGATTCCATAGCCAGTGCTCTTGCCACTGTGCCACACTGTCTTCTGGTGATTTTGTTTTCTAAATATATGTCCAAAATTTATTCTCCTTTCCATCCATCTCACAGTAGGAGTAGACGATGAGTCAAGTTTTCAGAGATGTTGAATTTTGAGGTTCACATGGGACCAGCTTCATTTCTTCTTTCCATGTAATTGTATGTATTTCCTTCTCTGCCCTGAATACTCTCAGGTCTCTGTTTCCCAACCCCCTTCTTTGCCTCTATCCCTTCCCTACATAGTGAACTCATTATAATCATCACATGTATACACATACACACATGCACACACACATACATTATATATGTACAAAATACATATATATCTTATACACATATATACATACATACAAATTTTACTGTGTGTATAGGGTATAAATGTCATATTTCCTTTGAACATACATAGATATATAAACATACATGTGCTATTCATCTGTGATGAAATTATTTGCAAAGCTCTCCCCCACCCATTTCATATCCCCTACCTGAAAGTCATAATTCTTGTGAATTTATGGTCAGATGCAAGGGAAATAATGTAGTGGCTGTAAATGGATGATAATGACTTTGGGTGGGGCTTCTGAACTCTTAACTGGAATTTTTGTTTTGTTGTCTTGCTGCTACCTTGGATTCCATTCTTTACAGTGTGAAGCTTTAGTAAAGTTCTATTAGCCTTCTGGAAGGGGTTAATTAGAAATGTAGACAAAGGAGAACTAGTCAATATAATTTATTTAGGGTTTTCAAAAGGCTCTTAATAAATTTCCAAAACCAATACTGTATTAAAAATATAATTATACATTGATGGAAATATTTTGTTACTAATAGAATCTTGGATTAAAAATAAACTCCAGCAGTTCATGGACATTTTTAACAGAGATAAGAACAAAAATTATACAAAATATATACAGGTATGTATAGGGTCTTGCTCTGTCAGCCAGGATGGAGTGCAGTGGTGTGATCACAGCTTATTGTAGCCTCCACCTTCTGAGCTAAAGCTATCCAAGTGGCTGAGACTATAGTCGTGTACCACCATACCCAGCTAATTTTTTTTTTTTTTTTTGAGACAGGGTCTCAATTTTTTACCCAGGGTGGAGTGCAGTGGCAAGATGTTGGCTCACTGCAGTCTCAACCTCCTGGATCAAGTGATCCTTCCACCTCAGCCTCCCAAGTAGCTGGGACTACAGTTGTGTACCACCACACCTGGCTAATTTTTATATTTTTTGTAGAGATGGGGTTTCACCATGTTGCCCAGCCTGGTCTCAAACTCCTGAGCTCAAGCAAACTGCCTGCCTTGACCTCCCAAAGTGTTAGGATTATGGGCATGTCAGCTAATTTTAAAATTTTTTTACAGACAGGCTTTCACTGTGTTGCACAGGCTGGTTTTGAACTCCTGAGCTCAAGGGATCCTACCACCTTGGCCTCCCAAAGTGCTGGGATTATAGGCATGAGCCACTGCACCTGGCCTGATCTTTTCATGTATAACGTACTTGTGCATACATAAAAGGGGAAAATATAAACTATCTAAATTGGTTAAATCATTAAGGTTTTCCCGAACCTTGACATTTAGAGTCCAACTCTTTGGGACCACTTTTCACTCACCAGTTGTTGATATGTCATATTTTACCACACAACATTATCCAGGATCAAGAGAACTGGTAATGCACTGCATCTTAAAAGAATGCTTACTGCTTTCCCCAGAATTTCTTTCAAGACACTTACACCCTTACACTTAGGCAAGTTTTGAAGTGCGTAAGTGGGTAATTATAGCTATATGATGATAGCCACAATCAGGAATTTTAAAATATCATGCTATTTTCAGAGATTGAGTCTTAGGATTGATGAAAAATATATCTGTTAGGAGAAAAATAATGTTGCTAAATTCATTTGTAAATTAAATGACTGGTTCCAGATTTAATTTAATTTTAAGTGACCACACTTTCTATTGTTCAATTTTAAGTCAAAACACACACACACATGCACACACATATATATTTATCAAACATGTACTATTTATCCTGTGCCACGGAGGTTTAGTGGAGAGGTTCAGGTATAGGTAAATAAAGAAGGTAAGGTTTGAATTGGACCCTACAGAATGAATGAGATTACACATTTTAGAGGTGGGATGTGACAGGTAGAAAAGGAAGCAGAGAGGAACAGTTGAGAAAATAAACTTCTGTGATGTTAATGACTACACAGTTGCAAATGAGATAAGAACCAGCCTTAGGTCAGAAACAGAAAAATTACACAAGAATAAATGCAACAAAAAACTTATGAACACAGAGTGATTCATTGAAGCCACCTATCCTCTAGCCAAAATGTCCAAACTGAAAAAAAGCTCTTAATCACAGGCAATAGAATGATTTTTTTTAAAAAAGGAATAGATGTTCCCCTTCCTGTGTCCAAGTGTTCTCATTGTTCAATTCCCACCTATGAGTGAGAACATGCGGTGTTTGGTTTTTTGTCCTTGTGATAGTTTGCTGAGAATGATGGTTTCCAGCTTCATCCATGTCCCTACAAAGGACATGAACTCATCATTTTTTATGGCTGCATAGTATTCCATAGTGTATGTGTGCCAAATTTTCTTAATCCAGTCTATCATTGTTGGACATTTGGCTTGGTTTCAAGTCTTTGCTATTGTGAATAGTGCCGCAATAAACATACATGTGCATGTGTCTTTATAGCAGCATGATTTATAATCCTTTGGGTATATACCCAGTAATGGGATAGCTGGGTCAAATGGTATTTCTAGTTCTAGATCCCTGAGGAATTGCCACACCAGCTTCCACAATGGTTGAACTAGTTTACAATCCCACCAACAGTGTAAAAGTGTTCCTATTTCTCCACATCCTCTCCAGCACCTGTTGTTTCCTGACTTTTTTTAATGATTGCCATTCTAGCTGGTGTGAGATGGTATCTCATTGTGGTTTTGATTTGCATTTCTCTGATGGCCCGTGATGATGAGCATTTTTTCATGCATCTTTTGGCTGCATAAATGTCTTCTTTTGAGAAGTGTCTGTTCATATCCTTCGCCCACTTGTAGATGGGGTTGTTTGTTTTTTTCTTGTAAATTTGTTGGAGTTCATTGTAGATTCTGGATATTAGCCCTTTGTCAGATGAGTAGATTGCAAACATTTTCTCCCATTTTGTAGGTTGCCTGTTCACTCTGATGGTAGTTTCTTTTGCTGTGCAGAAGCTCTTTAGTTTAATTAGATCCCATTTGTCAATTTTGGCTTTTGCTGCCATTGCTTACCGGGGCCTCTTGTGGGGTGGGGGGAGGGGGGAGGGATAGCATTAGGAGATATAGCTAATGTTAAATGACAAGTTAATGGGTGCAGCACACCAACATGGCACATGTATACATATGTAACTAACCTGCATGTTGTGCACATGTACCCTAAAACTTAAAGTATAACAAAAAAAATAAAAAAATAAAAAAAGGAATAGAAGCTATTGAGTGGAATATTGTGCAGAGATATAAAAATAAAAACTACAGTATAGTATTAGATTTAAAAGTGGGATATAAAATTACATAAACAGTATTATCACAACAATGAAATATTTGCAGAAACTCAGAAATATTTTCTTTCCAGATTTTCCTTAATACTATTCTTAAATTCTATTTTTAATAATTGGCTTGAAAGTACAGATGAGAAAGAGTGAAATCAGCAGGTTGGCTAGGAAAGGAAGAATGCTATCATAGGTAAATCAAAAGACTAAGATTATAAAAAGAGAAGAAATTACTATAAAAATATTATTTAGGTGTGAACATAAGTTTATATTTCTGCTCATTTAAGCATAATTTTCTAATAAGTTAGCCAAAGACAGCAGAAAAAGAGAAGCATAGTATAATAAAGATTTTATGAGTTAAATGTCATATATTAATATTCATAACCAGTTTTTTCTATATACAATCTAGTGAATGCCATAATTTTTTAAAGAAAAACATAAAATTAGAAAGCTAATAATGGTGACTATTGACTTATTGACTGCCTAAAACATCTGCATTTGGACTTTTTGAAGATATATTATGATTTTAGTATTGAAAATAGACTTCCCATATTATATATTACCGTGTCCAGTACTCTTTATTTCTTTCTGTAAATCCCAGTTTCTATCTGGTATCATTTTCTCTCATCTTGAACTTCCTTCAACCTTTCCTGCAGTGCAGATCTGCTGATAAGAAAATGTCTCTATTTCACCTTAATTTTTGGAGTGCATATTCATTGGATATGCAATTACAGGTTGATGAAGATTAGAAGGTCCTTCCCATCCCCTAGTGATTTAAAGATGTCATTTCATTGTCTTATATTCCCCCATATGTAACATATCTTTCTCTCTGGTTGTTTTTTTTTTTATTATTATACTTTAAGTTTTAGGGTACATGTGCACAACGTGCAGGTTAGTTACATATGTATACATCAATAGTTTTTAGCAGTGTAATTACAATGTGCCTTGATGTAGTTTTCTTTGTGATTATCCTTCTTGGTATTTGTTAAACTTCCTGGACCTGTGTGTTGATATTTTTCATTAAAAAAAAAAGGTTGGCATTATCTTTCCAAGTATTTTTTTGGCCCACCCTGTCCTGGAATCTCAATACACATATGCTATGCTACTTGATATTGTCCCAAAGAACAATGAGTTCTTGTTTTTTTAAAAAATAATGTTAATCAACTTTATGTTTTGGAGCAGTTTTAGGTTTCTGGAAAAATCAAATAGAAAGAACAGAGCATTCCCACATATCCCCACTTCCCATGCAAACAGTTTCCACTACTGTTAACATCTTGCATTACTGTGATACATTTGTTACAATTGCTGGCACAATGTTGACACATTATTTTTAACTAAACCTGGTAGTTTATATTAGGATTCACTCTGTGTTGTACATTCTATAGGTTTTGACAAATATATGATGACATGTATTCACAATTACAATATAATTCAGCATAGTTTTACCACTCTGTGAATCCCCTGTGCTCTGCCTATTCATCCCTCCCCACTACCCCCCTCTTAATACCTGGCAATCAATGGTCCTTTTACTGTTTTGCCTTTTCCAGAATGTCATATAGTTGGACTCATACAGTATGTAGCCTTTTCAGATCGACTTCTTTCATTTAGCAACATGAATTTAAGCTTCCTACTTGTCTTTTTTGTGGCTTGATAGCCCATTTCTCTTTATCATTAAATAATATTCCATTGTTTGGAGGTAACACAGTTTATCTTTTCACCTATTGAAGGGCATCTTTTTTGTTTCCAAGTTTTGGCAATTGTGAATAAAGATGCAATAAACATTAATGTGTAGGTTTTTCTGTGTACAAATGTTTTCAACTCCTTTGGGTAAATACCAAGGAGCACAATTACTGGCTAATAGTATAGGAGTATATTAGTCTGTTCTCATGCTGCTATAAAGAACTGCCTGAGACTGGGTAATTTATAAACGAAAGAGGTTTAATTGACTCATAGTTCTGCATGGCTGGGGAGGCCTCAGAAAACTTAGAATCATGTCAGAAGGGGAAGCAAATACATCCTTCTTCACATGGTGGCAGGAAGGAGAAGTGCTGAGCAAAGGGGAAAAGCCCCGTATAAAACCATGGCTCTCATGAGAACTCACTGTCATGAGAACAGCATGGGGGTAGTCACCCCCATGATTCAGTTACCTCCTATTGGGTCCCTCCCATGACATGTAGGGGTTATGGGAAGTAAAATTCATGATGAGTTTTGGATGGGGACACAGACAAACCATATCATTCTACTCTGACCCCTCCCAAATCTCATGTCCTCACATTTCAAAACACAATCATGCTTTTCCAAAATCCCCCAAAGTCTTAGTTCATTCCAGCATTAACCCAAAAGTCCAAGTCCAAAGTCTCATCTGAGACAAGGCAAGTCTCTTTCACCTAGGAGGAGCCTGTAAAATCGAAAGCAAGTTAGTTACTTCCTAGACAAAATGGGAGTACAGGAATTGGGTCAATATGCCCATTCCAAATGGGAGAAATTAGTCAAAGCAAAGGAGCTACAGGCCCCTGCAAGTCCAAAACCCAATAGGGCAGTCATTAAACCTTCAAGTTCCAAAATGATCTCCTTTGACTCCATGTCTCACATCCAGGTCACACTGAAGCAAGAGGTGGGCTCCCATGGCCTTGGATACCTCCACCCCTGTGGCTTTGCAGGGTACAGCCCTCCTCCTGGCTGCTTTCATGGCTGGTGTTGAGTGTCTGTGGCTTTTCCAGGTATACAGTGCAAGCTGTCAGTGGATCTACCATTCTGGGGTCTGAAGGACAGTGGCCCTCTTCTCACAGCTCCACTATGCAGTGCCCCCATGGGGACTCTGTGTGGGGGCGCCAAACCCATATTTCCCTTTGCCCTAGCAGAGGTTCTCCGTGAGGGCTCCTCCCCTGCAGAAAACTTCTGCCTGGACATCCAGGTGTTTCCATACATTCTCTGAAATCTAGGCAGAGGTTCCCCAACCTCAGTTCTTGCTTCTGTGCACTCAGAGGCCCAGCACCACATGCAAGCAGCCAAGGCTTGAGCTTGCACCCTCTGAAGCAATGGCTTGAGCTGTACCTTGGCCCCTTTTAGCCACGGCTGGAACTAAAGCAGCTGGGATGCAGGGCACCATGTCCTGAGGCTGCACAGAGCATGGGGGCCCATGAAACCATTTTTCCTTCCTAGGGATCCAGATCTGTGATGGGAGGGGCTGGAGTGAAGTTCTCTGACACCCCCCAGAGACATTTGCCCCATTGTCTTGATGATTAACATTTGGCTCCTTTTTACTTTTGCAAATTTCTACAGTGGGCTTGAATTTCTCCCCAGAAAATGGGCTTTTCTTTTTCATCACATCATCAGGCTGCAAATTTTCAAACTTATATGTTCTGCTTCCTCTTGAATGCTTTGCTGCTTAGAAGTTTTTCTGCTGTATACCCTAAATCATCTCTCTCAAGTTCAAAATTTCACAGATCTCTAGGACAGGGGCAAAATGCCGCCAGTCTCTTTCTTAAAGCAAAGCAAGTGTAATCTTTGCTCTAGTTCCCAAGAAGTTCCTCAACTCCATCTGCAACCACCTCAGGCTGGACTTAATTGTCAATATCACTGTCAGCATTTTGGTCAAAACCATTCAACAAGTCTCTAGGAAGGTCCAAATTTTCCCACATGTTCCTGTCTTCTGAGATCTCTAAGTCTCTAGGAAGTTCCAAACTTTCTCACATTTTCTTGTTGTCTTCTGAACCCTCCAAATTGTTTCAGCCTCTGCCTGTGACCCCATTCCAAAGTCACTTCCACATTTTAAGGTATCCTTATAGCAGTGCCTCACTCCCTCGGTACCAATTACTGTATTAGTCCATTCTCTTGCTGCTATAAAGAACTGCCTAAGACTAGTAAGTTATAAAGGAAAGAGGTTCAATTGACTCACAGTTCCACAGGGCTAGGAAGCCTCAGGAGACTTAGAATCATGGTGAAAGGAGAGGCAAAATGTTCTTCTTCACATGGTGGCAGGAAGGAGAAGTGTTGTGCAAAGGGGAAAAGCTGCTTATAAAACCATCAGATCTCATGAGAACTTGCTCACTATCGTAAGAACAACATGGGGGTAACCACCACCATGATTCAATTACCTCTCACTGGGTCCCTCTCACAACATGTGGGGATTATGGAAACTACAATTCAAGATGAGATTTGGGTAGGGACACAGCCAAACCATATCAAAGAGTATGTTTAGTTTGGTAAGAAACTTCCAAACATTCTTCCAAAGTTGCTGTGCAATTTGGCATTCCCATTAGTAATGAGTAAAAATTCCTGCTTTTGAGCCAGGTGCAGTGGCTCATACCTGTCTTCAGCACACTCAGGATATGTACAGTATATTTGTTACAAAATATATTTTTTATAAAAGCTTAAGAGAAATGAGGAGAATTCATCATTTATTTCTTGTGCTCTGTTTGTTTGGTGGTCTTCCAATTAGATAACCACCTTTTAGGAATCTGGAAGAGGAAGTTCTTGATTCAATGGGAGTCCTAATTAAATAACTCTCCATTGTCTTCTGATTCAAAGATGCTATAATGATTTAGCCTTGATGAATAATTGTACTAGTTAATCCTACTTCCATCCATCCTATTGCACAACATCTTCATCTGTAAACACTTGTCTTGTATATTAATACTCTTACCACTGCCAGGTTTGCTTTGAACCAAATTCAGCTGCTGTATCTTCCTTGCATCAACTCTCCCGAGGTCATGAAGCAGAGCAGCCTTCATGGGACCCTCAAGACTCCCAGCACAGTGGGATCAATCTCAGGGCAACCTCGTAAAACCTCCGTTTCCAGTAACTTGAGCTTCATTAGTCTGTCAGTCAGGCTCAATTATGCTTTACTCTGGGGCAATGACAATTAGTTCAGCCTTTACTAAATACAAAATTGAAGCAAAAACATACTGATGTCAGTGATGAGAAAGAAGATTTACTAACAGTTCCCAAATGAGCAAGGCAAATTATGAAATCTGCCATAGTCCCAAATTTCAGAGGTCTTCCAGTTCCTTTGTAGTTGGTGGCCCTGTGGAGAGATAGCCAATGCTGTTCATTTACCACTGGAGTCAAAGAAAAATAAAGCCATTATTCTCAGGAAAAGGCCTCACCATATCTAAACTAATTTTAGAAGGAATGCATAATATTTTTTCCTTCAAAGACATTTATGGCATTTACTATATATAAGTGTCAATATAGATAGCAATCTAGGTTTGAAATATAGCCACACATTGCTTGATGATGTTTCTGTTAGCAAGGAACTGTATGTATGGTGGTCATCCTGTAAGAAAATAATACCATATTTTTATTGTACCTTCTTTATGTTTATATATACAAATACTTACCATTGTGTTACCATTGGCTACAGTATTCAGTATGGCCACATGCTGTACAGGTTTGTAGCCTAATAATAACAATCAGCTTGAGAGAGAAAAGAAATTTTTATCTGAGGAATGTGAGCCCCTTTTAAATTATCAGGCCCAGAGAGACATTAAAATGTGACAGCAGTCTCATCTCACTCACGCTTTGAGCTAAATAATTACCTCTTGAAGCCACTTGCTATGTGGATGCTAGACTATCTGATGCTATCTAGACATAAAATGCCACATGTTGGAAGCTGAAACTCATACTCTGTAGTTCAACAATGTGTAGCAAGTTACTAATCAATGTTATTTCTGTAAACCAGTGAGAATTCCTGTCAAACAGTTTTCTATCAGCTCACTCCTTGTCCCCTTTTGCCTTTTAAAAACCAGCTTGTAAGGAGGGCTGAAATGAGTAATTCCCAGAGTTTCTGGCACTGCAGTCCTCAACCTTGGCCCAAATAAACTGTCAATATTAATTTTGCCTCAGTTTCCTTTTTTGTCATCAGGCTATACTGTATAACCTAGGGTGTATCAAGATGTACCATCCAGATTTGTGTAAGTATACTCTATGATGTTTGCACAATGAAGAAAATTGCTAATGATGCATTTCTCAGAATGTATCCATGTTGTTAAGTTATGCATGACTGTAGTTGTATCTTTTTTCCCTTAATTTGGAAAAAAATACCTTCTAAATTTTGAAACCCTTACCTAAAATCCCTTTATAGGCTCAAAATTCCCTTAATATTTACAATGAAGTGAATTATTTTCCCCTTTCTTTTGGAAAACAAATGAGATTAGCAAATTTTAACCATTAATTTTTTTAAAATTTGCTAACCACATGCAGATCTATGTGCACCTTTCCCAGAAAACAAATTATACAGATTGTAACAAGAAGGGAAAACCAAATGCTTGTGAAGTCCTTATGAGATAGGTTGCTTTTTCCTGATGTAGTTTTAGAGAATGCCTGCCCATTGAAGCCAGCCTCAAATGAGTTAGCTGATGGAGAGCAAATGTTATCTCTCTGACAAAACTTTCTCCAACCCACGTAAGCCATTCCCCAATCATAACTATTTGCTTGGTCTGTGTCCTGGTGCTTCATTTTTTATCTCTATTTTTAATCACAGTATTTAATGATATTTTTCCTTCACCAAAAATAAATGTGAGTTATGTAATATGTTGGGGTGCCCAGCACCTGGTCCACACTGGTGCAAACCCTAGTGTTTTTCAAAAGAACAAATGAATGGAGTGATATTTTGTCACCTTTGAAACTTTTTCTTATGGAAATGTTCAAACTTACACAAAAAATAGAGAAAGCAGTATAACAACCCCCATATTATGCAACAACTGACTTTATACTTCTCACACCCCACTAGATTATTTTAAGTAAAACCCAGATATATCATTTCTTTCATTAAGACACCAGTATATGTCTCAATGGAGAAAAGGGATCTCTTCTGTTTAATATAACCACAATGCTATTTTCCTAAAACTAAATATATGAAAACATATTCTTAATTTCCTCAATATCTATTAGACTTAATATCATCATTATTTACAAATTGTCTTATTAGTGTCTTTTTGTAATTGGTTGGTTTGAATCAGGATCCAAACAAGGTTCACACAGTGCATTTTGTTGTTAGAGTTCCTAAAATTTCTTTTAATCTGTAACAGTGCCCCCTGCAGGTCGTTTGTCCTGTAAACTCATCCTAATTCTGGATTTGTGATTTAGGTTCATAGATGGTGCCATGTAGTGCCTGTTGCATGGCAGTAGGAAAAACATAATGCATTGTCTTTGTCTTTGAGATGTTAAGATTGATCCGTAGATCTGAGAGTTATTAGGCTAATTTATTCATCATAGTGTTCCAAACCAACCTTTCACCTACTAAGTGGTAATGTTCATTATTTCATTAGGTATTATAAAAGGGTAATGTTTTAATTAGGAGTTATTAATGGGTAATATTTTAATCATTTTTAATTAATTCTTTCTGCATGTATTACTGGAATTTAGTCATAAAGGAAAGATAGAATAAATGCTTCTTCTATCCTTTTATTTATCACTTCGTATTAATGAGTTATTGCTCTAACAATTTCCAAAGGTGACCATCAAATTTTTTTGAGATGGAGTTTCGCTCTGTCACCCAGGCTGGAGTGCAGTGGTGTGATCTCAGCTCACTGCAACCTCTGCCTCCCGGGTTCAAGCGATTCTCTTGCCTCAGCCTCCCAAGTAGCTGGGATTACAGGCGTGCGCCACCATGCCCAGCTACCATCAATTTTAATATAAGTATGTGTGTATATATATATGTGTGTGTGTGTGCGTGTATGTGTGTATATATATATATACACACAAACATATACATACATAGAGATAGATAGGTCATCATAGACTTATGGATTCCAACATGATGCTTTTCAAATCTACCTCAAATTATTTTTTTGATGCTCAAATTGGGCCATTTTTAATCAGTAGGACACTTTTCAATTTGTCTTTACTATCCTTTGATTGTTTTCTTTCTTTCCAATGTGATAAGATGTTCCAGCTTCTTGCGCCTTTCTACCTCAGACTCAGAATCTGACATTTATCCAAAGAGTTCTGACTCCTTTTAGTGAGGAGTGATATTGACAGTGCTAATTGTTCTCATTTCAATGGGTTGATTGTTGCCTGTAGGCCTTTTCAGTGGACAGAGATGGGATAAAAATTATGACTTCATTTTCCTTTTGTTTTTTTTTTTTGAGATGGAGTCCTGCTCTGCCACCCAGGCTGGAGTGCAGCGGCACGATCTCGGCTCACTGCAACCTCCGCCTCCTGGGTTCAAGCAATTCTCTTGCCTCAGCCTCCCAAGTAGCTGGGACTATAGGCATGTGCCACCACGCCCGGCTAATTTTTTGTATTTTTAGTAGAGATGGGTTTTCACCATGTTAGCTAGGATAGTCTCAATCTCCTGACCTCGTGATCTGCCCCCCTCGGCCTCCCGAAGTGCTGGGATTACAGGTGTGAGCCACTGCTCCCAGCCCATTTTGCATTTTTAAATGGAAAAAAGGACCATGATTTGTCCAATGCCTTGGTCTTAGATGCTGCTGGGTGAAATTAATGGTTAAGATAAAGTGTTTGCTTTATACTTGATTATGCTAAACAAAAAAGATAAAGTGATCACTAAAGTACAAGAATATCTGAGATATTATGGGTTCAGTTCTAGACCACCACAATAAAGCAAATATTGCAATAAAATGAGTCACATGAAATTTCTGCTTTCTTAGTGCGTGTAAAAGTTATGTTGACACTATACTGTAGTCTATTAAGTGTGCAATAGTATTATATCTTAAACCAATGGACATACCTTAATTTAAAATATTTTATCACTAAAAAACACTAACAATCACCTGAGCCTTCGGTGAGTCATAATCTTCTTGCTGGTGGAGGGTTTTGCCTCCATGTTGATGGCTGCTGACTAATCAGGGTGCAACTCTCCCTTTCACGTGAATACTTAGAGGCCATTGTTGGGTTATTAATTGGCCTAACTGCAATATTCTTGTGTCTCAGAGACTAGGGAGGCTGGAGGAGAGAGAGAGAGAGATAGAATGGTTAGTCAGTGGGGAAGTCAGATCACACACATTTATCAATTAAGTTCAGGTGCAGTTTATGAGCCCCAACACATCTACAATAGTAAATCAAAGATAACTGATCACAGATCACCATAACAGAGATAATAAAAATGAAAAAGTTTGAAATTTTGTGAGAATTACCAATATGTGACACAGACTTACAAAGTGAGCACATGCTGTTGGAAAAAATGGCCCTGATAGACTTGCCCTGATAGTTCGTGCATAATTGCCACGAACCTTCCATTTGTAAAAAATCCAGTATCTGTGAAACACAATAAAACAAAGTATGCCTGTATACATTCAGTCATTTGGAAAGAAATCAGAGACCAGCAAATATCACAGAATAAGTGGAGTGAGATCTTATAAAATATAGATTAATTAGTGGTACTAAATAAGCCATTGCTAAAGTAAGAAGTAGGAAATTAGAAAATCTAAACAGACAGCAGTGTCCAGCATATGATATTAACTCACTAAATGATTAGAGTTTATGTTTTTTAGAAACTCATGTTAATTAACAATGAGACATATTCTCCAATAAATATTATCTTTGTAAGCTACTTGCATTTCTTCCCTTTTTCCTGGATAACAAGATCTAGGTTGGAACTCTTTAATATCTTGACCCTGGTAGAGTTTTCAAGTGGAAAGTGAAGCCTTATTTTGCACAAATGTTTGGTATGTGAGCATGCACAGTGTGAGGTGCAAAGCCTTCTTGATACTCAGATAAATAACAACTTTAGGTAGTTGCAACCAAAATACTAAACACATGTAATAAAAATACGCATGTACACATCTTATCTTCGACAGTCTGCATTATATCTCATGTTTTCCCTTAATGTGTGTGAGTACTTTTCATTTTAAAATATCTTTTTTACTTCCAAACGAGTAAAAGTATAATATCAAAGTCAAAGTTTCCTGCTTATTGACTCAACATTCGATTTGCTATTTCATCAGTCTAGAGATTACTCATGACATTAAAGATTTATTTTACTCTGACATTTGATACAGGAACTGAAACTGGATATTAAATCAATGTTAACAACTTTGAAAACACAAGTTCTCTGTAAAAAATTATTATTCTTATTTAGAAGTTGCCTCAACTTCCTGATAAATAACATTTTTAACGTGGTTAAAATCCAGATTTGAATTAATTCAACTACTGAAGGGGAATTCATGGAACTAACAAAAACTTAAAGCACTCAGAGCATTATAAAGTGAGTTTTCAAAAATAAATTAATAAACAAAACCACTTCCCAGACTCCTGAGTAGCTGATATGGGCTCCTCAGCAGAGTTGATGCTTCAGAGATAACTCTAAACAGTCCTTTTGCAATGCATAAGTGACTTTTATCTTAAAATGTTTAATTTATGGCCACGTGTGGTAGCTTACTCCTGTAATCCCGGCACCTTGGGAGGCTGAGAGGGGGAGGATTGCTTGGATCCAGGAGTTCAAGATCAGCCTGAGCAACATAGCAAGACCCTGTCCCTACAAAAAATTAAAAAATTAACTAAGTTTGGTCCAAGCTACTCAGGAGGCTGAGGCAGGAGTATTGCCCTAGCCTAGGTGTTGGAGGCTGCAGTAAGCTATGATTTCATCACTGCACTCTAGCCTAGGCAACAGAGAGAGACCTGATCTCAAAAATGTTTAAAAATTAACTAGGCATGGTGACACACACCTGTAGTCCCAGCTACTGAGGAGGTTGAGGAGAGAGGATTGTTCTAGCCCAGGTGCTGGAGGCTGCAGTGAGCTATTATTGCACCACTGCATTCCAGCCTAGGCAACAGAGCAAGACTCTGTCTCTACAAAAAAATTAAAAAATTAGTGGGCATAGTGGCACAAACCTGTGGTCTCAGCTACCCAGGAAGCTGAGTCAAGAGGATCACTCTAGCCCAGAAGTTGGAGGCTACAGTGATCTATGATTGCATCACTGCACTTCAGCCTAGGCAACAGAGTGAGATCCTGTCTTGAAAAAAAAGAAAGTTCATTTATCAAGGAATTGTGGGACGTACCAAGGTCAAATGTAAATCACAGAAAATGTCCAAAGTTAATCATTTTAATTCTTCTCTTAAGGCAGAAAGTTGTGCTATTTTTTTAAATAAAAATGCCAAGTACTTCTTATAATAAATGAACATCATGAAATGTGAAAAAATTAAAAGCTTAATAAAATGGTAAAAGGATTTTTCTCTCTGCTACTTTGCAGGCCAGGGACCCCCGGCCGGTGACACCATGCCTGGGCCTCGCTTGGCCATGCTACCTGCTGCAGGAGACGGCCCACTCATTTGGCCCACCCCAGTTGAGTCTGGCTTGCCCACTGCTTCCTGAGTTCTCTTCTAGCATCCAAGAAGAATGAGGATGCTGACAATCGAAGAGTATACAAGGTGAGAAGTTTTGTTGAGTGATGAAACAGCTTTCAGCAGGAAGGGGATGTGGGAGTGGTCCCCCTACCCAAAGGCAGGAAAAGTTCCCTAACATGGCTGAGCCTGGGGCTCTTATGGGCTCAGAATAGGGAGTGCATGCTGATTGGTTTGTGAGTACACAAAAACGATTAAAGGGAAGACACCACTCAAAGGTGGGCATGATAGTGTAGAAAACCAATTAGGAAAGTGTAGGTATATGTAAAATAGGTGAAGGGTGGGGATTGATCAGAGGAAAGTGCACCAAATGAGAAGACAGGTCCTCAATGTGGTCCAAGGATTTACCCAGGACTGTCTTCGGCTTGAAGGTGGGGTTTCCCTGGGGACATGCCCTTATCTGCCTAGACATTTGGCTGCCTCCTGCCTCTATCAAAAGGACAGTACTGTATCAAATATATGTTTGACAAAGGAAACTATTTTCTATAGTTGTGCTCTGTCTGGCTAGAAAACATAAATTCAGAAATAGACCAGTGAGCATCTTTAACATCCTTTACAGATGTCCCATGGTTATGAGCCACTTAGGCTCAAGTGAACTATCCAAGCAGCAAATGAACCTGGTAGCACAAAAGGCAGGCAGAAGATGTGGAGGATAGCTGAGCACAAGCCATGTTACATGTGTTTGCTGATAACTTCTCAGGTTTTTTTTTTTAACGTGTGCAACTGTATATTCTTAATCTGGTCCATTATGTAATGATACTGCTGTCTTGCCCTATAGTTAGATTTATACTGGTATTTTGATTTGTTTGTGGAAACTAAGAGCTAAAACACTTAGAAATTTAATTTGGCTCTCAGAATCTTTTGTACTCTCATACAAGCACAGCAGTGAAATGCAAAGCACAATTTAAGCATCACGGACATGACCGTTTGAATTACACCTCTGCTCAGGACTCACTAAGTTTAAGCAAGCACCTTGACCTGTCTAGGTATCTATGAAAGCAAAATAAAAACCCAATTCACTGTGCAAGAGGAAAAAGATTAAACTGAAAGCTGAGCCATGCAAGAAGCTGCCTTTCCTTTTGTTCTTAAGCAGATAGCTACAGATAAAAGGTTAAATATTTCCACAGGTAGCTACTCTATGCTCATAATCTTATGCAAAGTTCTGATTTACTGAGTGTGAGATGAATACATAGTTGACTGTTCTCCTACCTGCTCCTTTTATCTTGCAACATGTAGATGACCATACCTTCCATCTTTCCCCTTCAGCCTGCTTTCCCCCTTTAAATACTGAAGCCCTCAAAACCATCTTTGGAGAAAGGTGCAGACCACAGGTTGTTTCTGTGAATCAATGTTCTTTTCTTCTGGGCATGTCCTTAACCTTGGCAAAATAAACTTCTAAATTGACTGAGACCAGTCTCAGATACTTTTTGGTTTACTGATCTATAAAACTTGACATTAATTGTCTATCTTTACGTATCATCAACCTAGAAGAGATAACATGTGACAGTTATTTTAGCTTTTCAGAAAAAATGTGCTGGTTCAATATAAAGTTGAGCTAATATTAAATATTGCCCTCTTTACAGCCATGTCTGTAATTATGCAATATGTACTTTTCATCCAGATGCCTAAAAAATATCTAATTAAGTGAATTTATTAGTTTTTATCTCATAATAGTAAATTTACTGTGGCAAAGGAATACTTTTTAAAATTAGCTTTTCAGTATTTCATTAGTATTTTAAAACTTCTTTGACTTTTAAAAAATTAAATAATCCAAATATTATTAAAAGCAAAATGCAGGGGTTTTCCTGCTGCCCCTCTGAGTTTAGGAGCAGCTGTCCTGCTCCATGGTTGCCCCCTTGATGGAACTGGAAGTTGCCTGCCTGTCTTTTCTTTTTTCTTGCATTTCTTCTTCAGACTCTTCCTCTACTTAGCACATTCTGACTCCCTTCCACATCAGGGATAAATGCATACGGGGAAGGGAAAGTGGAGAAGGAGGGACCATGCAACTGATACAACTCCTCTCCCCATTCGTGGACAAGATCTTCACCATCCCCTCTCCACTCATAGAGACTCCCTGGTCTTTCCATTGTCTTCAGTCTCTCAAATCCCACCGTATTTGTGTTGTTTCCACTTTTTCTTGACAATTACAAATAAAGCTTCTATAAACATTTATGTACAGGTTATTGTGTGAACTAAGTCTTCATTTCTCTGGGATAAATGGCCAGGAGTGTAACTGTTGGGTTGTGTGATTGTTGCATGTTTGAATTTTAAAGGAAGGCTAGTCACGGTGGCTCATGCCTGTGATCCCAGCACTTTGCGAGGCTGAGATGGGAGGATTGCCTGAGATCAGGCATTTGAGACCATCCTGGTCAACATGATAAAACCTTGTCTCTACTAAAAATACAAAAATTAGCTGGGTGTGGTGGTGGTTGCCTGTGGTCCCGGCTACTTGGGAGGCTGAGGCAGGAGAGTCGCTTGAACCTGGGAGGCAGAGGTTGCAGTGAGGTGAGATTGCACCACTGCACTCCAGCCTGGGCAACAGTGCAAGACTCTGTCTCAAAAACAAATAAATAAGTAAAAATAAAATAAAATAAAATAAAATAAAATAAATTTAAAGGAAACTGCCAGATTGTTTTTTCCCAGAATGGCTGTAACATTTTGCATTTGTACAAGCAATTTCTCCACATCCTTTCCAGCATTTGGTGTTGTGACTAATTTTTGTTTTAGCCATTTTGAAAGACATGTAATGGTATCTCATTGTGGTTTTAATTTGCATCTCCCTCATGAGTAATGATCTGGAACATCTTTTCAGGTACTTACTTGCCATAAGCATATTTTCTTTAGTGAAATGTCTATTGCCTTAATACGGTTTGGATCTGTGTCCCACCAAATTTCGTGTCAGATTGTAATCCCCAGTGTTGGAGGTGGGGCCCTGTGTGAGGTGATTGAACCATGGGGGCGGTTTCTCATGATTTAATGCTATACCCCTTGGTGCTGTCATCATGATAGTGAGTGCTCATAAGATCTGGTTGTTTAAAAGTGTGTGGAACGTGCCCTCCTCCCTTTGTCCTGCTCCAGCCATGTGAAGTACCTCACTCCCCCTTTGCCTTCTGCCATAATTGGAAGCTTCCTGAAGCCTCCCTAGAAGCAGAAGCCACTAGGCTTCGTGTACAGCCTGCAGAACTGTGAGCCAATTAAACCTCTTTTCTTTATAAATTACCCAGTCTCAGGTATTTCTTTATAGCAGTCCCAGAATGGACTAACATGGCATGTAGATTGTTTGCTCTTTTAATGTTGAGTTTTGAGGATTCTTTATACACCCTAGATACTAGTCTTTGTCAGATGTGTGGTTTGTAAATATTTTTCCCAGTATGTGGCTTGTCTTTTCTTCATCTTACCAGGACTTTATGAAGCAAAAGCATTTAATTTTGATGAAGTTCAAATTTACCAATGTTTGTTTTTGTAGATTTTGTTTTCAGTGACAAGTCTAAGAGATCTTTGCCTAGCCCTAGTTCTCAAACATTTTCTCCTATAGTTTTGGAAAAGTTTAATAGTTTCATGTTAGCATTTAACTAACATGACCCATTTTGAGTTCACTTTTGCATGAGGTGTGAGGTTTAGGGCATTGTTTATTGTGTACCCATAGATGTACAATTGCTTCAGCATCATTTGTTTGCAAAGCCGTCTTTTCTCCATTGAGTTGATTTTTTTTATCTTTGTCAAAAATCAATTTGGGCATATTTGTATGGGTCTATTTCTGGGTTCCCTAACCTGTTCTACAGATCCGTGTGTCTAACCCTCCACTAATACCACACAGTCTTAATTCCTGTAGCTTTATAGTAAGTCTCAAAATCAGGTAGACTGATTTCTCCCATTTTATTCTTCCTTTTCAAAATCGTTTTAGCTATTCTAGTGTTTTGTTGTTTCCTATAAACCCAAAAATAATCTTACCTCTATCCATAAAATACTTGAGATTTTGATTGAAATTGCACTAAACTGGAATATCAATTTGGGAGAACTGAAATCTTTACTAGAGTGAGTCTTCTATTACATAAGCACAGAATGTCTCTTCATTTATTTAGATCTTCCTTGCTTTCTTCATCAGTATTATGTAGTTTTCAGTACACAAGTCCCATACATGTTTTGTTAGACTGACAACTAAGTTTTCCTCTTTTTTTGAATGATTATAAATGTTGGTGTATATGTTTGTTGATAATATATAGGAATATAATTTATTTTTGTGTATTTATCTTGTATACTACAACTTTACTGAATTCACTTATTAGCTTTAGGAGCTTTTTGGTAGCTTCCTTGAGATTTTCTGCCTATGTCATCTGCAAACATGGACAGTTTTATTTATTCCTCTCTGATCTGTACATTTTTGTTTCATTTTACTTTTTTGTCTTAATGCACTAAATAGGAAGCTCCAGCATAGTGTGGAATAAAAGTGGTGATAGTAGGCATCCTTGCCCAGTTCTTAGGGAAGAACTTAGGTGAAAAGCACTCAGCCTTTCACTACTAAGTATAATGATGTTAAGTTGTGGGTTTTTTGTAGACGTTCTTTATCAAGTTAAGGAAGCTCTCCTTTACTCCTATTTTTCTGAGAGACCTTTTCCCCTAAAGATCATGTATTTGTCAAATAATTTTTCTGCATCAATTGATACCTTGGTCCATTTTATGTTGCTATAAAAGAATACCTGAGGCTGGGTAATTTATTAAAAAAAGAGATTTATTTCACTCAATTCTGCAGGCTGGGAAGTTCAAGAGCATTGCACCACATCTGGCTGCCTTCTGGTGGGGGCTGTTTGCTGGGACAAAACATGGTAGAGAGGTGGAAAATCAAGCAGGCATGTGCCAAGTCATCACATGGTGAAGAGCAAGCAAGAGAGAGTCTAGGAAGCCAAACTCCCTTTGACAACAACCCACTCTCTGGAGAGTGAGAATTCATTCACTCCCATAGGAAAGCATTAATCTATTCATCAATCACCCACCTCAATGACCCAAACACCTTCCACTAGGCCCCACCTTCCAACACCACCACACTGGGGATCAAATTTCACAATGAGTTTTAGCAGAAACAAACCATATCCAAACTATAGCAACTGATATGAACGTGTGATGTTTTTTATTCCTTAGCCTGTTAATATGATGGATTTCACTGACTGAATTTCATACATTGAACCAGATTGCATCACTGGAAGAAACTCCACTTGGTTATGGTGATTATCTTTTCTATATATTATGTATTATGATCAGCTTGTTATATACTGCTAAATTTTGTTTGCTCATATTTTAAAAGAATTTTGCATTTATAATTGTATTAATCTGTTATCATGCTGCTAATAAAGACATACCAGAGACTAGGTAATTTATAGAAGAAAGAGGTTTAATGGACTCAGAGTTCCATATGGCTAGGGAGGCCTCACAATCATGGTGGAAGGTGAATGAGGAGCAAAGTTACATCTTACATAGCGGCACACAAGTGGACATGTGCAGTGGAACTCGCCTTTATAAAACCATCAGTTCTCATGAAACTTATTCACTATCACAAGAACAGCAAGGGAAAGACTCATCCCCATGATTTAATTACCTCCCATTAAGTCCCTCCTATGACACATGGGGATTATTAAAAATCAAGGTGAGATTTGGGTTGGGGCATGGAGCCAAACCATATCAATAATCATGAAGAATAATGGTCTCCAGCTGTACCTCTGGAGGCAACTTTCTTCCCGATAACTTCTTCTGGGTCTTCTCTATTATTTATTGCCAAGTCAAAAGATAAAACAATGAATAGAATTTATTTCACGAGACAGCCAATTCAAACTTCAAAATCCTGAGGTATGCATTGAGACTGATAGCATACTCAAATTCATATCTAAAGTAAAAATACAGTTATCATTTTGTATTATTGAAATTTATTTTGATAATCTTATGATGGCTTCTAAAACACATCAAATGGCTAATAAAAATTTACATAAATTCTCATTTTTGTGTTATGCTTGATTAATAAAGACACCAACAAATCTACCTAATATGGTTTGACTCTGTGTCCCCACCCAAATCTCACCTTGAATTGTAACTCCCTAGAGTTGAACTGGAACTTCCCAGAGACCTGTTGAATTGCTTTGACCAAAATGCTGATCGTGATATGGACAATAAGGTCCAGGCTGAGGTGGTCTCAGATAAAGATGAGAAACTTGTTAGGAACTGGAGTAAAGGTCACTCTTGTTATGCAAAGAGATCAGTGGCATTTTGCCCCTGCCCTAGAGATGTGTGGAACTTTGAATTTGAGAGAGATTGTTTAGGGTATCTGGTGGAAGAAATTTCTAAGTAGCAAAGTGTTCAAGATAAAGCAGAGCATAAAAGTTTGGAAAATTTGCAGCCTGACAATGTGATAGTAAAGAAAAAAACATTTTCTGGGAAGAAATTCAAGCCTGCTGCAGAAATTTGCATAAATAGCAAGGAGCTGAATGTTAATCACCAAGGCAGTGGAGAAATATCTCCAGGGTGTGTCAGAGACCTTTGCAGCAGCCCTTCCCATCACAGGCCTGGAGGCCTAGGTGGAAAGAATGGTTTTGTGGGCTGGGCCCAGGAACCCCTGCTGTGTGCAGCCTAGGGACTTGGTGGCCTGAGTCCCAGCCACTCCAGCTGTGGCTAAAAGGGGCCAAGGTACAGCTGGGGCCATGGCTTCAGTGGGTGCAAGGCCCAAGGCTTGGCAGCTTCCACATGGTGTTGAACCTGTGGGTGCATGGAAGTCAAAAACTGAGGTTTAGTAACCTCTGCCTAGATTTCAGAGGATGTATGGAAATGCCTGGATGTCCAGGCAGAAGTTTGCTGTGGGGACAGAGCCCTCATGGAGAACCTCTGCTAGGGCAGTGCAGAAGGGAAATGTGGGGTTGGAGCCCCCACACAGAGTCCCCACTGGGGCACTGCCTAGTGGAGCTGTGAGAAGAGGGCCACCATACTTTAGAGCCCAGAATAGTAGATCCACTGATAACTTGCACCATGGAAGTTATCCTGTACCTGGAAAAGCTGCAGACACTTAACGTGGGAAAGCAGCCAGGAAGGGGGGTGTACCCTGCAAAGCCACAGGGGTGGAGCTGCCAAAGGCCATGGGAGCCCACTTCTTGCATCAGCATGACCTGGATTTGAGACATGGAGTCAAAAGAGATCATTTTGAAGCTTTAAGATTTGAGTGCCCCGCTGGATTTCAGACTTGCATGAGGCCCTTCATTTTGCCAATTTCTCCCATTTGGAATGGCTGTATTTACCCAATGCTTGTACCACCTCATTGTGTCTAGGAAGTAACTAACATGCTTTTGATTTTACAGGCTTATAGGTGGAAGAGACTTGTCTTGTCTCAGATGAGACTTTGGACTATGGACTTTTCAGTTAATGCTGAAATGAGTTAAGACTTTGGGGAACTGTTGGGAAAGCATGATTGGTTTTGAAATGTGAGGACATGAGATTTGGAGGGGCCAGGGGCAGATTAATATGGTTTAGCTCTGTGTCCCCACCCAAATCTCACCTTGAATTGTAATAATCCCCATGTGTCATAGGAGGGACTTGGTGGGAGGTAATTGAATCATGGGGATGGGTTTTTTCTATGCTGTTCTCATGATAGCGAATGCATCTCATGAGATTTGATGATTTTATAAAGGGAAGTTCTTCTGCACATACCTGTTTGCCTGCTGCCATGTAAGACGTAACTTTGCTCTTCATTCACTGTAGTAGTCTGTTTTCATGCTGCTAATAAAGACATATCTGAGACAGGGAAGAAAAAGAGGTTTAATTGGACTTACAGTTCCACATGGCTGGGAAGGCCTCAGAATCATGGTGGGAGATGAAAGACACTTCTTACATGGCAGCAGCAAGATAAAATGGGGAAGAAGCAAAAGTGGAAAACCCTGATAAACCCATCAGATCTCGTGAGACTTGTTCACTATCACTAGAATGACACAGGAAAGACTGGCCCCCATGATTCAATTACCTGTTCTGGGGCCCTCCCACAACACGTGGGAATTCTTGGAGATACAATTCAAGTTGAGATTTGGGTGGGTACATAGCCAAACCATATCATTCACCTTCCAGCATGATTGTGGGGCCTCCCCAGCCATGTGGAACTGTTCCCAGACCAAACTGAGGGTCAAGCTGCTTATTCTCATGGCCCAATAATGAGATGCTGATGAAATGGGAAAGGGCAGAGTTTTTATTTCTGTAACAGGTTACAGAGAGAAGGCCCAGAAAATATCACCAGACCAACTCAAAATTAGTTTTCCAGAGATTATATACCTTCTAAGCTTTATGTCTACATGTAAGTGTGCATTCATCTGAAGACATAGTGATTAACTTCTTTTAATCTATAACTAAGATCTGAGTCCTGAAGACCTTCCTCTGGAGCCTCAGTAAATTCACTTAATCTAAATGGGTCCAGGTGCTGGGGTGATTACCCTTATCTTGTCTCCTGCTAAATCATGGAGGTTTGGGGAGTTCCTTCAGACCCGCAATAAACTTGTTTGCAGAGGCCTGGGAAGTGTCTTCAGACCCCCAATAAAACTTGTTTAATCCTAAACAGGTCCTGTTAAGAATTCTTTTGTTATCTTGTCATGCTTTAAGGCAGAGGAAAGGCCTAGGCAAAACTCTTGGTGGGCCTTTTTGTTACATTCCAGCCTTTGTATAAGGACACTGGCTCTTTTAGCTTTTAATATTTAATTTAACAACTCAGTCAGTACTGAAACAGTTGTTATGGTGGCTGCATTAATGAGACCTGGCTTGCCACAGAACTGTGAGCCCATTAAATCTCTTACCTTTACAAATTACACAGTCTTGGATATGTCTTTATTAGCAGTGTGAGAATAGACCAATACACTACCAATCCAATCTAACTCCAAACATGAGCGAAGAAAGCTAAGCAGATTTGGGATGTAGGGACATAGTTCCTTGTCAGGGCCAGTATTGGTAGGGCCAATACTGGTAGCTCAATGTCTCACCCCTACCCTTGCCACAACTGAGTTTCCAAAGCTTTTTTAAAGTTCAAGAATAACACAGAATAGAAAAGAATTATCACAGACCACACTTTCCACATAACCACCACCCAGGTCAAGAAATAGAACTTTAACAACAGCACCCTAGAAGCCTCCTCCCAGCTCCCTCCCATGCCCAGTTCCCATCCCTATTCCTATCTCTCCTCAATGGCAGAATAGCTCTTCCTGTCATTCTTTTCTGAGTAGAAAGTCTTGTATCTGATTGGAGCAGCCTGGGAAGGTGAGTTTCTGGCATTTACGCCATAGAGATGAAGATTTAAAATAATTCCTCAAGGATAGGAAGGGTTTTCACAGGTTTTGAACAGCTTTACAGTATCACAAACTGTTACCATGTTCTCCAATGGGCAAATAAGCATCTCAATCTTGTTAGGTTGAGCCAGGTGAAATTTTAATTTTTGTAGGTTAAAAGTGGCTGAGTATCAGCAGTTTCCTGTGGTTTAACCTAATAGAAAAGAGTGTCAGTTAAAGCACAGGAAATGGAAAAGCATCTGACAGAGATGAATAAGGAAGTGCTCAGGAAAGGTGTGAATGCTTGAAGCCAGCATCAGTTAGTAATGTGAGGCTTTGAACCTGTAAGTTACCTAGTTTATTACCTCCAGCCTCTCTCGTTGCTATATGAGAAGTTTGTGGAACTAAGACAAGTGGTCTCTGTGTGCATGTGTTTGTTGCTTAGTAAGCACTGCAAGGGAAGGAACACTGGGGGAATTTAAAGGAACTGGCTGTGAAACCTCAAGACAGGAAGGAAGCTTCGCAGCTTGGTAGGTGCCGGTAGAGAATTGTCCAAGCAAGACAGAGCTACAGCCTTGTTTGCATCCTGTTCTGAAGGCAGCAGGGTGGGTTGTACTACATTTTATAACACTTCTAAGTGGCTGTGGTTAAAATACACATCCTTAATGCAAGAAAATCACCAGGTGGCACAAAGACAGGCTATAATTACATTCAGGTCAACATTGCTTAATAGAGGAAAAATAGAAATGACCTAGATGTCCAATTATGAGAGACTTTTAATATAAATTATTTATGCATGTAATAGAGTGCTAAATAGTACCTAAAATAGTATTGTAGAAAAATATTTAATGACAAATAAAGCTGTTCAGGAAGCAGTAGTCTAATGATTAAAAGTATAGACTGCAGAGCCAAAATGCTATATTTGAGTCCTGGCTCTACTTACTAGCTGAGCTAAGGTGGGCAAGTTCCTCACTTGAGGTGTTAGAAGAGTTACTATAGGTAAAGCATGCAAAAGAGTTTCTGGAACATAAGAGGCACTGTGTATGTGTCAACTATTATGATGATTATTGTTGTTGACTGAATGTTTGTGTTCCCCCAAATTCATATATTGAAATCCTCCATCTGATGGTAGTAAGAGGTAACTAGGTCATAGGTAATTACCTCTGGGAGGTAATTAGGTCATAAGGATGGAGCCCTCATGAATAGGATTTGTGCCCCTAGAAGATGAGACAGAAGAGCTTGTTTTTCTCTGCCTTGTGAGGATACAACCAGAAGATGACCATCTGCAAATCAGGAAGCAGGCTTTCTCCAGACACCACATCTGCCAGTACCTTGAGCTTGGACTTCCAAGCCTCCAGAACTGTGAGAAATGAATGTTTATGGTTTAAGCCACTCAGTCTATGGTATATTTGTTATAGCAAGCCAAACTGACTAAAACAAGCATATTCTTAAGGAAATCAACAAGGTTTAAAAACATAGTATATACTAATTAATCACGTGTATTTACTTTTGCTCCCTTACAAAATCTCACTAAAAAGGCTGGGCATGGTGGCTCATACCTGTAATCTCAGCACTTTGGGAGTCCAAGGTGGGTGGATCACCTGAGGTCAGGAGTTCAAGACCAGTCTGGCCAACATGGTGAAACCCCCTCTCTACTAAAAATACAAAAATTAGCCAGGCATGGTGGTGCACACCTGTAATCCCAGCTACTCAGGAGGCTGAGGCAGGAGAATTGCTTAAACCCAGGAGGCGGAGGTTGCAGTTAGCTGAGATCATGCCACCGCACTCCAGCCTGGGTGACAGAGCAAGACTCCATCTCAAAAACAAACAAACACAAAACTCACTAAAAGAACAGTAAAGGAATTGAGCAATCAAAGTCCATGAAGACAGAAGGAAAATGGAGATGCAGCACATACATGTTTTGGCCAAATGCTAAATGGGTGAATGTTAAAATCAATGTTTGTCCAAAACCAAGGCTAACACCAAATAGCACCATCGTTTGATTAAATTTCTGAGATATGAGAATAAGTATAAAGTTTCAATTAATATTTCAATTTTATTATGAAAAATTTTAGTAGTCAAATATTAGAAATTTGACATTGTTGAGCAGTAACCCAATTTTCTCAGCACCGTCAGCTGTGGAATGCTCCGAGGGTCACTATATTGCACACTGGCAATACTAAAGGCATTGCTGGTTTTAACTGAGGTGAGTAGAGTGAAAGATTGTGTTTTTTTTTTTTTTTTTTTTTTTTTTGAGAGAGTCTCGCTCTGCCGCTAGGCTGGAGGGCACTGGTGCGATCTCGGCTCACTGCAAGCTCCGCCTCCTGGGTTCACGCCATTCTCCTGCCTCAGCCTCCCAAGTAGCTGGGACTACAGGCACCCACCATCATACCTGGCTAATTTTTTGTTTTTTAGTAGAGACGGAGTTTCACCGTGTTAGCCAGGATGGTCTCGATCTCCTGACCTCGTGATCTGCCCACCTCGGCCTCCCAAAGTCCTGGGATTACAGGTGTGAGCCACCGCGCCTGGCCAAGTGGAAGATTTTAGTAGTACTAGTAGTAGTAGTAGCAGCAGCAGCATTTTGGCCAGCTCTGCCAGTGTGGGATAATTATTGATTGTAATGTTAACATTAAGTTGCCAAGTCTTTTTCCCTCTCTAATAGTAACTGCCTAAAGCAGAGAGTTAACTCCTCTTTGGTTTCTGCAATTAAAACTTACATGATGGTGATAATGCAATTTCATTGAGGCAAACCACTTCCTTTAAAAGATGCTTAAATATATTTAGAAAGAGACTTAATATCACTGCCCTTCTTTCTTTTTCTTTTTTTGGGGGATAGGTGGGCAGATAGGCATTGGATCGTTTATCAAAACTTTATCAAAAGTTTTGTCCTGATATCCTGATCTAGAAATATGGCAATGGATAGAAGCAATTGGTTTGAAAGTTAGAAAAATTCTCTTTAAATTTCCATTTGTATCTCAATTTTTATTGTAAGCACTCTAATTCCAGCATCTATCCTGGAATAGAAGGATAGATGGAGCTTTACAACAGGTAACATATAAAAGATACTTGGCCTCTCAAGGCACATCAGTTTGGTATACTCTGCAGCATACTCCAGGATACAAACTGCTTTTTCTGCAAGCAACTATTGGGTTTTTGATCTGCTAGACTGACAGAAAAAAAAGTTCCTGAATTATAATTTTCTCCATGTTGTTTACAAAGTGCTAATTCTGTATTTTGTATTTGACACTTGGACATGCCATGTGTGACCACTTGGTGAATTAATTTGATTATTGTTGACCTCTGCTTCTATTTCGCTTGGCTGCCAAGAGCTTTCTGGGTCTCACACAGTTAAAATCACATTAAACCTAACTGAGGAGATATTAACATAATGGAAAGTCAGTGAAGAAAAGTGTTAGGCAATTGTCAATGACAATATGACAGCCATGATGGAGGCTATTGATTATCTGGGAGCCACAAGCATCTGATGTGTTGGTCATAGGCTCAGTTGTGTGTTCAGACAGTAATGATAGAACAGAGTAAGGTAACAGGAGTATTAGAAGTGGACAGTGAGAGAGTGGGCCCCTTGCCTCAATCTTCATCTCAATCTACCTGAATAGAAGGGATATGGAACTGCCTTGTCTACTCATTCAATTTGTTGATTTAAGATGGAATGAAAGCTGTGCAATGTTAAAGAAGCTGTTTGAATGAAAACAAGTCTTAATACTGCTTTTGTATGTAACATTGCCAGCCTAGCAGGACAAAAATTCACTAACTGATATGCCTAGTTTTTCTGCAAGGAATTTTGTACCTAGAATTCATAGCTTCAGCAAATTGCCAAAAAATATTTTCTGTTCAATTATTGCAAATATTTGGCAGTACATGGTAATTATTTTGGCAAGTTTCCATTTAAATTGTTGGCCTCTATGAGACTCAAAATTATAAAGTGTTTTAATTAAGGAGATTTGGAAGTTTTGCTATTTTGAAGTTTTATTACTAGAAAAAATTGTTAATTAGTAGAAACATTTCTCCATTTGCTGAGACCAGCTCAGTCATGGAGACCCTAACCCAGTGGCACTAGAGAAGCTAAAGACACACACACAGAAATATCACATGTGGAGTGGGAAATCAGGGATCTCACAGCTGTCAGAGCTGAGAGTCTTGAACAGAGATTTACCCACATATTTATTGACAGCAAGCCAGTGATAAACATTGTTTCTATAGATTATAAATTAACTAAAAGTATTCCTTATGGGAAATAAAGGGATGGGTCTGGCTAGTTATCTGCAGCAGGAACATGTCCTTAAGGCACAGATTGCTCATGCTATTGTTTGTGGTTTAGGAACACCTTTAAGTGATTTTCTGGCCTGGGTGGGCCAGGTGTTCCTTGCCCTAATTCCGGTAAACCCACAACCTTCAATGTGGGAGTCATGGACATCATGAATATGTCACAGTGCTGCAGAGATTTTGTTTATGGCCAGTTTTGGGAGACTACTCCCAACATGTCTCCCTTCTTTGTTTTGCAAAGCGATAGAAGCAAAGGCAGCTTTTTCACAGGAGAGTGGATCTGCATCTGCAGACTATACAAAGACAAACAACACAGATTAAAAGCACAATCATCACTGAAATCACAGAGCTTCCAAGTGTTTTTATTCATTTCAATGGGTTACTAGCAGCTAATCCGTCTGCAGCTCCTTCAAGCACTCCAGTTCCTGGCATTAAGGTCAGGTGTGCCTGGGATGCTTTAAATATTTGTTCTTTTAATTTTGCAATATCCAAAGACAAGTTTGTAGAATGTCCTTATAGATGCTTTTTTATTCTTTCCCAAATTTTGATCTTGTTAAGAGCTATTAAGAGTTTCCACAAATCCTCATGTTTAGCTCCTACAATGGGCCATATCATTTGAGGTTGAGGTGCCACTGTACTGCGATGTTTCCAGATAATAGGAACTCTTGCCATACTTCTTACCATTTCTACCATCTGACCATTTTGTTCAGACCAGCTGAACATAGTGTGGCTGTGGCATGCAGACTGAGAGGTGCAATTCAAGCTAAACATCCCCTTAGGGGACTAATCAATAATGATTCCATAGGAATTGTTGCACAGCACCTCTGCCTGTTCTGCAAAGCAATCTTCCTAAACAAGTACATTCATTTTTTATGGCCAGGTCCAATCCTGTTTACAAATAGGTTTTTGAGGGCAGTATGCCTTAATTGTAGGAGCAGATTCATTATGGTAAATACTGAGATCAGAAAGCATGTGTAACTGTGTCATAAAGTGATTACATCCAGGCATTATTGCCATTCAAGATTGACAAATATGCCCAATAAGTATAATTGTTCTCTGTGTCAGCCCTTGTTGAAGGAATACTCATGGCAATGGTGATCACCTCTATCATAGCTACCATTAAATTACTCATTGTGACTGGTTGTCCTGCTTTCCCCAGGTTTTCTTCCACCATCCGTGACAGCTTCTTGATCTGTCCCCAAGTAGGTGGCTGTGTTCGACAGGTGTTGCTTGTGACAGTTGGGATCCTCCTCAGCATCAGTCTCGACTGCAACCGGGGGGTCCTTGGGATCCTCCCAGAATCTTTTCCTTGGCATCTGACTCCTGATAAGGTTTCAGGTGTCTTGATGGTATCCAAATCGGCTGGTGATTCAGTCCTGGAGAAACACAAGCATAACCTCTACCCCAGGTTATTATTTTACATATTTCCCAACTTTTTGTTATTGGATCTCCCCATCAAACCAGTTGTTCTGCTTCTGTCTTTGCAACTGGTTTCTGTAGATGCTGTTCAGCTGCTGATAACATCTGGCCTTTAGGCAGGCTCAAAAAATTTAAAGTTAATAATGCTAGACTCAATTGCATATGGGGTGTCCCATAGTCCCTGTTTTCCCCCTTCTGCTTTTGCAACTGCTGTTTCAGGGAGATTCATTCTTTCCACTATGGCTTGTCCTTGAGAATTATATGGGATACCAGTAATGTGTTTAATATTCCATATAGAGAAAAATGTAGCTAGAGCTTGGCTAGTATAGCCTGGGGCATTATCTGTTTTAATAGAAGCTGGAATGCCCATCACTGCAAAACACTGCAAAAGGTAACATTTAATACAGCCATAAGACTCTCCTGATTGGCATGTAGCCCAGACAAAGTGATAAAAGGTGTCCACACATACATGTACGTAAGCTAGTCTCCCAAATGAGGGAACATGTGTGACATCCATTTGCCAAAGAGAATTAGGTTCCTGTCCTTGAGGATTAACTCCTCCAGTAAAAGATGAGGAATGCACCATTTGGCAAGTTGGGCATTGCTGGATAATAGCTTTAGCTTCTTTCCAGGTAATGCTGTATCTGCTTTTGAGACCAGAGGCATTAACATGGGTTAAATTGTGAAAGTGTCTAGCATTAGATATCGCATTAACAACTAGGTGATCAGCCATCTGATTCCCTTCAGTTAAAGGTCCTGGAAGAGGTGTATGAGCCCTAATGTGAGTGATGTAAAAAACAGTGCATTCTACTGCTAACTGCTGTTTGCAATTGGGTAAAGACATCAGTTGTTCATCTGTATGAAATTGTAACTGAGCATTTTCAATTAATTGTGTGGAATGAACCATGTATGAAGAATCAGAAATCACATTAATAGGCATATTAAAAGCAGTCAATACCTCAATTACAGCTACAAGCTCCACTTTTTGAGCTGAAGTATAGGGTGTCTGGAAAACTTTACCTTTTCATCCAGAATAAGAAGCTTTACCATTACTAGACCCAAGTGTAAAAACATTCTCAGCACCTTCAATTGGTTTCAATTTAATTATTTTAGGGAGAATCCAATTAGTTAATTTCAAAAATTGAAACAGTTTCATTTTAGGAAAATGATTATTGAGAATACCCACAAAGTCAGCTAAACTTGTTTGCCAAGTAAGACTATTTACAAAAGC
Organism: Pongo abelii; assembly: GCF_028885655.2. Taxonomy (NCBI): domain Eukaryota; kingdom Metazoa; phylum Chordata; class Mammalia; order Primates; family Hominidae; genus Pongo; species Pongo abelii. The sequence goes on along the minus strand of NC_072000.2, from coordinate 56,182,087 downwards.
TTGCTGTATTTGTGCCTTCATGAGAGGGACAATAATTTTTCCAGGATCATATTCATGTAATTTAACTATCTGAGTTCTCCTATTTCCTATCATAGTAGCGATTTGATCCAAACAAGGAGTTAGAGTCTGTGAATTAGTATGTGGAAGAAAAAGCCACTCTACTAAGTCCTGCTCTTGGCCATTAGGAGGTGAATGCTGAGTTGGAAAAATTAGCAAATCTACAGTCGTCTCTGGATCTATTCTATTTTTTGAGCTTTATGGACTTGCTTTTCGATCAGCTGCAGCTCTGCCTCAGCTTCTTTTGTTAATTGTCGAGGGCTAGTGAGACTAGGATCTCCTTTAAGGATAGAAAATAGATTACTCATGGCAGAGGTAGGAATGCCTAGAGCAGGTCGTATCCAATTAATGTCCCCTAGTAATTTTTGAAAGTCATTTAATGCTTTCAATTGATCCCTACATATGGCTACTTTCTGTGGCACAATGGTAATGTCATTTACTAAGGTCCCCAAGTAGAAGTAAGGAGTAGTGGTCTGAATTTTGTCAGGAGCTATAATTAAACCAGCATGAGAAATCAAATTTTGCAAGTGATCATTACATTGTAGTAATATTTCTCAAGTGGGGGCAGCACGAAGTATATTGTCCATATAATGAATAATGTAACACTGTGAAAATTTTTTATGAGTAGGTTCAATTGCTTGCCCTACATAAGTCTGGCAAATTATTGGACTGTTTAACATGCCTTGTGGCAACACTTTCCAGTGAAAATTCTTAGCAGGCTGCAGGTTGTTTACTGTAGGAATTGTAAATGTAAACCGTTCACAGTCTTGCTCAGCTAAAGGGATAGTAAAGAAACAGTCTTTTAAATCTATGACTATTAAAGGCCAATTTTTTGGAATCATAGCAGGAGAAGGCAATCCTGGCTGTAATGCTCCCATAGGTGGTATAACTGAATTAATGTCTCTTAAATCAGTTAACATTCTCCATTTACCGAATTTTTTCTTAATTATGAAAACTGGAGAATTCCAAAGGGAAAATGTTGGAGCTACGTGTCCTTTTTCTAATTGTTCATTAACGAAGTCCTCTAAAGCCGCCAGTTTCTCTTAGCAGCCATTGTTCTATCCAAATTGGCTTATCTGTTAACCATTTTAAACATATAGCTTCTGGAGGCTTAACAATGGCTGCCATCAAGAATGATATTGTGTCTGGAATTGGTGGGTTCTTGGTCTCACTGACTTCAAGAATGAAGCTGTGGACCCTTGCGGTGAGTGTTACAGTTCTTAAAGGTGGTGTGTCCAGGGTTTGTTCCTTCTGATGTTTGGATGTGTTCAGAGTTACTTCCTTCTGGTAGGTTCATGGTCTTGCTGGCTTCAGGAGTGAAGCTGCAGACCTTCGCGGTAAGTGTTACAGCTCTTAAGGTGGTGCATGTGGAGTTGTTCGTTCCTCCCATCCAGAGTTGTTCATTCCTCCCGGTGGGTTTGTGGTCTTGCTGGCCTCAGGAGTGAAGCTGCAGACCTTTGGGTGAGTGTTACAGCTCATAAAGGCAGTGCGGACTCAAAGAGTGAGCAGCAGCAAGATTTATTGCAAAGAGTGAAAGAACAAAGCTTCCACAGTGTGGAAGGGAACCCGAGTGAGTTGCCGCTGCTGGCTTGGGCAACCTGCTTTTATTCCCTTATCTGACCCACCCACATCTTGCTGATTGGCCCATTTTACAGAGAGCTGATTGGCCCATTTTACAGAGAGCTGATTGGTCCATTTTACAGAGAGCTGATTGGTCCATTTGACAGGGTGCTGATTGGTGCGTTTACAATCCCTGAGCTAGACACAGAGTGCTGATTGGTGTATTTACTATCCTCTAGCTAGACGTAAAAGTTCTTCAAGTCCCCACTAGATTAGCTAGACAAAGAGCACTGATTGGTGCATTTACAAACCTTGAGCTAGACACAGAGTACTGACTGGTGCATTTACAATCCTCCAGCTAGACAAAAATTCTCCAAGTCCCCACCTGATTAGTTAGATACAGAGTGCTGATTGGTGCATCCACAAACCCCAAGCTGGACACAGAGTGCTGATTGGTGCATTTACAATCCTCCAGCTAGACATAGAAGTTCTCCAGGTCCCCACCAGGTTAGCTAGACACAGAGCACTGATTGGTGCATTCACAAACATTTAGCTGTACACAGAGTGCTGATTGGTGCATTTACAATCCCTGAGCTAGACACAGAGTGCTGATTGTTGCATTTACAATCCTCTAGCTAGACATAAACATTCTCCAGGTCCCCACCAGATTAGCTAGACATAGAGCACTGATTGGTGTGTTTACAAACCCCAAGCTAGACACAGAGTGCTGATTGGTGCATTTACAACCCTCCAGCTAGACATAAAAGTTCTCCAAGTCCCCACATGACTCAGGAGCCCAGCTGGCTTTGCCTAGTGGATCCCATGCCGGGGCTGTGGGTGGAGCTGCCCACCAGTCCCGCACCACATGCCTGCACTCCTCAGCCCTTGGGCAGTTGATGGGACCGGGTGCCACAGAGCAGGGGGTGGCGCTCATTGGGGAGGCTCTGGTCTCACAGGAGCCCACCATGGGGGGGCTCAGGCATGGCAGGCTGCAGGTCCCAAGCCCTGCCCCACAGGGAGGTGGCTGAGGCCTGGCAAGAATTTGAGCACAGTGCGGGTGGGACGGCAGTGCTGTGGGACCTGGTGCACCCTCTGGCAGCTGCTGGCCTGGGTGCTAAGCCCCTCACTGCCCGGGGCTGACAGTGCCAGCTGGCCACTCCGAGTGCAGGGCCCACCGAGCCCACACCCACCCGGAACTAGTGCTGGCCCATGAGTGCCACATGCAGCCCTGGTTCCCATGCGCGCCTCTCCCTCCACACCTCCCTGCAAGCAGAGGGAGCCAGCTCCAGCCTCTGCCAGCCCAGAGAGGGGCTCACACAGTGCAGCAGTGGGCTGAAGGGCTCCTCAAGCATGGCAAGAATGGATGCCGAGGCTGAGGAGGCACTGAGAGTGAGTGAGGGCCATCAGCACATTGTCATCTCTCAGTCCCCCCTCTAAACAGGACACCCCAACTGCTGCTGGGAATTTGGCTAACTGCTCTAGCTACTTCCTGCTGGATAGGGGTGATGAAGGTGTCCTGCAGTTGTGGTGTCCTGCAGTTGTAGTGTCCTCCAGAGGGGAGCTCTCTAGGCCAGCGAAAGTACCAGCAGGTTAGTCCAGGGTTCCTCGGTAGAAGTTGTTAGTTGAACTCATTTGGGGCTCCATTTGTAAGACCATCTGTAGCTTGATGGCCTCAATTCTAGAGGAAACAAATTTGACAAGAAGGTTAAAAATACAGGGCCCAAAGGCTAGTAACAACAAGATGGCTGCCACAGGACCTAGAAACGGGAGAAGCCATGTTGCCCAACTCCAGAGGTTGGTATAAGAGTTTGAAAGGCATTGTCTGATTTCAGAAGCCTTTTCCTGTAAACACTGGGTGGCATCTTGTACTATCCCTGACTGGTTAGTGTAAAAACAACACGCTTTTCCTAAGAAGGTACAGAGTCCTCCTTTCTCAGCAGTGAGGAGATCTAGGCCTCAGTGGTTTTGGAGAGTCGCTGCTGCCAAAGAGTCTATTTGGGATTGTAAAGTAAGGATAGATTTCATTATTTCTTGCAAACTGTCTGAGAAATCCTTTGAGAGTGTGTGGCAGTAGGATAATGAAGTAGATACACCAGCTATTCCAGTCCCTGTAGCAGTAGCCATTCCTAACCCTATAGGTAGGGGTATTACTTGTATGGCTCTGCCCTGATGGACTTGAGCTTTGAGGGATACTGATAGGGTCTGATTTCCTGGGGCAATGTTAATGTTGGGACTTGGAAAGACTAAGATGCAGGTGCCAGTCCAGTTAGTGGGAAGGCAGATACAGGTCGGCGTTCCACATGAGAATATGCCTTGGCTGGGTAGACAGAAATTTACCCTGGCTTTTAAAGGAATAGGGTACACTGTTTTTTTCTTTACTACTTCCATCTCTCTCTCTTTGACTTTCTCTCTGTTTCTCTCTCTGTCTCCTTTTCTTTGACTCTCTTTTTCCTCTCTCTCTCTTTCTGACTTCCTGTATCTTTCTCTCTTTCCTTTCTGCTGGTCTTCCCCTGCCTCTGCCAGCTGCTTATGCTGCTGTTCTCCCCTCTCCTTCCCCTTTTTGATGGCTTTGGCAGTGTAAGACTGCCACCTTCTTCAGTTTTTGCACTGTGTGCAGTAACTCCATGATTTCCTTGTGGTATTTAATGGGGGTTCCCAGAGGTTAGGAACTCCCTTTCTTTCCATATTGCGGCATGGGCATGGAGGATTAGATAAGCATACTTGCTATCTGTATACACATTTATTCTTTTTCCCTTTCCCAGTTCTAAGGCTCGGGTAAGTTCCACTAGTTCTGCTAACTGGGCACTGGTCCCTGGGGGAAGAGGCTTACTTTCAAATATGGTTACATCACTAACTGTGGCATAACCTGCCCTTTGTATTCCATTCTCCACAAATGAACTTCCTTCGGTATATAGGTTAAGGTCAGGATTAGCTAAGGGGACCTCTAAGAGATCATCTCAGACAGCATAAGTCTGAACTATAATTTGTTGGCAGTCATGCTCGATTGGTTCCCCATCTTCTGGGAGAAAAGTGGCACAGTTGAGGGCCACACACATGTGTATTTGAAGCACTGGTCCCTCAAGGAGTAGTGCCTGGTTTCTAAGTAGGCAGTTGTCTGACAGCCATAAACTTCCTTTGGCACCTACTATGCCATTTACATCATGAGTAGTCCAGACAGTGAGATCCTTTCCTTGTATTATCTTGATAGCCTCTGACACTACGATGACCACCGCCACAACTACCCTTAAACAATGAGGCCAGCCTTTTGCCACTACAACAATTTCCTTACTTAGGTATGCCACTGGTTGTGGGGTTGTCCCACGAGTCTGAGTAAGTACTCCAAGAGCTATCCCTGCTCTCTCTGTGACATATAAAGAGAAGTTTTCTCCTGTTGGAAGGCTTAAAGCTGGAGCTTGTAATAGGGCCTGCTTTAAAGTTTTGAAGGCTGTTTCTGCCTCTGGTTCCCATTCTACTAGATGAGTATTTTGCCCTCTGGGTTTCCTTAATTAGAGTATAGAGGGGTCTGGCTATCTTGCTGTATCCAGGGATCCATAGTTGGCAAAAGCCAGTAATTCCAAGGAACCCCTGCAACTGTTTTAATGTCTTAGGGCAAGGATAAGCCAGTATAGGCTGTATTCATTGCTTGCTGAGGGCCCTGGTCCCTCTGGCTAAGATTAGGCCTAGATATTTGACCTGCTGTAGGCAAAGCTTGGCCTTCGACCTAGACACCTTGTACCCTTGATTAGCTAGAAAGTTCAAGAGATCTACAGTAGCCTGCTGGCACGAGGCTTCCAAAGTGGTAGCCAAAAGTAAATCATCCACATACTGAAGGATCAGAGTGCCTGGATTTGAGAAGTGGCCTAGATCTTGGGCCAGTGCCTGATCAAAGAGATGAGGGCTATCCCTAAACCCTTGGGGCAAGACCATCCACGTAAGTTGGGACATGTGGTCTGTGGGATCCTCAAAGGCAAAGAGAAACTGGGAGTCAGAGTGCAGGGGAATATAGAAGAAGAAATCCTTGAGGTCCAGAACTATGAACCATTCTGCTTCCTCTGATATTTGAGAGAGCAGGGTATAGAGGTTGAGTACAACTGGATATAGACAAATTACTGCCTCATTGATGAGTCTAAGATCTTGCACTAATCTCCACTGACTGTTCGGTTTTTGTACTCCTAGAATTGGGGTGTTGCAGGGACTGCTGCATTTCCTTACTAAGACTTGAACTTTTAAATGTTTAACAATATCCTGTAATCCTTTATGAGCTTCAGGCCTTAAGGGATATTGCCTTTGATAAGGAAAAGTGGTGGGATCTTTTAACCTGATTTGGACTGGGCAGGCATTTTTTTGCCCTTCCAAATTGTCCTTCCAATGCCCAGACTTCAGGGTTGATTCCCTCCTCAAGTAGGGGACAACAAATGGGTAACTTGTTCCCCATAGTCATGTAGATAATAGCTCCAGCCTTGGCTAATATATCCCTCCCTAATAAGGGTGTGAGACTTTCAGGCCTAACAAGAAATGCATGTGAAAAGAGCAAAGTCTCCCAATTACAACTGAGGAGGTGGGAGAAATACCTGGTTACAGGCTGTCCCAGGATTCCACAAATGGTAACGGACCTTGAGGACAGTCATCCAGGACAGGAAATTAATACTGAAAAGGCTGTGCCAGTGTCCAGGAGGAAGTCAATTTCCTGGCCCTCAATGGTTAAACATACCCGGGACTCAGTGAGGGTGATGACATGAACTGGCACTTGTCCCGGGCATCTGCAGTCCTTTTGTTGGATCATCTTGTTGGGGGCTTCTGACCCAGAGAACCTTTGTCCTCTGGGACAGTGCACTTTCCAGTGATTGCCTAGGCATAGTGAACATGGATGAGGGGGCAGCTTGTTTCTCGTTGGATAATCTTTTTTAAAGTGTCCTTGTAAACCACACTGATAACAAGCCCTACTGGGTGATAGGCATGTCCCATTTTCTGTCCTCTCTGAACCACCAAAGTTTGTTTGTCTGAGGGCCATGACTCAGGCTGTGGCCCTTCTCTGATCTTGCTTTTCCTTTTGGGCCTGTTCCTCTTGGTCCCCATTATAGAACGCTGAGGTTGCCAGATTTAATAATGCCTCCAAATTTTTTTCAGGCCCCAGGGCTTGCTTTTGGAGCTTTCTCCTGATATCTGCAGCTGATTGGGTAATAAATTTATCTTTTAGAATCAATTGACTCTCGAATGATTTGGGTGACAGGGGAGTATGTTTTCTTAAGGTCTCCTGCAGCCACTCAAGGAAGGCAGAAAGATTTTCTTCCTTTCCCTGAGTTATGGTGGACATCATTGAATAATTCATGGGCTTTTTTTCTAATTCTCCTTAGTCCTTCTAGAACACAGGTCAACAGATGTTTATGACTCCAGTCCCCATGATCTGAGTTGAGGTCCCAGTGGGGATTCATACTGGGGATACCTTGCTGACTGGTAGGGAATTTGTCCATTTCTTCAGCTGTCATTCTATCATTTACTTGACTAAGATACCAGGTATCTCCAAACTCTTGGGCTGCAGCTAAAGCCACATTATTTTCATTAAAGGCCAGGGTTTGATCTAACAGTAACATGACATCTCTCCAAACGAGGTCAAAGGTTTGCCCTAGACCCTGTAGGACATCTATGTACCTATCAGGATCATTGGAAAACTTCCCCAGATCTGCCTTGATCTGCTTTAAGTCAGAGAGGAGAAGGGGACATGTACCCAGGTTGGGCCAAATTCCCCTCCCCCTACAGCTTGAAGGGGACAAAACTGATAGCCCGGGGGTGGGGGTTTGTGGTCCTTTGGAGATTTCTTTGCTTATTTCCCTCTGTGCAGGGGAGATTAGAGGAGGGTTATCATTAATAGGAAGGGGAGCTATAGGGAGGCTAGGTTATGGGGGTAAGTGGAGAGGTCCTCCTGTGGGATGTAAATTGTAAGCTTTGCATAGTTGTGTATTCTCCCTCAGTGAAAAGAAAGCTTGGACATAAGGTATTTCACTCAATTTGCCTTCCCTCTTACAGAAAAGGTCAAGCTGCAGGATAGTTTTTAATTTGTACTTCCCTCAGATGGCCATTTTTCCCCATCAGAGAGAGAATATTGGGGCCAAGCCATAGTGCAGAAAAAAATGAGCTGCCTCTTTTTCAGGGTTTGTGGGTCAAATTGGTCCCAATGGCTTAGGATGCATTACAAGGGTGAGCCTGTTGATGCCTGAGTGTTTCCCATCTGAAAGACAAAACCACTTGCAGATTTGGTTTGTTTTATTTCTCCCCCTCCCCAAGAACCTGCAATGGTCCCTGGACCCTGCTGATTGGAAGAGTTGTGCTCACCAACGCAGCAGCAGAAACACTAGTTTTCCTCCCAGGCCACATGGAGGACTGAGGAAGGTCAGATTTAGTGGCCCTTACTGATGCATTCTCGAAAACCTGCACCCTTGCCTGTCCTCCTAGACCACAAGGAGGACCAAGAAAAATTGGATTTAGTGGCCCTTACTGACACATTCTTAAAAACCTGTTAAGAGTCCTAAGCATTCTCCTGTTAGTATTGGGACTTTACCCCTGTCTTGTAAAGATGTTATGCCCCAAAAATGAAGTGGAGGGCCATACCCTGAGGGAGGGAAAGCATCTCCAGGGTTGGAATAGTGACACCTTTTGTCCTCACTTATATGAATAGGAAGGATACAATTTCTGAGGCTCCCCATACCCTAGCTTCAGGAATAGCTTTTGTTAGGCCTGTTAGTCTGAGGAGGGATCCTAAAATTCCAGGTAGTCCCCCCTGTGATGGGGCTTTGGGCAAAAATTATGTCTTTCTGATTCGTGAGCCAGGGTGCCTAAAGAAGGTAACAGGGTCTTGGAGTTTATACTATAAGTCATTCTTATAGGAGAAACTAGAAAATCACCAGAGACAGGGAGTGGTTTTTAGAAGCGGCACTAGCCTTGGAGAAGAGAGGCGAGAGGAAGTTTGTCTGGCAGGCATTAAGACCCAGGGGGCAAGGGTCAGGATAGATAGGATAAATGGGCAAGTCTCCCTTGGGCGACATGCCTTTGAGAGTTCTGCTCATGGCCGCAGGGTCAACCAACTTGTTGTCGGGACCCTGGAACTGCATGGCTTTCCTCTCTGTCGACCCTTGGCTCAGCCCAGAAGCACAGGAAGAGCAGAAGCTGGTTCCAGGCAAACCAACGCTCCCAACTCCAAAGAGTTGGGGGTTGTTAGAGAGCCCTTTCCCAAAAAGCGTGACACCCATGTCTTTAGTCCAGCAGCCATGCTAGTTGATTTTAACTGGGCAACAGGTGCCCGGTATTTAGCCCCCAAATTCTAAGGAAACCTAGGACAGAATAGCAAGTGAAAGGGGTCCGATGGTACTCACAGCTTGGTGATAGGCAACAGTCTCACCACTCAGTGATAGGTGATGGTCTCACCACTTGGTGATAGTCTCACTGCTTGGCGATAGGTGATAGTCCCTTCATGGTCGCCAAAATGTGTCCAGAATTGGTGGGTTATTGGTCTCACTGACTTCAAGAATGAAGCTGCAGACCCTCACGGTGAGTGTTACAGTTCTTAAAGCTGGTCTGCCTGGAGTTTGTTCCTTCTGATGTTCGGTCGTGTTGAGTTTCTTTCTTCTGGTGGGTTTGTGATCTCGCTGGTTTCAGGAGTGAAGCTGCAGATCTTCGTGGTGAGTGTTACAGCTTTTAAGGCGGCGTGTCTGGAGTTGTTCATTCCTCCTGTCTGGAGTTGTTTATTCTTCCTGGTGGGTTCGTGGTCTTGCTGGCCTCAGGAGTGAAGCTGCAGACCTTCACGGTGAGTGTTACAGCTCATAAAGGCAGTGTGGACTGAAAGAGTGAGCAGCAGCAAGATTTATTGCAAAGAGTGAAAGAACAAAGCTTCCACGGTGTGGAAGGGGACCCGAGTGGGTTGCCGCTGCTGGCTCAGGCAGCCTGCTTTTATTCCCTTATCTGACCCCACCCACATCCTGCTGATTGGCCCATTTTTCAGAGAGCTGATTGGCCCATTTTACAGAGAGCTGATTGGTCCATTTTACAGAGAGCTGATTGGTCCATTTTGACAGGGTGCTGATTGGTGTGTTTACAATCCCTGAGCTAGACACAGAGTGCTAATTGGTGTATTTACAATCCTCTAGCTAGATGTAAAAGTTCTTCAAGTCTCCACTAGATTAGCTAGACACAGAGCACCAATTGGTGCATTTACAAACCTTGAGCTAGACACAGGGTGCTGATTGGTGCGTTTACAAACCTTGAGCTAGACACAGAGTGCTGATTGGTGCATTTACAAACCTTGAGCTAGATAGAGTGCTGATTGGTGCATTTACAATCCTCCAGCTAGACATAAAAGTTCTCCAAGTCCCCACCTGATTAGTTAGATACAGAGTGCTGATTGGTGCATCCACAAACCCCAAGCTAGACACAGAGTGCTGATTGTTGCATTTACAATCCTCCAGCTAGACATAAAAGTTCTCCAAGTCCCCACCAGATTAGCTAAACACAGAGCACTGATTGGTGCATTTACAAACCTTTAGCTATACACAGAGTGCTGATTGGTGCATTTACAATCCCTGAGCTAAACACAGAGTGCTAATTGGTGCATTTACAATCCTCTAGCTAGACATAAAAGTTCTCTAAGTCCCCACCGGATTAGCAAGACACAGAGCACTGATTGGTGCATTTACAAACCCCAAGCTAGACACAGAGTGCTGATTGGTGCATCTACAAACCTCCAGCTAGACATAAAAGTTCTCCAAGTCCCCACCTGACTCAGGAGCCCAGCTGGCTTCTCCTAGTGGATCCCAAGCTGGGGCCTTGGGTGGAGCTGCCCACCAGTCCTGCGCCACACGCCTGCACTCCTCAGCCCTTGGGCGGTCGATGGGACTGGGCGCCACGGAGCAGGGAGTGGCACCTGTCGGGGAGGCTCAGGCTGCGTGGGAGCCACTGTGGCAGGGCTCGGGCATGGCAGGCTGTAGGTCCTGAGCCCTGCCCCACACGGAGGTGGCTGAGGCCTGGCAAGAATTTGAGTGCAGTGCAGGTGGGCTGGCAGTGCTGGGGGACCTGGCGCACCCTCCGCAGCTGCTGGCCCAGGTGTTAAGCCCTTCACTGCCCGGGGCTGGTGGTGCTAGTCGGCTGCTCTGAATGTGGGGCCCACCAAGCCCATGCCCACCTGGAACTCATGCTACCTTGTGAGCACTGTGTGCAGCCCCTGTTCCCACCCGTGCCACTCCTTCCACAACTCCCTGCAAGCAGAGGAGCCAGCTCCAGCCTCTTCCAGCCCGGAGAGGGGCTCCCACAGTGCAGTGGCGGGCTGAAGGGCTCCTCAAGTGTGGCCAGAATGGATGTCAAGGCCAAGGAGGCACAGAGAGTGAGCGAGGGCTGCCAGCCCGTTGTTCACCTGTCAATATCCTAAACCTTGGTGGGATCTTTGTCTTTCTGCTTGAAGTGATTCCTTCAACCCTTGCAAATTTTTTCCTAGTCCCATACCAGGGACATACCCCATTTCATGCATCATATGTTGACTTTGAGTGGTATATAATTGTTCTGGAATTAGAACTTGTGCTCCCCATTGTTGTAATAAATCTCTTCCCCATAAATTTATAGGTACCAAAGTTATAATTGGTTGAGTAGTCCCAGGTTATCCATTGGGCCCTTCACAATGTGAAATATAACTACTTTGATATACTTCAGGGGCGTTACCAACTCCAAGTATGTTAAATTGAGTGGGTTGAATTGGCCACATGGACAGTCAGTGCTGTAGAGAAATTACTGAAATGTCCACTCCTGTATCTACCAAACCTTTAAATTTCTTTCCCTGAATGGTTATTTCACAGGTAGGACGTTTATCAGTAATTTGAGTCATCCAATAAGCCACTTTGCCTTGTTTATTTGTGCTTCAAAATCCTCCTGTTTGTTTAATTTCACTTTTCCCCATTTCCACATATGGCACAATCAGGAGCTGTGCTATACACTCTCTTGCTCTGCTTTCCAGGGAACAGACATAGATATAACAATTTGAATTTCCCCATTGTAATCTCAGTCAATGACTCCCATATGTATTTGTACTCCTGTTGCCTTTAAACTAGACCTTCCTAGAAGTAATCCTATCATCCCCACTGGCAAGGGTCCACAGACTCCTGTTGGGACCTTTTGCAGGGGTTCCCCAGGCAGAAGGCTCACAGCTTTTGTGCAGCATAAATCTACTGCAGCACTAACGGCTGTGGCGGGGGACAGAAATTGTACAGGGGTGAGGGAATGGCCTGAGCCAGAAATGCCCCAGTTTGGAATGGGGCCTGGGACAGGCCCCTCATGGCATTTCCCAAATTTAAAAGGAAAAGGCTCAAATGTTGATCTAGGAGGTGTATTCTAACAGGGAACTGCCAAGCGTCTGTATCACCCTCTCATCTAGCTTGCTGAATCCTGCCTGAATAGAACTGAGAGTGGTCACTCAAGGAGATGCTTGAACAGTAACTGGGGCAATTACTTTTCTCCCAGTGTCCTCCAGAAAAGAAAGATCTGGAGGGTCAGGCCACTCTTTTTCTTCAAAATAAGGAGGGGGTGCAGAAGGGTAGGGATGAACCTCTTCCTCCTTTGCTGCTTTAACTTTAGTTGGCAAACAAACCTGATCTGTTACTTCGTTATACTTTCCTTCCTCCTCATCATTAGTGTGAAAAGGTTCCAAGGTGGAACGAACCAGAGCCCACACTTGTCTCATTGTTACCCTGATGCTTCTGAGCTACCCTTTTTACTCACCACACAGATTGCTTAAGAGTACTCGGGTGTCCTCCAGTTTAGTTCCATGTTTTCCAACCGTCACTCTGGCAACCCTTCAACCTGGGTTTGAGCCTCCATGTTGGGTGCCACTTGCCAAGACCAGCTTGGTCTTGGAGACCTTAACCCAGTGGCACTAGAGGAATTAAAGACACACACACACACAGAAATATCACGCGTGGAGTGGGAAATCAGGGGTCTCACAGCTTTCAGAGCTGAGAGCCTTGAACAGAGATTTACCCACATATTTAATGACAGCAAACCAGTGATAAACATTGTTTCTATAGATTATAGATTAACTAAAAGTATTCCTTATGGGAAATAAAGGGATGGGCCAAAATAAAGGGATGGGTCTGGCTAGTTATCTGCAGCAGGAGCATGTCCTTAAGGCACAGATCGCTCATGCTATTGTTTGTGGTTTAGGAACGCCTTTAAGTGGTTTTCCAGCCTGGGTGGGTCAGGTGTTCCTTGCCCTCATTCTGGTAAACGCAACCTTCAGTGTGGGTGTCATGGCCAACAGAAACATATCACAGTGCTGCAGAGACTCTGTTTATGGCCAGTTTGGGGGCCAGTTTATGGCCAGATTTGGGGGCCTGTTACCAACATCTTTTCTTCACGTTTTTTACTTTTTATTATGATTGGACAAAAGATATTTTATAATGCATGCTGTAGTCCAGGATTCATTGTTTTTATTTTCTTGTAAACATTTTAGGTGACAAAGTTGACGTTCTACTTCCTCCTCATTTTCACAAGATGTGAGCAATTTGAAAATAAAACATTTTCTTAAAAGACTCAGCCTAAATGGAGTGAAATAACTAAAAATTAAATATAATTCCTACAAGTTATTTTGCCTAATGTTACCAATGTCTGTGTACCAAACAATTCTACAAAGATGATAATTATAAGTAAATTTCTATTATTCTACCTTGCATTATTATTTAAGGTCTCATAAATATTTATTTTAGAAGGAGATATTTTATTTCATAAAACTCTCCTGTGAACGTATCTTCTCTTAATATTTTAATTACCATTAATCTGTTTTCCTGTTTATTTAACTTTTCACAATCATGAATTGTTGCAGCATTTTCTTTTTGAGAAATTGAGAGAACTGAGAGAATTCCAATACATAACTGAGAGAATTTCAATATACAAAGTACATAAGGAAATCTTCTACTTCAAGTTACATCTACATGTTTTAAAGTGAATATTCAGATATTATCAGTAAGTCTTAATAACTAATTTTGTTAATATTACTAAGATTGGTGACCTCATTTGATATGATGATAACTTAGCCACATGATCATTGATCCTGCATAGGTCTAGAGGTGACAAAAAATTTTTTTCTTTCTTTCTTTCTTTTTTTTTTTATTATACTTTAAGTTCAAGGGTACTTGTGCACAACATGCAGGCTTGTTACCTATACATGTGCCATGTTGATTTGCTGCACTCATCAACTCGTCATTTACATTAGCTTTTTCTCCTAATGTTATCCCTTAGCCCCCCATCCCCAGACAGGCCCCAGTATGTGACGTTTCCCACCCTGTGTCCAAGTGTTCTTATTTTTCAATTCCCACCAATAAGTGAGAACATGCAGTGTTTGGTTTTCTGTCTTTGTGATAGTTTGCTGAGAATGATGGTTTCCAGCTTCATCCATGTCCCTGCAAAGGACATGAACTCATCCTTTTTTATGGCTGCATAGTATTCCATAGTGTATATGTGCCATATTTTCTTAATCCAGTCTATCATTGTTGGACATTTGGGTTGGTTCCAAGTCTTTGCTATTGTGAAAAGTGCTGCAGTAAACATACTTGTGCATGTGTCTTTATAGTGGCATGATTTATAATCCTTTGGTTATATACCCAGTAATTGGATCACTGGATCAAATGGTATTTCTAGTTCTAGATCCTTGAGGAATCCCTATACTGTCTTCCACATTGACTGAACTAATTTACACTCCCACCAACAGTGTAAAAGCATTCCTATTTCTCCACATCCTCTCCAGCATCTGTTGTTTCCTGACTTTTTAATGATCGCCATTCTAACTGGTGTGTGATGATATCTCATTGTGGTTTTGATTTGCATTTCTCTGATGGCCAGTGATGATGAACATTTTTTCATGTGTCTGTTGGCTGCATAAATGTCTTCTTTTAAGAAGGGTCTCTCCATATCATTTGCCCACTTTTTGATGGAGTTCTTTGTTTTTTTCTTGTAAATTTGTTTGAGTTCTTTGTAGATTCTGGATATTAGCTCTTTGTTAGATGGGTAGATTGCAAAAATTTTCTGCCATTTCTGTAGGTTGCCTGTTCACTCTTATGGTAGTTTCTTTTGTTGTGCAGAAGCTCTTTAGTTTAATTAGATCCCATTTGTCAATTTTGACTTTTGTTGCCATTTCTTTTGGTGTTTTAGTCATGAAGTCCTTGCCCATGCCTATGTCCTGAATAGTATTGCCTAGGTTTTCTTCTAGGGTTTTTATGGTTTTGGGGCCAACATTTAAGTCTTTAATCCATCCTGAATTAATTTTTGTATAAGCTGTAAGGATGTGATCCAGTTTCAACTTTCCACATATGGCTAGCCAGTTTTCCCAGCACCATTTATTAAATAGGGAATCCTTTCCCCATTTCTTGTTTTTGTCAGATTTGTCAAAGATCAGATGGTTGTAGATGTGTGATGTTATTTCTGAGGCCTCTGTTCTGTTCCATTGGTCTATATATCTGTTTTGGTACCAGTACCATGCTGTTTTGGTTACTGTAGCCTTGTAGTATAGTTTGAAGCCAGGTAGCGTGATGCCTCTAGCTTTGTTCTCTTTGCTTAGGATTGTCTTGGCAATGCAGGCTCTTTTTTGGTTCCATATGAACTTTAAAGTAGTTTTTTCCAATTCTGTGAAGAAAGTCATTGGTAGCTTGATGGGGATGGCATTGAGTCTATAAATGACCTTGGGCAGTATGGCCATTTTCATAATACTGATTCTTCCTATCCATGAGCATGGAATGTTCTTCCATTTGTTTGTGTCCTCTTTTATTTCATTGAGCAGTGGTTTGTAGTTCTCCTTGAAGAGGTTCTTCACATCCCTTGTACGTTTGATTCCTAGGTATTTTATTCTCTTTGAAGCAATTGTGAATGGGAGTTCACTTGTGATTTGGCTCTCTGTTTGTCTGTTGTTGGTGTATAAGAATGCTTGTGATTTTTGCACATTGATTTTGTATCCTGAGACTTTGCTGAAGTTGCTTATCAGCTTAAGGAGATTTTGGGCTGAGACAATGGGGTTTTCTAGATATACAATCATGTCGTCTGCAAACAGGGACAGTTTGACTTCCTCTTTTCCTAATTGAATACCCTTTATTTCTTTCTCTTGCCTGAATGCCATGGCCAGAATTTCCAACACTATGTTGAGGAGGAGTGGTGAGAGAGGGCATCCTTGTCTTGTGCTGGTTTTCAAAGGGAATGCTTCCAGATTTTGCCCATTCAGTATGATATTGGCTGTGGGTTTGTCATAAATAGTTCTCATTATTTTGAGATACCTTCCATCAATACCCATTTTATTGAGAGTTTTTAGCATGAAGGGCTATTGAATTTTATCAAAGGCCTTTTCTGCATCTATTGAGATAATCATGGATTTTGTCATTAGTTCTGTTTATGTGATGGATTATTGCCAGTATTTTGTGAGGATTTTTGCATCGATGTTCATCAAGGAAATTGGTCTAAAATTCTCTTTTTTTGTCATGTCTCTGCCAGGCTTTGGTATCAGGATAATGCTGGCCTTGTAAAATGACTTAGGGATGATTCTCTCTATTTCTATTGATTGGAATAGTTTCAGAAGGAATGGTACCAGCTTCTCCTTGTACCTCTGGTAGAATTCAGCTGTGAATCTGTATGGTCCTGGACTTTTTTTGGTTGGTAGGCTATTAATTATTGCCTCAATTTCAGAGCCTGATATTGGTCTATTCAGAGATTCAACTTCTTCCTGGTTTAGTCTTGGGAGGGTGTGTGTGTCCAGGAATTTATCCATTTCTTCTGGATTTTCTAGTTTATTTGCATAGAGGTGTTTATAGTATTCTCTGATGGTAGTTTGTATTTCTGTGGGATCAGTGGTGATATCCCCTTTATCATTTTTTATTGCATCTATTTGATTCTTCTCTCTTTTCTTCTTTATTAGTCTTGCTAGTGGTCTATCTGTTTTATTGATCTTTTCAAAAAACCAGCTCCTGGATTCATTGATTTTTTGAAGGGTTTTTTGTGTCTCTATCTCCTTCAGTTCTGCTCTGATTTTAGTTATTTCTTGCCTTCTGCTAGCTTTTGAATTTGTTTGCTCTTGCTTCTCCAGTTCTTTTAATTGTGATGTTAGGGTGTCAATTTTGGATCTTTCCTGCTTTCTCTTGTGGGCATTTAGTGCTATAAATTTCCCTCTACACATTGCTTTGAATGTGTCCCAGAGATTCTGGTATGTTGTGTCTTTGTTCTCATTGGTTTCAAAGAACATCTTTTTTTCTGCCTTCATTTTGTTATGTACCCAGTAGTCATTCAGGAGCAGGTTGTTCAGTTTCCATGTAGTTGAGTGGTTTTGAGTGAGTTTCTGAATCCTGAGTTCTAGTTCGATTGCACTGTGGTCTGAGAGGCAGTTTGTTGTAATTTCTGTTCTTTTACATTTTCTGAGGAGAGCTTTACTTCCAAGTATGTGGTCAATTTTGGAATAGGTGTGGTGTGGTGCTGAACAGAATGTATATTCTGTTGATTTGGGGTGGAGGGTTCTGTAGATGTCTATTAGGTCTGCTTGGTGCAGAGCTGAGTTCAATTCCTGGATATCCTTGTTAACTTTCTGTCTCATTGATCTGTCTATTGTTGACAGTGTGGTGTTAAAGTCTCCCATTATTATTGTGTGGGAGTCTAAGTCTCTTTGTAGGTCACTCAGGACTTGCTTTATGAATATGCGTGCTCCTGTATTGGGTGCAAATATATTTAGGATAGTTAGCTCTTCTTGTTGAATTGATCCCTTTACCATTATGTAATGGCCTTCTTTGTCTCTTTTGATCTTTGTCGGTTTAAAGTCTGTTTTATCAGAGACTAGGATTGCAACCCCTGCCTTTTTTTTGTTTTCCATTTGCTTGGTGGATCTTCCTCCATCCCTTTATTTTGAGCCTATGTGTGTCTCTGCATGTGAGATGGGTTTCCTGAATACAGCACACTGATGGGTCTTGACTCTTTATCCAATTTGCCAGTCTGTGTCTTTTAATGGGAGCATTTAGCCTATTTACATTTAAGGTTAATATTGTTATGTGTGAATTTGATCCTGTCATTATGATGTTAGCTGGTTATTTTGCCTGTTAATTGATGCAGTTTCTTCATAGCATCAATGGTCTTTACAATTTGGAATGTTTTTGCAGTGGCTGGTACAAGTTGTTCCTTTCCATGTTTAGTGCTTCCTTCAGGAGCTCTTTTAGGGCAGGCCTGGTGGTGACAAAATCTCTCAGCATTTGCTTGTCTGTAAAGGATTTTATTTCTCCTTCACTTACAAAACTTAGTTTGCCTGGATATTAAATTCTGGGTTGAAAATTCTTTTCTTTAAGAATGTTGAATAGTGGCGCCCACTCTCTTCTGGCTTGTAGGGTTTCTGCCAAGAGATCTGCTCTTAGTCTGATGGGCTTCCCTTTGTGGGTAACCCGACCTTTCTCTCTGGCTGCCCTTAACATTTTTTTCTTCATTTCAATCTTGGTGAATCTGACAATTAAGTGTCTTAGGGTTGCTTTTCTTGAGGAATATCTTTGTGGTGTTCTCTGTATTTCCTGAATTTGAATGTTGGCCTGCTTTTCTAGGTTGGGGAAGTTCTCCTGGATAATATGCTGAAGAGTATTTTCCAACTTGGTTCCATTCTCCCCATCACTTTCAGGTACACCAATCAAATGTAGATTTGGTGTTTTCACATAGTCCCATATTTCTTGGAGGCTTTGTTCATTTCTTTTTATTCTTTTTTCTCTAAACTTGTCTTCTAACTTTATTTCATTAATCTCATCTTGAATCACTGATACCCTTTCTTCCACTTGATCAAATTGGCTATTGAAGCTTGTGCATACATCATGAAGTTCTCGTGCCATAGTTTTCAGCTCCATCAAGTCATTTAAAGTCTTCTCTACACTGTTTATTCTAGTTAGCCATTCTTGTAACCTTTTTTCAAGGTTTTTAGCTTCCTTGTGATGGGTTAGAACATGCTCCTTTAGCTTGGAAAAGTTTGTTATTATTGACCTTCTGAAGCCTACTTCTGTCAACTTGTCAGTCATTCTCCATCCAGCTTTGTTCTGTTGGTGGCAAGGAGCTGCAATCCTTTGGAGAAGAGGTGATCTAGTTTTTAGAATTTTCAGCTTTTCTGCTCTGGTTTCTCCCCATCTTTGTGGTTTTATCTACCTTTGGTCTTTGATGTTGATGACCTACAGATCGGGTTTTGGTGTGGATGTCCTTTTTGTTGATGTTGATGCTATTCCTTTCTGTTTGTTAGTTTTCCTTCTAACAGGTCCCTCAGCTGCAGGTCTGTTGGAGTGTGCTGGAGGTCCACTCCAGACTCTGTTTGCCTGGGTATCACCAGCAGAACAGCAAATATTGCAGAACACAAAATATTGCTGCCTGATCCTTCCTCTGGAAGCTTTGTCCCAGAGGGGCACCCGCCTGTATGCAGTGTCTGTTGGCTGCTACTGGGAGGTGTCTCCCAGTTAGGCTACATGGGGGTCAGGGACCCTCTTGCAGAGGCAGTCTCTCTGTTCTGAGCTCAAATGCCATGCTGGGAGAACCACCGCTCTCTTCAGAGCTGTCAGACTTGGAAGTTTAAGTCTGCAGAAGTTTCTGCTGCCTTTTGTTCAGCTATGCCCTGCCCACAAATGTGGAGTCTATAGAGGCAGTAGGACTTGCTGAGCTGCAGTGGGCTCTGCCCAGTTTGAGCTTTCTGGCCACTTTGTTTACCTACTCAAACCTCAGCAATGGTGGAGGCCTCTCCCCCAGCCCAGCTACAGCCTTGCAGGTTGACTTCAGACTGCTGTGCTAGCAGTGAGCAAGGCTCCGTGGACATGGGACCTGCCAAGCCAGGCACAGGAGGGAATCTCTTGGTCTGCTTGTTGCCAAGACCATGGGCAAAGTGCAGTATTTGGGCTGGAGTGTCCCGTTTTTCCAGCTACAGTCTGTTACAGCTTCGCTTGGCTAGGAAAGGGAAATCCCCTGACCCCTTGTACTTCCCTGGTAAGGCAACACCTCACCCTGCTTCAGCTTGCCCTCCATGGGCTGCACCCACTGTCCAACCAGTCCGAATGAGATGAACGAGGTACCTCAGCTGGAAATGCAGAAATCACCCATCTTCTCTGTCAATCACGCTGGGAGCTGCAGACCAGAGCTGTTCCTATTCAGCCATCTTGGAACCCAGTAGTAGTGACAAAAATTATGTTGAAGTAGGTGTCTGGCTTTTTGACTGTTCAAAAGCCAGGGCTAAAGCCAACATCAAACAGTAGATTTTGATAAATAGCGAAGCTGAAGGAAAACTTCAGCATGTCACTAAAGAGGTTTGCTGAATAGAAAATGCTGGATAGGAAATAAAAATGAGGCTGGATGCGGTGGCTCATGCCTGTAATCCCAGCACTTTGGGAGGCAGAGCCGGGCAGAGGTGGGTGGATCACGAGGTCAGGAGTTTGAAACCAGCCTGGCCAATATGGTGAAACCCCGTCTCTACTAAAAAATACAAAAATTAGCAGGGCATGGTGGCATGCACCTATAGTCCTAGTTACTCAGGAGGCTGAGGCAGGAGAATTGCTTGAACCTGGGAGGCAGAGGTTGCAGTGAGCCGAGATCACACCACTTCACCCCAGCCTGGGTGACAGAGTGAGACTCCATCTCAAAAAAAAAAAAAAAAAAAGAAATAGAACTGTGTTATGGAGAGGGGACTGCCATAGCAATGTAGAGGAATTTACTACCTAAGTGCCTGTAGAGGACACAACAGGAGAAACAAGTCAAGTAGCCCCACAGAGTCCTGGAGAGAATCAGAACTTGGAGACACTTGCAGAACTGCAGAGATGGTGATGAGATGGGAGGCTGACAGCAGGGAGAGACGGCAAGGTGTGTTTATGTGTTATGGGCAAAGTCCCCTGTAGTGAGACATATTCCTCATGCCCACATCTTACTCTACCTACCCTCTTGAGGAAATTAGGCCTTTATTTCCTTTTTGTAGAAGCTGAAAAAGAAAGACTACAGAATAGAGAATTCCAGATATAGAAAAGTGAAGGAGAGAAAAAGCATTTTTAAAAAAGAGAATGAAGTCAAATCCTACATATTGATCAATAAGACCCCTCCCCCAAACCCAACCTGCCACTGCTCTACCTGGAGTGACTGACCCCATCCCTATTTCCAGGCCTTTCCATAGGGCACCCTATCTGGGCATACTCTTTTTCAAACTTTTCTACTATTATTTACTTCTCCCCTTAATTAAAATGTGCCTGTCTTGTGTCCTACTCTTCCAGTGATTTTTATTTGCTGTGCCTCACCTGATGTCAATGAGATAAAAAAACAAAGCTGCCTAGGACATGCTGTAGTCACTCACTCCATGTGGCCATGATTGGGCACTTGAAATATGGCTGGTCTGAATTGAGATGTACTGTTAAGTGTAAAATGCACACCAAATTGTTAAGACTTATTTTGGAAAAAATGTAAAATATCTCATTAGTAATTTCATGTTGATTAATGTTGAAAGGATAATTTTTGGATATATTGATTTAAAGAAAGTACAATATTAAAATTAGTTTCATCTCTTTCCTTTTACTTTATTAAATGTAGCTACTAGAAGATTGAAATCTTCATATATGAAATTATATATGTTGCTCATATTACATTTCTACTGGGCAGCAATGGTCTGGACTAATGGGTTGCGGACTAGACCTACTACTTGCAGTAGCTACCAGAAGATTGAAATTATATATGTTGCTCGTATTACATTTCTACCGGACAGCAATGGTCTGGACTAATGTGCTGGTCCGGGTGTTCATCATGTTGATGCTCAGGAGCGGTTTCCAGACGTCTCTGCTGTACTGGAGCCTACCTGGCTTCTGCTGCTGCTCCGACATGAAGGCTGCCCGTATCCGCAAGTTGCTCTCGCACTTATTGTCAGGCCTGCACTCCTTCTGTAACTGGACCTCAGTGTGGTTCTCCAGAGCCTGTGCCTGGTGGGCATCCAGGGACCGCAGCCCCGGCTGCAGGCGATCGGGCATCCGTATAGGTAAAGAGTAGTTCATGGAGATGATGATGGGATGGAGTTTGTCATGGAGGTTGTCCATCTGGAGCAACTCCAGTTAGGGCAGCCTATCTCGGGCATGGAGAAGAAGCCGTGGAAGACAGCGGACTCGCTGCCGGCAAAGCCGAGGCGGGGTGGGCGGCGGTCCTTGTCGGCCTCCAGAGTGTAGGCCAGGGTTTACATACATAATTACATACATAATTTCAATCTTCTAGTAGCCACATTTAGTAAAGCAAAAAGAAATAGGTGAAATTAATTTTAATACTATATTTAAACCAGTGTATCCAAAATATTAACATTCCAACATTAATCAACATAAAAATTAGTAATAAGATATTTTACATTTTTTCCACACCAAGTCTTAACAATTTGGTGTGTATTTTACACTTAACAGTACATCTCAATTCAGCCACATTTCAAGTGCTCAGTCATAGCCACAGATAGCGAGTGACTACCATTTTAGACAGTATGTCCCAGGCTGCTTTGTTTTTTATCTGGTTGACCTCATGTGAGGCACAGCAAATAATGAGCAGTGTTTCCAAAATTCCAGGTGAAAAATTAGGTATAACTATCTATCCATGAGTCGAAAGTAAGAGTAAAATCAAGATTTTTTTGAATATGCAAAAACTCGAAAATGTCAACTCTCATGAACCCTTTGTCAGGAGGCTGCTGGAGGAAGTGGCCAGAGTGAGAGGAGGTGAGGTTACAAGATCTAGAAGATCCTCCATATCAGTTTCCGTAGAAGGGGCTGTGGTCTGGTAGCTACTGTAAGTAGCTGTCTCATGTGAGACATAGCAAATCCGGAATTCCCTCTTCTGTAGTCTATCTTTTTCAGCTTCTACAAAAAAGAAAGAAAGGCCCAGTTTCCTTGAGAGGGTAGATGAAATAAGATGTTAGGGCCTATTGCTGAGATGAGAGATTACAGGAAGAGAGGGTCCTTCCCCCTGGTCAAAGTGAATACCTCCTTTGATGCTATGGGTTCTAATCCTGACATCTCTTCAGGGACCTTCTGAAAGCACGAACTTTTCCTCTTCTTCTATCTTCAACCTCACCTTTTTTTTGCCTCCCGAGTCTCTGCTGCTCCTTGTTCATTACCATCCCTCCTCCAGCTGCTGCCTTTTCCTGCAGCCTCACTCTACTCCACCCTGGACATCATCCTTCTTTCTTCATTTCTCCAAAGTTCCACTGACAACAGATTGGGGCGTGCTACAGACATTTTCAGAAAGATTGGAGTATTATATGTTAATTGCTGCTCAAGGAAGGAAGCAACAATTGAACCTCGACATTATTATTGCAAGATTTAAAAAAAAAGAATATTCTATCCCCTGCCCCAGAACATTTCTCTTGGGTCCTACCTACTCTCTTCCACTGTGTCCTTTGAGCTGCTCCCTCCTTCTTCTTACCCAGTCATCTGAGGACCACTTCCAAATTCACATGAAGTATTATAGCTCCCTCCCTCCCTTTGAAATAAGGCTTTGATCCTTTGCACATATAAAAATTCATTTTTGGCTCAGCTAAACAAGGAATTATTTGGTCTATGACTTTATTGTGAAAAAAAAAGACAAAAAACTGGCAGAAGCTTTGAAACAGCAGTTGTTCTTTAATATAATCCAGGATCAAATTCTTAGGCACAGACTCTACCTACAGAGACCCCAGGGGTATGGGCTGTTTCCTTTTTATAAATGATTATCTTACAAACGTTAGAAGTTATTGTATTATGTTTGCTCAGCTGTTTCCACTGCTTGCACCAGTGCACCACTGCTGGCAAAGCTGTGCAAAAAAAAGGTAACGTTTTCTGAGGCCCCATAGCTTTTTTGGTTAACCTTAGACTTTCTTCATTTTTAAGAAGAGCTTACAGAGCTTTTTTTAAAAAGAAATTGTGATTAAAGAAACATAAAACATTAGATTTACCCTCTTAACACATTTTAAGTGTACATACAGTACAATATTACTAACTATAAATGCCATTTTATAGAGCAGATCTCTAAAACTTTTCCATCTCCTGTTACTAAAACTGTATATCCATTGAGCAGTAATTTTCCCATCTCCCAATCCCTGCCAGCCCTGGCAAATGCCATTCTACTTTCTGCTTCTATAAGTTTGACTACTTTATCAATAACTCATAAAAGTGGAATTGCCAGGTGATGATGATTCCTGTCTGTAATCCCAGCTACTTGGGAGGCTGAGGTGGGAGGATCACTTGAGCCCAGCAGTTGGACACAAGCCTGGGCAACATAACAAGACCCTGTCTCTTAAAAAATAAAATAAAATAAAAGTGAAATCATGCAGTATTTGTCCTTCTGTGATGGGCTTATTTCACTTAATGTCCTCAATGACGCATCCATGTTGTAGCATATGACAGGAATTCTTTCTTTTTTTATGACTGAATAATATTCCTTTACATGCATATAACACATCCCCTTTATCCATTCATCACTCAGTAGACATTGAGGTTGTTTCCACCTCTTGTTGATTATGAATAATGCTGCTATGAACATGGGAGTGCAAATATGTCTTTGAGATCCTAATTTCAATTACTTCAGCTATATTCCCAGAGGTAGGATTGCTGGATCATATGGTAGCTCTATCTTTAATTTTTGAGGAAGCATCATAGTGTTTTCCATAATGGCTGTACCATTTTACTTTCCCACCAACAATGCACAGGAGTTCTGATTTCTCCATGTTGTTGTCAAACTTGTTATTTTCTATTTTCTATTTTCTATTTTATATATATACACCATCCTCACAGGTTTGAGGTCATATCTCATTATGGTTTTGATTTGCATTTTCCTGATGATTAGTGGTGTTGAACATTTTTTCATATACCTGTTGGCCATCTATATGTCTTCTCTGGAGAAATGTCTATCAAGTTCTTTGTCCATTTTTTGTCAGGTTATTATTTTTTATTTTTTTGCTATTGAGTTGTAGGAGTTCCTTATATATTTTAGGTATTAACTCCTTATCAGATACATGATTTCCAAATATTTTCTCCAATCCATGGGTTGCCTTTTCAGTTTGTTGAATTTTTTTTGTTTTTTTTGGTATTGTGAAAGCTTTTTAGTGTAATGTAGTTCTGTCTGTCCATTTTTGCTTTTGTTCCCTGTACCTTTGGTGTTAGATGCAAGAAATCACTGCCAAGACCAATGTTGTGAAGATTTTTCCCTTCGTTTTCTTCTGAGAGTTTTATAGTTTTGGGTCTTATGTTTAAATTTTAAATTCATTTTGAGTTGATTTTTGTGTATGGTATAAGATGAGAGCCCAATTTTATTTTCTTTAAAAACATGGACGTCCATTTTTTCCAACATCTTTTGTTGAAGAGACTATCTTCCTCCACTGTGTAGTATTGGCACCCTCATCAAAGATCATTTGACTATATATGCATGAGCTCATTTCGGTTCTCTATTTTGTTCCATTGATCTTTATGCCACTTCCACACAATTTTCATGATTGTAGCTTTGTAGTATATTTTGAGAACAGATGGTGTGAGGCTTCTAGTTCTGTTCTTTCTCAAGAATAGAAAGAACAGTTGGGTTTATGGAGGTTTTATGCCCGCAGATGGAAGTGCTTTTCTAGTTTTATAGTCTCCTCCATTGAGGATATTCACCTCAAAATTCTATCATCTTTCGGCCAAAGATTGCTAGAGGTCTGCTCTGATATCTCACACTTCCCAAGGTGGATAAACTAATGACACCCCCCATACCGTGAGTTTAAGAGGCCTTAGAAATCACATATTCTCACCTTTTATTTAACTGATGTGAAACTGAAGCCTATGGAAGTAGTTAGTTGGTGGTAGACCCAGAGCTAGAACCCAGGATTCCTGGCCCTAATTCTATTATTCTTTCTACTCCATAAAATAAATGTACAGGAGGAGAGTTAGGGAGGCAGAAGACATAGCTGAAGGTTGCAAAACAGTATAGTTCTGAGTGAGAAAGGGGGCACATCCAAGAGGACCCTTCACTGATTTAAGGGTTGCTGAGCAGAATCCTGCTGTAGAGACAATAGAGGCACCACCAGGAGCCTGATAAAGTGTCCACAGACTATCCCTTGGGCCAGAGCCTTTTCTGACCAATTCAGGCCACTGTCAGTTTCCTAAAGCCAGGCATAACTTCTGGGCAAGGGGGATTATTCTGAAGAAGAAGCCACCTCTTTAGGGTCTATGAGCTTAGATTTAGGGCTTCCTTCTAATCACTATTGTTCTTGCCAAGCC
The DNA here is from genome assembly GCF_028885655.2 of Pongo abelii. Taxonomy (NCBI): domain Eukaryota; kingdom Metazoa; phylum Chordata; class Mammalia; order Primates; family Hominidae; genus Pongo; species Pongo abelii. The sequence continues at coordinate 56,156,243 of NC_072000.2, read as the reverse complement.
CTCACAACCAGAAGTGATGGCCTCAGAGACAGAGATCATCAAAAGAGAAACAAAGGAGACAGGACCAAAATGCAACATTTTCTCCATCAGGCAACAGAGGGAGGAGGAGCCTGCAAAGGAGGTGAAGCGACAGTTAGAGAGGTAGGATTTAAACCAGTAGGGCTGAGTGGGAGAGTCCAACATGACAAATGTGGCAGAACTCAGAGGCAAGGGCTGCAGAAAACTGGAAACGGTTGCTCCTTCAGGGAAGCAATTTTTTGTGTGTGATGGTTACAGAGCCAGATTTTGAGGAAGTAAGTGAGGAAATGGTGAGAGGCAGCAAGTATGGACTACTTCTTTCAAAATCTGGTGTTGAAAGGAAGTAGAGGGACAGCTGAGAAGGGTGAAGAGATAATCTTGGTGTTTACTGATAACAGTTCAATATATGATGTTTGAAATTTATATGACGCAAGAGCTACAACAGCTTAGCCCTTCAAGGAAGGAGCTTGGAGGGAAAACTTTTAATATTAACAAAAAAGTCTCTGAGGAAGGAGCAAAGTTGGTGGACTAGAAGCTGCTCATGTGTATTGCTTGCTTGGAAAGGAAAAAAAGAGCTAGTGAACACTGAAGGGCTAGTGAACGCTGACCTTGCAGGCTGATCATCTGCGAAACCACCTCAGGATCCAACAAGGCAGCAGGGGGACACAGAAAGCAGAGAAAAGCAAAGCTGGGGACCAGCCTGTCTGGGCTCAGTGCAGAGCCAGGAAAACCTCTCCAACATGGGAAATGGTGAGTGAGTGAAAGCCCCCTGGGGGATTCACCCTCTCCACAGGGACCATTGTAAGACTGGAAAGGGAAGAATCCTCCTGGCTCCCCCAACACCTTTCCATTGCACTTCTATACAGAGGCAGAAAGCCACGTGGACATTTTGCAGGGGCAACTCTTGAGTCCAAGGGGACCTCTACCTGCCTTAGGCCCTTGAGCAGACCAGCACTGGTGCCACAGCTCCAATAGAGGCCACAGTCATGGTACCTATGAGCAGCAAGATTTTTCCACTTCCTCTCGCCAGATGGGGCTCATTGCCAGCTTCCAGCATAGTGGTCCTGCTTCTGCCTGAAATTGGCCAGCAGCCACAGCCACTTGTCCCAGAAAGCACTTGGATGGCAGGACAGGCAACCCCCACTCACCCCTGCCACTGGTAGCCGGATGGGCAATGCGTGCTAGAGCTTCTGGCCCAGTGGCTCTGCTTCTGTCTGAACTCAGACAGCAGATGAGGCCTCCCATTGACCTAGGAAACACCCAGATGACAGAGTGGGCAATTCTACCCACCCTGACCTCTCATAGCCAGATGGACCACACCTGCTAGTGCTTCCAGCCCAGTGTTCCCACTTCCGCCTGTACTCTACCAGGTGCAATCCAGTATTACCTCAGGAAGCACTTGGACAGCAGATTAGGGCCAACCAGCAATCATATGGCCTGTCTGACAACTGCGGCCCCTGCCTGAGGGAGCCCCATGGAACAGAATACCCAACAACAACAATAACAAAAAGTAGGCATGGAGACAATAATCAGAGGAGGCTCTGGGCTCCTCCAAGACCCATGAGCACACTAGAATTGAAGCCAGTAGACTGAACCCAACTTATTCCACAATCAAACCCCCAAAGGCATCAAAGAAGATAAAAGCAGTTTTAAAAAACCCATCCAAAGGAAGAAATTTCAAAGACTGAAGGAACATCAAACCACATGGAAGAGAAAAACCAGTGCAAGAAATCTGGCAACTCAAAAATTCAGAGTATCTTCTTATCTCCAAATGACTGCACTAGTTCCCCGAAATGTTTCTTAACCAGGCTAAAATGGCTGCAATGTCAGAAATAGATCTCCGAATATGGATAGGAATGAAGATCATTGACATTCAGAAGACAGTTGAAACCTAATCCAAGAAATCTAAGGAATACAATTACATGAAAAACAAGCTACTCCTGAATGACTTTTGAGTAAACAATGAAATTAAGACAGAAGTCAAGAAATTATTTGAAACTAATGAAAAAAAGATACAACGTACCAGAATCTCTGAGACACAGCTACAGCAATGTCAAGAGGGAAGTTTTTAGTACTAAGCATCCACACCAAAAGATTAGAAAGATTTCAAGTTAACAACCTAAAGTCACAGCTAGAGCAACTGCAGAAACAAGAGCAAACCAACCTCAAAGCTAGCTGAAGATAAGACATAACCAAAATCAGAACTGAATTGAAGGAAATTGAGATGTGAAAAGCCATACAAAAGACCAATGAATACAGGGGTTGGTACTTTAAAAGAATAACTAAGATTGACAGACTGCTAGCTAGACTAATAAAGAAAGAGATAAGATCCAAATAAACACAATCAGAAATAATGACAAAGAGGACATTACTATTGGTCCCACAGAAATACAAAAATCCCTCAGGGACTACTATGAACACCTCTAGGCACATAAGCTAGAAAACCTAAAAGAAATGGATAAATTCCTGGAAGCATACAACCTCCCAAGATTGAACCAGGAAGGAACTGAATCCCTGAGCAGAGCAATAACAAGTTCTGAAATTGAATCAAAAATAAAAAGCCTACCAACCAGAAAAAGCACAGGACCAAACAGAATCATAGCCAAATTCTACCAGATGTATAAAGAAGAGCTGGTACCATTACTATGGAAACTATTCCCAAATGTTGAGGAGGAGGGACTCCTCCCTAACTCATTCCATGAGGCCAGCATCATCCTGATACCAAAACCTGACAAACACAACAACAAAAAGAAAACTTTAGGCCAGTATCCTTGATAAGCATACATGCAAAAATTCTCAAAAAAATACTAGCAAACTGAATCAAGCAACACATCAAAATACGAATCCACCATAATCAAGTATGCTTTATCCCTGGGATACAAGGTCGATTCAACCTAAACAAATCAATAAATGTTATTTATTGACCATATAAACAGAACTACAAAGAAAAACCACAGGATCATCTCAATAGATGCAGAAAGGGCTTTTGATAAAATTCAACAACCCAGGAAGCAGACTTTGCAGTGAGCTGAGATCACGTCACTGCACTCCAGTCTGGGTGACAGAGCAAGACTCTGTCTTGAAAAAAAAACCTTCAGTTCTGAAACCCTCAACAAAGTAGGCACTGAAGGAGCATACCTCAAAATAAGAAGAGCCATTAGAACAAATGCACAGCCAACATCATACCGAATGGGCAAAACCTGGAAGGATTCCCCTTGAGAACTGTAACAAGACAAGTATGCCCATTCTCACCATTCCTATTCAACATAGTCCTGGAAGTCCTGGCCAGAGATGGTTTAGTCCTGACGTAAACTATCTCTGTTTGCAGACAACAATATAATTTTATACCTAGAAAACCCCACAGTCTGTGACCAAACACTCCTTGGTCTGATAAACAACTTCAGTGAAGTTTCAGGGTACAAAAATCAGTGTACAAATTCAATAGCATTCCTTTTTTTAACTTTTGTTTTAAGTTCAGGGGTACATGTGCAGGATGTGCAGGTTTGTTACATAAGTAAATGTGTGACATGGTGGTTTGCTGCACAGATCATCCCATCACCTAGATATGAAGCCCAATGTCCATTAGGTATTCTTCCTGATGCTGTCCTTCCCCCAACACCCCCTTACAGGCTCCAGTGTGTGTTGTTTCCCCTGATGTGTTCATGTGTTCTCATCATTCAGCTCCCACTTATAAGTGAGAACATTATGTTGTGTGGTTTTCTGTTCCTGTGTTACTTTGCTGAGCATAATGGCTTCCATCTCCATCCATGCCCCCACAAAGGACATGATCTCATTCCTTTTTATGGCTGTATAGTATTCCATGGTGTGTATATACCACATTTTCTTTATTCAGTCTATCATTGATGGGCATTTGAGTTGATTCCATGTCTTTGCTATTATGTCTAGTGCCGCATTGAACATAATGCATGCATGAATCTTTATAATATAATGATTTATATTCCTTTGAGTATATACCCAGTAATGGGATTGTTGGGTCAAATGGTACTTCTGCCTCTAGGCCTTTGAGGAATCACCACACTGTCTTCCACAATGGTTGAACTAATTTACACTCTCATCAACAGTGTAAAACTGTTCCTTTTTCTCCACAACCTTGCCAGCATCTGTGGTTTCTTGACTTTTAAATAATCGCCATTCTGACTGGCATGAGATGCTATCTCATTGTGGTTTTGATTTGCATTTCTCTAATAATCAGTGATTTTGAGCTTTTTATCATATGTTTGTTGGCCGCATGTATGTCTTCTTTTGAGAGGTGTCTGTTCATGTCCTGGAAGAGACACTACAAATAAAGAAAACTTCAGGTCAATATCCCTGATGAATATCAATGCCAAAATCCTCAGTAAAATACTGGCAACCCAAATCCAGCAGTACATTAAAAAGTTTATCCATCACAATCGAGTTGGCTTCACCCCCAGGATGCAAGGTTGGTTCAATGTACACAAATCAATAAGTGTGATTCATCACATAAACAGAGCTAAAGACAAAAACCACATGATTATCTCAATAGATGCAGAAAAGGCCTCTGACAAAATTCAACATCCCTTCCTGTTAAAAATGCTCAATAAACTAGGTATTGAAGGAATATACCTCAAAATAATAACAGTTATTTATGACAAAGCCACAGCCAATATCATACTGAATGGGCAAAAGCTAGAAGCATTCCCCTTGAAAACTGGCACAAGAAAAGGATGCCCTCTCTCACCACTCCTATTCAACATAGTATTGGGAGTTCTGGCCAGGGTAATCAGGCAGGAGAAAAAATAAAGTGTATTCAAATTGGAAGAGAGGAAGTCAAACTATCCCTGTTTGCAGATAACATGATCCTATATCCAGAAAATCCCCATCATCTCAGCCCAAAAGCTTCTTAAGCTGATAAGCAACTTCAGCAAAGCCTCAGGATACAAAATCAATGTGCAAAAGTTGCTAGCATTTCTATATGCCATCAACAGGCAAGCAGAGAGCCAAATAGTGAATGAACTCCCATTCACAATTGCAAAAAAAAAAGAAAAAGAAAAAGAAAAAAAAGGATAAGGTGCCTAGGAATACAGCTAACAAGGGAAGTGAAGGACCTCTTCAAGGAGAACTATAAATTACTGCTCAAAGAAATCAAGGAGGACACAAATCAGAAAGAACTGGCTAGTCATATGCAGGAAATTGAAAGTGGACCCCTTCCTTACACCTTATACAAATGGAAAAACATTCCATGCTCATGGATAGGAAGAAATAATATTGTTAAAGTGGCCATACCAGACAAAGTAATTTATAGATTCAAGCTATTCTCATTAAACTACCATTGACATTCTTCACAGAATTACAAAAAACTATTTTAAAACTCATATGAAACCAAAAAAGAGCTCAAATAGCCAAGACAATCCTAAGCAAAAATAACACAGCTGGAGGCATAATGCTACCTGACTTCAAACTATACTATAAGGCTACAGTAACCAAACAGCATGGTACTGGTATAAATGCACACACATAGACCAATGGAACTGAATAGAGAACTCAGAAATAAGACTACCCACCTACAACTGTCTGATCTTTGACAAACCTGACAAAAATAAGTAATGAGGGAAGGATTCCCTATTTAATAAATGGTGCTGGGAGAACTGGCTAGCCACGTGCAGAAAATTGAAATTGAACCCCTTCATTATACCTTACACAAAAATTAACTCAAGATGGACTCAAGTCTCAAATATAAAACCCCAAACTATAAAAATCCTAGAAGAAAATCCAGGCAGTCCCATTCAGGACATAGGCATGGCCAAAGATTTCATGATGAAAATGCCAAAAGCAATCACAACAAAAGCAAAAATTGACAAATGGGATCTAATTAAACTAAAGAGCTTCTACACAGCAAAAGAAACTATCATCAGCGTGAACAGACAGCCTACAGAATGGGAGAAAATCTTTGCAATCTATCCATCTGACAAATGTCTAATATCCGGAGTCTACAAGGAACTTAAACAAATTTACAAGAAAAGCATTTCTATACACTAACAACATCCAAGCTGACAGCCAAATCAGGAACACAGTCCCATTCACAATAACCACAAAAAGAATAAAATACCTAGGAATACAGCTAACCAGGGAGGTGAAAGATCTCTACAACAAGAATTACAAAATACTGTTCAAAGAAATCAGAGAGTCCAGAAATAAAGCTACACACCTACAACCAACTGATCTTCAACAAAGTCAACAAAAAGAAGCAATAGGAAATAGACCCTCTATTCAATAAATGGTGCTGGGATAACTGGCTAGCTATATGCAGAATTGAAACTGGACCCCTTCCTTACCCCATATACAAAAATCAACTATAGGTGGATTAAAGAGTTAAATGTAAAACCTACAACTATAAAAGCTTTGGAAGATAACCTAGAAAATACCACTTTGGATATATGAATGGGCAAAGATTTCATGATGAAGATGCCAAAAGCAAAATTTGACAAAATGAACCTGATGAAATAGCTTCTTCACATCAAAGGAAACTATCAACAGAGTAAACAGACAACCTCCAGAATGGGGAAATATTTGCAAACTATGCATATGACAAAGGTCTAATATCCAGCACCTAAAAGGAACTTAAACAAATTTACAAGAAAATAAAACAACCGCATTAAAAAGTGGGCAAAGGGCATGAACAAACACTTTTCAAAAGAAGACCTACATGTGGCCAACAAGAATATGAAAAAATGCTCAACATCACTAATTATTAGAGAAATGCAAATCAAAACCACAATGAGATACCATCTCCCACCAGTCAGAATGGCGATTATTAAAAAGTCAAAAAATAACAGATGCTGGCAAGGTTGCAGAGAAAAGGTAATGTTTATACGTTGCTAGTGGGAATGTAAATTATTTTAGCCATTGTGGAAAGCAGTGTGGCAATTTCTCAAAGAACCTAAAATAGAAGTACCATTAGACTCAGCAATCCCATTTTTGAGTATATCCCCAGAGGAATATAAATTATTCTGCCATAAAGACACATGCATGTGTATGTTCATCGCAGCACTATTTGCAATAGCACAGACATGGAATCAACCTAAATGTCCATCAGTGGTAGACTGGATAAAGAAAATGTGGTACATATACACCAGGGAATACTATGCAGCCATAAAAAAGAATGAAATCATGTCCTTTGCAGCAACATGAATGGAGCTGGGGGCTGTAATTCAAGGCAAACTAATGCAGGAACAGAAAACCAAATACCACATGTTGTCTCTTATAAATGGGAGCTAAACATTGAGTACACATGGACACAAAGAAGGGAACAATGGACACTGGAGCCTACTTGAGGCTGTTAGGGGAGGAGGGAAAGGATAGAAAAACTATCTATTGGATATTAATTACCTTATTACTGGGGTGATGAAATAATCTGTACGTCACACCCCTGTGACATGCAATTTACCTATATAACAAATATGCACATGTATCCCTGAACCTAAAATAAAAGTTAAAAATATATAAGAATTGAACAACAACAAAACAACAACAAGTCTATGCTGGCATAATTACAAAAGGTGGGGCAGGAGATGCATTCTTTTAAGTGGAGATCCACTAGCAATAGCCACGTCTTAGGCTTGGCCAAAGGATCAATATATCGAGGACAACATCATCATTCATCCTGGATGCTGGGAACTCTGCTCAGTTCTCTTTTCTTTCCTCAGGCCATTGATAGATCCTTACTTTTATAACCCAGAGGTTTAGAAGGCATATTTCCTATACTAGCTCCTCTCCTCACAAGCTGCAGAGGACCTGGGAGAGAGTGGAGAATCTTTGGGTAATCCTGTTATTAATTTCAGCTCATCTACCCTTTAGCAGAAAATTGGCACCTGCTTATTTTTATTTCCACAAGGAAATAAATAAATTAAAATTTAGAATGACATTTCTGAAAGATTATCATCAACTCCTGATATAAGTCATACAAGGGATGGTCAGCAGCTGAATTCCCAAGATATGGAGTGGAAGAGATGAGAGGAGTGTTGAGCGTTGGTCTCTCAGCTCTTGTAAGGTCTTAGAAATGAAATGAGACTGGAGTTGGCTGATGGGACCTGTTGAACTTCCCACTGGTGGTGGCCTCTGTGTTACTTGCCTTGGAAATTTCAGGAGGAATATGCTTCAGTTTCTGTTGCAGTCTACTAATTGTGTCTTACAGTGTGCCCAGCAAAGCAATAGAAATGCTCTCTAAGAAAAACCACTCTACTGAGATTCGAGCTTTGAAATCAAAGAGACGGGATCAGCAGATAGAATTTAGAAGGCTCTGCTAAACAGAGATATTTGTAGATGTGTGACATGTGCTGTATTTCCTGATGGGGCCAGCAATGGGAACAAACACATCTGTAGTATTTGGCTTAGTGACTTATGCCTGTTTTTTCATCAGGCAAAGCAAATGGGGCTAGGATCAGCGGCACCACTTGCCTGATAGTCAAAAGACAACTGTTTGACCTTTTGAGTGGTGGTGGTAGAAGACAGGGCCAGGTTAGCTACACACTAGGCTGTAAAGCTGTGTCAGTCTTTAGTCTTCCTTTATCCACCCCTCTAGTGGTACAGCACTAGGCTTAGGGTCCAGAGTTCTACATTCAAAGCCTGGTTCTGATATTAGCTGTATCTTGCACAATTTTTCAACACCCCACAACTCTGGTTTCCTTTGTAGTATCCTTCCTGGCCCTGCTTCCACTTCCAGTTGGAAGGAAAGTGTAGTGGTTAAAATCCCAGGCTCTGGGGTCAGACTGACCTGAGTTCAGATGCTAGCAGAGCCATTAACTAGCTACTGGACCTTGAGAGGAATTCCAGACATGATCACCAGATCAGCTGAATTAGAATGTTTGGAAGAATGGCCTTCCTCCTTAACAAACTTTCCAGGTTTCATAGGCATTCTAAAATGTGAGAACCACTGTCTGAGAGTTCTTTCTCCATCCCTTTCCATGGATGTGCCAAACAGACCATGTTCCATTTTCTTAATATTAGATCTTGTCATAAAATCTTAATTTGAGGTTTTAAAACAAGGGATTGTTATTCTTTATTTTTGTTATTAATTTTGTTTTATGTAGGTAGCTGGACTCTTTGGAGAGAAGAATTCAAAAGGTCCTTGAATTTGGAAAGAAAAAAATTACTTCTTTTCATTAACCTCGAACTGAAATTAAACATTCCAGTATGAGCACAGATAACACACTCCAGGAGTTATAGCAATCCCTGAGATGCTGTCACCACAGGAAATACCGATATTCTTATAGTACAGATATTCTCTATAGTCACTGCAGACACCTTGAAAGATCATAAACCCTCGTTGCTACTTTAAAATGATGGTAGCTATAAAGAAGCACCTATATTGTATCATAATTTAAAAATTATTTTGCACTTTGGGAGGCCGAGACGGGCGGATCACGAGGTCAGGAGTTCGAGACCATCCTGGCTAACATGGTGAAACCCCGTCTCTACTAAAAATATAAAAAATTAGCCAGGCGTGTTGGCGGGCGCCTGTAGTCCCAGCTACTCAGGAGGCTGAGGCAGGAGAATGGCGTGAACCTGGGAGGTGGAGCTTGCAGTGAGCAGAGATCGCACCACTGCACTCCAGCGTGGGGGATAGAGTGAGACTCCGTCTCCAAAAACAAAACAAAACAAAACAAAACAAAACAAAACACAAAAATTATTTTGATAACAATTTCAATATCATCTATTTCCATTGTAGTATGTGTTTTTTTTAAATGCATTTAAAAATATGATGCAGAGAAGGGATCCGTAGGCTTTACCAGTTTGTCAGCAGGGCCCAGGGCACAAAAAGCTTGAGAATCTTTGTACACAGGGAGTGTTTGACTCAACACACACTCCAACATGCAGCTAACTCCTGCTTCCCTGGTAGTTCTCCTTGCTAACCCAAATAAGCCTCTAGAGGGTAGCATTTCAAGTGGGGTGAGGAAGATATTAGACATAGGAGTGGTCCTGGTGATGGGCATTTTCCCTTAAATCTTACCTTCAGCTTACTGCATTGACCAGCTCTGGGAAGGTGTAAGGAAAAACAATGTGTCTCATCTGTTTCCTCAAGCAGGTCCTGACTTCCTACTCCTTAGGTTTGGCATGCCAGGAACCCCCATCCAGCACTCCTGGAGGTCTCTGAACTGTGATTTAATTGTTCTTTTTTTGCTTAACCTATTTGAGTTCAGTTTCCATCTTTGTAATTGAAAGAGTCCTCCTGATATAGTTGTAAATGTTATTTGACTCTACCCCTAGCTTCTGGGTAGACCTCATTTTCATATTTTATTACTCATGGGATATTTTTGTCTGCTTATTATTTACAAAAAAGTATTCCTCCTATCCCTAATCTCTCTGCCAGCTTGATAACAATCATTACGTTAAATCATTTGTTCAAGGTAAAGGAACAGAAGTGTGATTCAAACTCAAGTTTGTCTAATTATAAAATGATGAGTTTTTTACTATATCAAGCTTTCTCTCCAACTTGAGGCAAAAATGTTTTCCATGTGAATTTGTCTTTGATATTATGGTGAAAGTTAGTGAAATAAATAGATAAATTTAGCAAAATTCACTTTAAATGTCTTTTGTGGGTCAAATTTTTTCTGAGAATTACCACTAGAAGTGATGTTTTAGCAGGCGCAAATGCTTGTGCCTGTACTCCCAGTGACTCAGGAGGCTGAGGCGGGAGGATAGCTAATTCCCATGAGTGTGAGTTTCAGTAAGCCATGACTGCACAAGTGCACTCCAGCCTGCGCAACAGAGTGAGAACCTGACTCTATTTTATTTATTTATTTATTTATTTATTTATTTATTTATTTATTTTTCATCGATTTGCATTTATTTCATAATCTCATTTTGTTTTATTTATTTTTTATTATTATACTTTAAGTTCTAGGGTACATGTGCACAACGTGCAGGTTTGTTACACATGTATACATGTGCCATGTTGGTGTGCTGCACCCATTAGCTCGTCACTTACATTAGGTATATCTCCAAATGCTATGCCTCCCCCTTCCCCCCACCCCACAACAGGCCCTGGTGTGTGATGTTCCCCTTGCTGTGTCCAAATGTTCTCATTGTTCAATTCCCACCTATGAGTGAGAACATGCGGTGTTTGGTTTTTTGTCCTTGTGATAGTTTGCTGAGAATGGTGGTTTCCAGCTTCATCCATGTCCCTACAAAGGATATGAACTCATCCTTTTTTATGGCTGCACAGTATTCCATGGTGTACATGTGCCACATTTTCTTAATCCAGTCTTATCATTGATGGACATTTGGGTTGGTTCCAGGTCTTTGCTATTGTGAATAGTGCTGCAGTAAACATATGTGTTCATGTGTCTTTATAGCAGCATGACTTATAATCCTTTGGGTATATACCCAGTCATGAGATGGCTGGGTCAAATGGTATTTCTAGTTCTAGATCCCTGAGGAATCGCCACACTGACTTCCACAATGGTTGAACTAGTTTACCGTCCCACCAACAGTGTAAAAGTGTTCCTATTTCTCCACATCCTCTCCAGCACCTGTTGTTTCCTGACTTTTTAATGATTGCCAATCTAACTGGTGTGAGATGGTATCTCATTGTGGTTTTGATTTGCATTTCTCTGATGGCCAGTGATGATGAGCATTTTTTCATGTGTCTGTTGGCTGCATAAATATCTTCTTTTGAGAAGTATCCTTCACCCACTTTTTGATGGGGTTGTTTGTTTTTTTCTTGTAAATTTGTTTGAGTTCTTTGTAGATTCTGGATATTAGCCCTTTGTCATATGAGTAGATTGCAAACATTTTCTCCCATTCTGTAGGTTGCCTGTTCACTCTGATGGTAGTTTCTTTTGCTGTGCAGAAGCTCTTTAGTTTAATTAGATCCCATTTGTCAATTTTGGCTTTTGTTGCCATTGCTTTTGGTGTTTTAGACATGAAGTCCTTGCCCATGCCTATGTCCTGAATAGTATTGCCTAGGTTTTCTTCTAGGGTTTTTATGGTTTTAGGTCTAACATTTAAGTCTTTAATCCATCTTGAATTACTTTTTGTATAAGGTGTAAGGAAGGGATCTAGTTTCAGCTTTCTACATATGGCTAGCCAGTTTTCCCAGCACCATTTGTTAAATAGGGAATCCTTTCCCCATTTCTTGTTTTTCTCAGATTTGTCAAAGATCAGATGGTTGTAGATGTGTGGCATTATTTCTGAGGGCTCTGTTCTTTTCCATTGGTCTGTATCTCTGTTTTGGTACCAGTACCATGCTGTTTTGGTTACTGTAGCCTTACAGTATAGTTTGAAGTCAGGTAGCATGATGCCTCCAGCCTTGTTCTTTTGGCTTAGGATTGACTTGGCAATGCAGGCTCTTTTTTGGTTCCATATGAGCTTTAAAGTAGTTTTTTTCCAATTCTGTGAAGAAAGTCATTGGTAGCTTGCTGGGGATGGCATTGAATCTATAAATTACCTTGGGCAGTATGGCCATTTTCACCATATTGATTCTTCCTACCCATGAGCATGGAATGTTCTTCCATTTGTTTGTACTCTCTTTTATTTCATTGAGCAGTGGTTTGTAGTTCTCCTTGAAGAGATCCTTCACATCCCTTGTAAGTTGGATTCCTAGGTATTTTATTCTCTTTGTAGCAATTGTGAATGGGAGTTCACTCATGATTTGGCTCTCTGTTTGTCTGTTATTGGTGTATAAGAATGGTTGTGATTTTTGCACATTGATTTTGTATCCTGAGATTGCTGAAGCTGCTTATCAGCTTAAGGAGATTTTGGGCTGAGACAATGGGGTTTTCTAGATATACAATCATGTCATCTGCAAACAGGGACAATTTGACTTCCTCTTTTCCTAACTGAATACCCTTTGTTTCTTTTTTTTTTTTTTTACAGGCTTTTAAAATAACCTTTATTTTTTAAAAGTTAATATGTGCATTATAGGAAATGGAAAAACACAAGAAGCAAAGAACAAAGCCATTCACAATCACAAGCAGTTTATAGTTTGACATGTTCTTCTAATTCCTGTGTGTAGGCACAGCGTCCAATTTTATGGGACTGAGATTGTACATTATGTATCACGATTTTTCACACATCATGAATATTTACCAATTCAAAATCCCAAAGCTATATGAGTATTTTGATAACCAAGAATACACTACACCAACTCAAACTGCTAAAAAAAAAAAAAAGTAATCCTGCTTTCTTGAGACAAAAATTTCATAGAAGACAAAAATGGCAACACGCCTCTAGATAAAAGCATTGGCAGAGTTCCGATTTGAATGCTGCATTCCCTTAATGCTCAATTTAAAATGAAACACACGGCAACAGAATACACTAAGTATAATGTTTTTAAGAGAATTAATTAGCAGATCTATACCATTAAAATATTAGCAAAGTATATTTCCATTGAATTACTTAATGTATTCTTATAGTACAGCCAAAAGAGATGCATACATCAATGGCTATCAAAATGTAAATATGGACATATATGGACACATCTGCATATATCTCTCCCTGTATACTTCCTTCTGCCCCTCTGCTGCCAACCTAATGAACAAGTCCTGACATACACTGCTCAGAGGTGGCTTAACAATTCCGTGTCCAAGATGCATCTTTTCTATCAATTATAACAAACGTATTTACAAATAGGCTAATTCACTAGCTCTGGTTTTTATCATAAGTTGTCATCCCATTCATAAAGCTCAGATGTTGCAAAATAATAACTTTGTCCACAATGAACACAGGCACTTTACTAAAAACGCTCATATAGACTTGTGGTTATCATCTAAAACCACCGTCTAGATATGGAGATACTAGCAAAGAGCCCTTCCCTTCACCCTTCCTCTTCTCCCTCTTCCACCATCCCAGTGACTAAGTATAGGACATCTAGCTCCAAGAGGTGGACTAATAAAGGTCACTCCCAGAAGACAGGCCTTCCTAAAAACTAACAAAAGGACATTCACAAAGGGACTGATTTACTACATCTATTTTTAACATACTTTGAGCATTAAGACTTATCCTTTAATACACAATATTAACTAAAATGCACATATAGAACAATGGTTAGACCATCTGAACTAATCTCAGGAGCACAGAACCTTTCTCCCTGCATACTTCCTCAGCCCCCGCCCCTGCCCCAACCACTCAATGAATAGTCTGCATTCGCTCCTAAGCATCAAGTTTTAACAATTCCATTCCCAAATGCAACCACTCCTAGGAAGTATTGAAAACAAATGCTTAGAGGGTTGTTACTTAAGCCCTCTACTTTTAACCCATGTTGTGCAAAATCTCTCAGCATTTGCTTGTCTGTAAAGGATTTTATTTCTCCTTCACTTATGAAGCTTAGTTTGGCTGGGTATGAAATTCTAGGTTGAAAATTCTTTTCTTTAAGAATGTTGAATATTGGCCCCCACTCTCTTCTGGCTTGTAGAGTTTCTGCCAAGAGATCAGCTGTTAGTCTGATGGACTTCCCTTTGTGGGTAACAGCGAATATTGGTGAACAGCAAATGTTGCTGCCTGATCGTTCCTCTGGAAGTTTTGTCTCAGAGGGGTACCTGGCCGTGTGAGGTGTCAGTCTGCCCCTTACTGGGAGTTGCCTCCCAGTTAGGCTACTCAGGGGTCAGGGACCCACTTGAGGAGGCAGTCTGTCCATTCTCAGATCTCAAACTCTGTGCTGGGAGAACCACTACTCTTTTCAAAGCTGTCAGACAGTGACATTTAAGTCTGCAGAAGTTTCTGCTGCCTTTTGTTCAGCTATGCCCTGCCCCCAGAGGTGGAGTCTACAGAGGCAGGCAGGCCTCCTTGAGCTGCCATGGCTCCACCCAGTTCGAGCTTCCTGGGCCACTTTGTTTACCTACTCAAGCCTCAGCAATGGTGGGCGCCCCTCCCCCAGCCTCACTGCCGCCTTGCAGTTTGATGTCAGACTGCTGTGCTAGCAATGAGCGAGGCTCCGTGGGCGTGGGACCCTCCGAGCCAGGCATGGGATATAATCTCCTGGGGTGCTGTTTGCTAAGACCATTGGAAAAGCACAGTATTAGGGTGGGAGTGACCCGATTTTCCAGGTGCCATCTGTCACAGCTTTGCTTGGCTATGAAAGGGAATTCCCTGACCCTTTGCACTTCCCAGGTGAGGCGATGCCTCGCCCTGCTTCGGCTCATGCTCAGTGTGCTGCACTCAGTGTCCTGCACCCACTGTCCCGCACCCACTGTCTGACAAGCCCCAGTGAGATGAACTGGTACCTCAGTTGGAAATGCAGAAGTCACCCATCTTCTGCATTGCTCATGCTGGGAGCTGTAGACTGGAGCTGTTCCTATTCAGCCATCTTGGAACCACCCCCCCTCATTTTGTATCTTTTTAAAAATTTAACTTTTATTTTAAGTTTGTGGTACATGTGCCAATTTGTTATATAGGTAAACTTGTGTCATGGGGGTTTGTTGCACAGATTATTTCATCACCCAGGTATTAAGCCTCACCCATTAGTTATTTTTCCTGATCCTCTCTGTCCTCCCACCCTTCACCCTCTGATAAGCTCCAGTGTGTGTTGTTTCCCTCTATGTGTCCATGTGTTCTCATCATTTAGCTCCCATTTATAAAGTAAGAACATGTGTTCTGTTCCTGAGTTAGTCTGCTAAAAATAGTGGCCTCCAGCTCCATCCATGTTACTGTAAATGATATTATCTCATTCTTTTTTAGGGCTGTATAGTATTGCATGGTGCATATATACCACATTTTCTTTATCCAGTCTATTGCATTTGGGTTGACTCTATGTCTTTACTTTTGTGAATAATGGTGCAATAAGCATATATATGCATGTGTCTTTATAATAGAACAATTTCTATTTCTTTGAGTATAAACCCAGTAATGGGATTGCTGGGTCGAATAGTATTTCTGTTTTTAGGTCCTTGAGGAATTGCCACACTGTCTTCCACAATGATTGAACTAGTTTACACTCCCACCAGCAGTGTATAAGCATTCCTTTTTCTCTGCAACCTCTCCAGCCTCTGTTATTTTTTGACTTTTCATTAATAGATATTCTGACTGGTATAAGATGGTTTTGACTTGCATTTCTCTAATGATCAGTGATGTTGAGCTTTTTAAAATATACTTTTTGGCAGCATGTATGTCTTCTTTTGAAAAGTATCTGTTCATGTCCTTTGCCCATTTTTAATGGGGTTGTTTGGTTTTTGTGTGTGTGTGTAAATTCATTTAAGCTCCTTATAGATGATGGATATTAGACCTTTGTCATATGCATAGTTTGCAAAAATTTTCTCCCATTTTGTAGGTTGTCTGTTTACTGTGTTGATGGCTTCCTTTGCTGTGCAGAAGCTTTTTAGTTTAATTAGATTCCATTTGTCAATTTTTGCTCTTGTTGCAATTGTTTTTGGTGTCTTCATCACGAAATCTTTGCCTGTTCCTGTGTCCAGAATGGTATTGCCTAGGTTTCTTCCAGGGTTTTTATAGTTTTTGGTTTTACATTTAAGTCTTGAATCCATCTTGAGTTAATTTTTGTATATGGGGTAAGGAAGGGGTCCAGTTTCAATTTTCTGCATATGGCTAGGCAGTTATCCCGGCATCATTTATTAAATAGGAAATCTTTTCCCCGTTGGTTGTTTTTGTCAGGTTTGTGGAAGATCAGATAGTTGTAGATGTGCAAGCTTATTTCTGGGTTCCCTATTCTGTTCCATGGTGTATTTGTCTGTTTTTGTACCAGTACCATGCTGTTTTGGTTATTGTAGCCTTGTAATATAGTTTGAGGTCAGGTAACATGATGCCTCCAGCTTTATTCTTTTTGCTTTGGAATACCTTGGCTATTCAGACTCTTTTTTGGTTCCATATGAACTTTTAAATAGTTTTTTCTAATTCTGTGCAGAATGTCAATGGTAGTTTAATAGGAATAGCATTAAATCTATAAATTGCATAGGCGGTATGGCCATTTTAATGATATTGATTCTTCCTATCCATAAGCATGAAATGTTTTTCCATTTTTTTGTGTCACGTCTGATTTCTTTGAGCAGTGTTTTGTAGATCTTGTAGAAATCTTTCACCTCCCTGGCTAGCTGTATACCTTGGTATTTTATAGGTTTTGTGGCAGTTGTGAATGGGATTGCATTCCTGATTTCACTCTTGTTGGTGTATAGGAATATTAGTGATTTTTGAGCACTGATTTTGTGTCCTGAGACTTTGCTGAAGTTGTTTATCAGCTTAAGGAGCTTTGGGCTAAGACTGGGATTTCCTAGATATAGGATCATGTCATCTACAAACAGGGATAGTTTTGACTTCCTTTCTTCCTATTTGAATGCCCTTTATTTCTTTCTCTTGCCTGATTGCCCTGACCAGTACTTCCAACACTATATTGAATAAGAGTGGTGAGAGAGGGCATCCTTGTCTTGTGCTGGTTTTCAAGGTGAGAAGTGATGCCTTATATTATATCACACATGTCTAACCTGCCTACCCCAAATCCCTGTAAAATAAATGCATATTTTATGGTGACTTCAATGCAACGTAAACAAAGAAAGATTAGGCCTGAAAGTGGCATTTGCCTTCAAATTGCTTTAACTCCAGTGCCGAAGATGCACATACAATGGAGCAAATATTTTGCAAGCCAGAGTTAGATATATGATACCATCAGTTCAAAAGATGGGCTATGGCCACAGAGGAAGGACCAAGTATTAGTGGGGATGGGTAGACCAGAGAAGAAAGGCTTCAAGGAGGGGGAAGCATTGAGCTATGACTTGAAACATAAGAAGAATTTCTCAGAGAAGAATGTATATACAAGTGATCTAAGAGTTCACAGTCAATGCTGGATCCTAGAACACTGTAAGGTTTCTGTGTTGATCTGGATGTGCAAACGCTGGGCTAGGTGCTCAGAATACAAGGGGGAAGCCACAAAGTTCCTGCCCTCACAGCACTTACAGTTTGGGGGATACAGACCGACAAGAATTTGCAATGTAGAGGGATGAGGGTAAAGTATGGGGTGCGGTGGCCCTGTCTCAGGCAGCCAGAGACACTGAAGATGGGAGCTGATGGTTGGATGGGAATGGGCTAGGAAGAACGGGGGCACATGTCGTTAGAGGTCTTGATGTCAGTGGATGACCATTTTGGGGACTAGCGATGATGTGACTCATTTAGAAAGCTGCAGGTTGTTTGCTAGAACATTTCAAGGTGGGCTGGAGCCAGATGGTGAAGTGGGAGAATACATAGGGACAGGATGGATATGGGCCTTGAAGAGCACAATGAGGAGTTGGTTGCCCCAAACCTTGTTCTTGTCTTTGACATTAGTGTAAATGTGAAGAATTCCCATTTGGTAAGAGAGATTAGAGGCTTGTGACAAAGGACCCCAGTTGCCACTCTCTTCCATTTCTTGGTCATCATCGAACCCCTCCTCCCTCAGCTCAGCCTCACAAAGCATTCTGAATTTCTGTCCCTTCTACGTTATTGGTTACACGCAGTCCCCAACATACATTCGTCTTTGCACCATATTTCTTTTTTAAAATGGTTATTTTATTTTAGTTTTTTTTTAAGTTCTGGGGTACATGTGCATCATGTGCAGGTTTGTTACATAGGTAAACGTTGCACCATGTTTCTTATGCACGAATAACCTTGCAGGAATGGCCTCCTGGAGATGACCAGTCAAGTGACTTCCTTCCCCCTTCCCCCAATCCCAGCTCCCATGGCACTCCTTCCCTTTTCTCTCTCCTAATCTTCTCTGAGCTGATGTGAAGACTACTCACCTCTGCCCCATGGGCATGGTTTTTATCTCACCGTGGGGTAGCTTGGCAAGAGGGGAAGGAGAGGGAACTGGAGAGAGTAAACATCAAGGGCTGTTCTCTGCCTCTGCCTCCCTGGCCTTCCGCGCCAGGCCCTGTCTTCCTGCCCCCTCAGGCCTCCACTTCCTCACCGTGGGTGATAGATGGACCCCTCTGGTAACCTTGGCTTTCAGCTTTCTCTCAAATATCCAGGTCTGCCACTTCAGAATAAAAGAGGGAAGCCACAAAGTTCCTGCCCTCACAGCACTTACAGTTTGGGGGATACAGACTGACAAAGGTTTGCAATGTAGAGGGATGAGGGATGAAGTGTGAAAGGGGCCATTGCTAGAACATCTGTGTGTGGATTTCATCTTTCTCTATGATATTTCAATGAAAACAGAGCGAGGTGCAGAGGAGAGCCTTGTAATCCCAGGTCGGCCTCCCTTTATTATCGTAGATGAATTAGAACCCTTTTAAAAGAAAGCTTGCTTTGAGGATAGAAAAGTAACAGGAAAGCTCTGTGATTATCATTTGTTCCTTGATGGAAAGGTAGCAAAAGTTTTCACAGCTACAGACAGCCAAGCCCTGGGGCCACTGAGACACAAGGGTAGCAGGGGTACACCCCAGAGTTAAGCAGAGACCCTGTTCTCAGCCTTTCTCGTGATGACAATTTATTCTCCCGGGTTTTAGTTGCTAAAGGATCAAATACACTTTAGATCTAGAAGTGAATGAAGAAGTGTGTCTGTAAAAGAACACTACTGCCACCTCAAAACAAAAAAACCATTTTCCTCCCAGCCTAACATAGGTAGGTCCTGCCGTGGTCTTGATGGTCGACCACTGGGGGGCAGAAGAGGATAAAAGTTTTCCCTAGAAGGTGCCTTGGCGACGGGAGTCATTGGGCTCCCTGGCGCTTTTCCAGTTCTCTCTCTGATCTCATTCAGTCTCTCTCAGAGGAGGTTTTAGAGGAAATTACAGTTTGATCTTCCGGGCAGGAAGGTTATGTAGGGCACTGGTCCTCAAAATGTCCTCAGATTCCTGGGGATCACTGAGACCCTTTCAGGAGGTCCTGGAAGTCAAACTATTTTCAGAATAATAATAAGATATTGTCTTTTTTCCCTGGTTTGATACCTGCACCAATGGTGCAAAAGTAATGGTTAAATCTGCTGGCAGCTTAGCACAAATCAAGGTACTGGCACAAAACTCTTCTAACAGTCATTGTATTCTTCACTATCACACACTCGCAGTTAAGAAAAAAAGCCAGTTTCACCTAGGAATGGCCTTGATCAAGTGGTAAAAGTTACTGATTTTATCAAATCTTGACCCTTGCTTGGATTTATTTCCTTTTACTATTCAATGTGACAGAATGGGAGCAATGTGACAGAATGGGAGTACACACAGAACAGTTTTGCTGCATACTGAAGTAGGATAGTTATTCTGAGGAAAAACACTTCTGCAATATATACAAGATTCCCCCCTTTTTGGGGAACATCATTTTTACTTTAAAAAAAAAAGAAAACTAAAAAAGTGACTGACAGAGAAATTATGGTTTTTCAGACTTCAGTATTTGGCTGATGTTTTCTCAAAAATAAAGTGAGTTTATCCCTTTAAGGAAAACAAGTAACTACAGTATGTGTGTCAATGACAAAATTTGAGCTTTCAAGCAAAACTTGGAAATCTAGAAAACTTGTGTCTACCACAGTGAGCTTCACAAGTTCTCCATATCTGAAGACTTTTTTGATCAATCTGATGGTGATATTAATAAATTTGATATTTTTTGTATTGTATAATGAAATGTGTCAAAATGGTGATGATTTGCGTAACTCACTGAATGACTATTTTACCCTACACATAGTAAATTAAAAGATCTATTCAAAGTGTAAGACAATAAATGGATTTTAATATAACAGAGTACAAAAAGTTCATTGATAAGGTTTCAGATTCCATATTACCACTAATCTTTCAAAAACTAACATTTTGGTAGTTTTTTTTTTTTTAATTGGCCACAAAAATATCTGAAAAGCTGTTGAAATACCCCTTCTTTTTCCAACTACTTATCTGTGCAAGGCTGGATTTTGTTATGTCAAACGAAACACTGTAGGGCCTGGCGCGGTGACTCACGCCTGTAATCCCCGCACTTTGGGAGGCTGAAGCGGGTGGATTATGAGGTCAGGAGTTCAAGACCAGCCTGGCCAACATGGTGAAACCCCGTCTCTACTAAAAAATACAAAAATTAGCTGGGCACGGTGGCAGGCGTCTGTAATCCCAGCTACTTGGGAGGGTGAGGCAGGAGAATTGCTTGAACCCAGGTGGCAGAGGTTGCAGTGACCCGAGAGCGAGCCACTGCTCTCCAGCCTGGGTGATAGAGTGAGACTCTGTCTCCAAAAAAAAAAAAAAAGAAAAAAAAAAGAAACACTGTATTACAGCCAACTGAGAACGGGAGCAGATATGAGGCTCTGCTAGCCACTAACCACTAATTCTACCATGTTTTGAATAAACATTCAGGAAAGTAGGTGTCTTGATTTGTTCCCCTGTCATTTAATTACTACAGATAAACATGACTTCCTCCTTTGTCTACAAACGCTCTTCTTTTGAAAACCAAAGATCTTGACCAGGATAGTTTTAATAGGCAACCTGTGCTTTGCTAACAGCAATATGATCTATCACTTATATTGCAAATGTTTTTAGTTTACAAATACTACGCATACATTCCACTCAAATACTCTGAAGTCAAGATGGGATTTGCCCAAGGTTGTGTAGTAAACAGCAGCAGAGTCACTAAAACTCTGTTTTAATGACTTAAGGTCATTTGCTGCCCCATGACACTGCTTGATCTGGAAAGTGGCTTCGCCTAGGCAGTTTGCCAGAAGAGGGAGGAGAGAAATTAAAGAGGCCAGATAACTTTGCATTTGGTAAAGAACAAATCTGTCTCTCTTAGGCAGGAGTGAAGAGGATGAGATTCTTGTGTGTGGTAGGTTATGGGTCTGAACTACAATTCAGATTCTTTTTTATTTTTTATTTTTAGATACGGTCTCTGTTATACAGGCTGGAGTGCAGTGGCACGATCTGGATTCACTGCAGCCTCGACCTCCCAAGCTCAAGCGATCCTCTCACCTCAGCATCTGAGTAGCTGGGACAACAGGTGCCGCACCACCATGCCCGGTAAATTTTTGCAATTTTTGTAGAGATGGGGTTTCACCATGCTGCCCAGGTTGGTCTCGAACTCCTGGACCTAAGCAATCCGCCTGGCTTGGTCTCCTGAAGTGTTAGGATTACAGGCATCAGCAATTGCACCCGGCCAAACAATTCAGGTTCTTTTTTGTTTTGAGACCTACTCTTAAACTGATCGGCCAGGCTGGAGTGCAGTGGCACGGTCTCAGCTCACTGCAACCTCTGCCTCCCAGGTTGAAGGGATTCTCTTGCCTCAGACTCTTGAGTAGCTGGAGTAAGGCTAATTAATTACTTTTTTTTTTTTTTTTTTGGTATTTTTAGTAGAGATGGGGTTCCACAATGTTGGCCAGGCTGGTCTCAAATTCCTGGCCTCAGGTGATCCGCCCACCTCTGCTTCCCAGAGTGCTGGGATTACAGGTGTGAGCCACCGAACCTGGCACATTTGTTACATTTGTAGACAAGTGGGACAAAATGAAGGAAGGGAAGCTGTGTATAGAATAAAAAAGGCGATTCTTCAGGAGTTAAGAGTAGTTTATAGACTCTGTCACCAGTGTCTTCTCCTTGTATTCTGTTTTCCCGTTTCACACATCTCTTTCCTAAAGTGTTGGCAACTTTAACAATATTTACATTTGCATGGCCCTTCTCAATTTTCAAAGTATTTTTGCAATCATTGTTCACATTTCCTCTGTGAGGAAAGCTCACAGAGCAGGTGCTATGGGCTCCTCGTGCCTTGGCAAGCAGAAGTATTTCAGGAGATAGGCAAGCTGACTCTAGCCTAGTCTGGAGGATGAGCTGGTAGGATGGGGAGAGCCTACCCCAACTCAGCTGCCCACAGCATCAGCACCACCCTCCACTTGGAAAAGAGGAAGCACCAGAACCCAACGTTCCCCCAGACAAAAAGCCCCAGAGTTTCTGATTCAGTTGGTTAAGGGTGGGGCCTGGGAATGTGCATTTCTATCACGTTCCCAACAGATGCTACTGGTCTGGGAACTACACTTTGAGAATCACTGCTTTAATTCATACCATATGTTTGCAGAATTGGTCCACAAACTTGTATGTTAGGTGACACCTGATAAAAGAAAAACTTCATCTGAATTAAATTTAAAGAAGTTTAATTGAGCAATGAACAATTTGTGAATGGGGCAGCACCCAGAGTCACAGCAGATTTACAGAGACTCCAGCACAACCACGTGGTGGAAGAAGATTTATAGACTAAAAAGGAAATGACGTACAGAAACCGGAAGTGACATACAGAACAACTGGATTGGTTACAGGTTGACATTTGCCTTATTTGAACGCAGTCTGAACACTCAGTAGTGTGTGAGTAGTTGAAGTATGGCTGCTGGGATTGGCCAAGACTCAGCTATTGTTACAGATGCATACTCCTAAGTTAGGTTTTCAATCTTGTTTATTAAGCTAGGTTACAGTTCATCCACAAGGACTCAAATATAGAAGAATGGAGTCCTTCTCAGGCTATATTTATTTTGCTTTAACACACCTATGTCCTTGAAGGAACCCATGAAGAGCCCTTTCATGAAGAGTCTGTTTTGCTGATGAGGAAGATGAATAGAAATAAGCAACTTGTCCAAGGTCATGCTGATAGAAATTTGGTAGAGTCCGTCCGAAGTAGATCCATGATCTTCTGATTCCTAACTAAGGGTAGTTCCTAAGGCTGTTAGTCTTTCACAACTTTCTTTAATAGCAGGCAGGGGTGATTAGCAGTTGTTATTTGTGAAATGCCTAAGAGTTGATGCCTGGGTTGGCCCTTGAGTTCATAACTGTGAAAGTAAACCCATTACAACTATTTTTGTTTGTTTGTTTGAGATGGAGTCTCACTTTGTTGCCTGGGCTGTAGTTCAATGACCTGATCTCGGCTCACTGCAACCTCCATCTCCTGAGTTCAAGCAATTCTCCCCCCTCAGCCTCCCAAGTAGCTGGGACTACAGGCACACGCCACTACACCTGGCTAATTTTTTTTATTTTTAGTAGAGATGGGGTTTCACCATGTTGGCCAGGCTGGTCTCGATCTCCTGACCTCGTGACCTGCCCGCCTTGGCCTCCCAAAGTGCTGGGATTACAGGCATGAGCCATCGCACCTGGCCCCCCATCACATCTATTTTATGGTTGGGTCCCAGATTTTATTCACCTCTCTACCCCCGCAGCAACCTACACAGTGTTTCCTGCATTCTAGGTGTATTAAATAAATACATGTTGGCTGAGCACAGTGGCTCACACCTGTAATCCCAGCACTTTGGGAGACTGAGGCAGGAGGATTGCTTGAGCCCAGGAGTTTGAGACTAGCCTGAGCAACATAGTGAGACCCCATCTCTAAAAAATAAGTTGAACCTTTTGCTGAGCATGACCTAATAGCAATGAAAAAAGAATCCTCCCTATTTTTATCCACGACACATTATAGGAGATAAAAATGTCCTTCAGCATACCCGAGATTATCAAGGATAGAAGTACATCAAATGTTAAATTTCAGCTCTTCAGAATTATATGCCTAAATGCTGTTGGGTTTCCAAAGATAATGGATTTCAACCCAATTTAATTTGTAAAAATGATGTTTACTCTAAACAAATAACTGTGCTGGGGTTGTAAGTAAGATCTAGTTTCTGACTTACAGGAATTTATTGTCAAATGGGAAGATGCAGAATGTTCGTAATTAACTACAGTATTACATGAAATAGAATGTAATACCTGCCAAAATAGAGATCTACAGTGCAAAGAGACAAAAAGGTGAGAATTGGCTTTCACTTAGGAGAGTGAATGAAGCATTTGTGGAGGAAATGGTATCTGAACCGAGCCTCTAAAGGGTAGTTAAAGAGAAAGAATCTTCTGGGCAGAGAAAATCACATGGGAAAAGACATAGGCACAAAGCTCTCTTGGGAGCAGCTACTTTTCCATATGGACTGGGCGGGGCACGCGAGTGAAGTATGAAGTTCAACTGGAATGTCATTGGGAACAGCCAAGGCCGAGAACTATGGAATAGTTTTGAGCCAGGGGAGATATGATCAGGGCTGTGCTGCAAAGAAAGTGGCTGCAGCAGGGAGCAATGTGGAAGGCAGGGGGAAGTGATAAGAAGACAGAGGTGAAGAGTTGGAAACCAGTAAGGACACTTCAGAACATGACATGAGTGAGACAGTGGGTTTGGGCTCCTCTGTGGTAAACCTCATTTTGAAACTGGTTTCACTCGCTACCCCTGCAATTCAGGCTTTAAAATAAGACTGTGTTTGGACTTTAGTTTTCTCACCTGTGAAAGGAGAGGGTCAATGCTGGCTCAAGTCGGCCATCTCTGATGGTCTGTGATTCTAAGCATCTTATTTGTCATCTGCTACAAATCCAATTCTGGATGACCCAGGTCACTTCTCATCCTTAAAATTTGCAAACATGAATTTGGTGCTGTTTGGTGCTGTTTGCAATTGGATATCCCACTGATATGGCCATGATTTGGGGCAGGATTGGGAAGATGAAATCATTGAGTTGGAGTTTATTCCAACTTGCCTTGTTTAAAACTAATTTCAGTTATACCAACTTTTCAAGCATGGCTGAAAAGAGAAAATTTATCTTGCTGGGTTTACAAACTCAGGGGACAGGAAGTAGGTTTCCAACTCTGAACATGTGGTAGGTTACTTAGGTTACTTCTTATAAACACAAGGGTTTTACATCAGGGGCAGAGGCCAGATTTCATGACTGTAACTGGAAATCTTAGGGAACAGATGAATCATATAACCCATCACTCCAACCGGAAAGCAAATGTATCCTACTATTAGAGTTTATCTCGAAATGCTTTGGGAAATCTCAGGGGGCTGGAGGAACCCTTAGCTGAAGCCATGTGTGGAATGTGATGGTCCGGCATAGACTCCAGCCAAAAGACCAAATATTGCCTTTTGTTCTTTCCTGGAGGGTGGGAAGGATATGGACAACAATGATCTGGCCATGGGGAAGATTCAAGGGAATAAAAATGAATCATCACCGGCCACCAGGAACACCAGGAGCTCTCTAAATGGAATGGAGGCCTCCCATACCTTGGGTGGGTGAGGTAAAACAATAGCTGGTCGGGGAGACAGAGGCGGAGATAGGGACACTCAGCTTTACTGAGGCTGGCAACCATGGTGAAGGGACTAACTAAAAGAAATATGAGCTTGCTGCTGCCCCGAATTTCAAAAGAAATCACTCTGGGGCTGGTTTCCTGTAGTGTCCCTTAGGGAGGTTATTTTTTTTTCTGAGCAACCCCTGGTGATTTTCTCATTAGCTGCCCCAGCTCTAGTATCCACCATGAGCAATGTCATCTGCATAAAAATGTGGAGAATGTAACCAACTATTCAATCCATGTCCAAAAGGGCTCTGTGAACTATGAGGCTGCACGTGCAGCCTGCTGCACAAAGAGCCTCCAGCCAGAAGACTGGAGTGCTAATTGCTACCCTAGGAAGGAGGGTGGAGGGTGGAGGGACATCTGCAGTCCAGCTCAGGTCCTCAGCTGCGGCTTTGGGGGAATTTTAGGCAAACCCTGCTAGTTGCTGGACCCTGGGACATAGGATTTGAGCTGGATTCTTTCTTGCCTTCTTGTGCTTTTTAAATAATTTAATTAATTAATTACCTTTTTAAAGCATCCTTATATCTCTCCATTTATTTTTGTCTTCTTTAGTGTTTCTAAATAAAGTCGTTTTTTAACCTTTAAAAATTAAGGATATTTTCAAACATACAAAAATTAGAGGATAGTATGATGAACCCACACCACCTAACTTCGATATCTGACCGAGTTTGTTTCACTTATGTCCCTTCCAGTTTTTTTCTAGATATGTAAAAACACATCCCAAATATCATGTCATCTGTAAAATCTTCAAAATATATTGCTAGCAGATAAGGAGTTTTAACAAATAACAGTACTACTATTATATGTAACAAAACTAGTAAATTTTTCATCTCACATAACACCCAGTGATCCACTTTCTTTTGTTGTCTAAAATGTCTTTACTGAAGTTGGCTTGAGTTGGAAACCAAGTAAGATCTATACAAAATACACATTAGTTCCTCTCTTCTTTTCATGCTATTCATTTGTAGAAGAAATCAGATAATAGGTTCTGTAGAATTTCGAGCTTTGGCTTATTGCATTCTTGTGGTGTTTTCCCAAAGAGCCCTTGTGTCTGGATGGTGGTCTTTCAATAACATTTCCCAGTTTTTTATGATTACAGAGTTTTTACTTATTTGATTTTATATTTGTATCTTGTTGTTCCTATGCTGAAGAGCTCAGTCTCTAACATAATTACTTATCAACTTTAGCTTACAACACATATATAGCTTAAAAATAATAGGCAATAAGACTACTGAACATAGGTTAAGAGTTCTCTGCAATAATTCCATGGAGGTAATATCTTCTTTTACATCCCTAAAGATATTTACTATAGTTCCTTTTTGCATTGATGTTTTCCTTTATTTCCTTTATTGTTTCTGTTTCACTTTTCAGGCATTGATAAACCTTGGCTGTTGCTTCAAATATAAATGATTCTAGAACATCAGAATAACTAGTAACAGTAAGATTACTCAAATAAGCACATAAAATCAAAGAAGGTAAGTAAAAATTTTATTCTAACATTTGAATTAGACATATCACTATAAACTCATTTTGTCTTTTAAAATAAATTTTAAAATGCATATTTCATTGCTCTGTCCCTTGAAAAAGTCTAAAAGGAATGACAACTCAGCAGTAATTAACACAATAAGCATCCAGATTGTGGTTTCTAAATCCTATTCCCCACTAACAGGAACTAGAACTCTTTGGAAAAATGCTTGATTCCAATTCTAGGGCAAAAATTAAAAGGTGAGTCTGGGACATTGTTTTGTGTCAAAGAAGAAACAAAAAAGCCTTTCAAAACAAATGGGGCTGTAGTTATCCAATGGCTTCTTCCTGCCCGCTGCAGAGACAAAACCCATTCACTGAGACCACAGTATTGCAGTAAAAGAGTTTAATTAATACGAGGCCAGCCATGTAGAAGAACTGGAATTATTCAAGTCAGTCTCCTGAAGGCTTGGAGGTTAGAGTTTTTCAAGGAGAGTTTGGTGGGCAGGAGGCTAGGGAATGGGAAATGTTGATTAGTTGGAGATGCAGTCATAGGAGCCTGGAAAATGGTCCTTATGTGCTGAGTCAGCCTCTGGATGGGGGCCACAGGACCATTTCAGTCACGAGTCACGGTCTGGGTAGAGTCAGTCAGTTGCCATAAATGTAAAAGTCTAAAAACATCTCAAAAGGCTAATCTTAGGTTCTACAATAGTGATGTTATCTACAGGAATAATTGGAGAAGTTACAAATCTTGCGACCTCTGGAACAATGGCTGGTTATTGTTTAACTATGCCTGTATCTTACCAGAATTCAGGCCCTTCTCATAATCCTAATCTTGTGGTCTTCCCTTATTTTTACAAAGGTGGTTTAGTTTTGGGAGTGGCTGTTATCATCCTTGCTTTAAGATTAAACTATAAACTAAAATCCTCCCAAAGTTAGCTTGACCTGTGCCCAGAAATGACAGCTTGGAGGTTAGAAGCAAGATGGAGTCAGCTATGCCAGCTTTCTCTTACTGTCATAACTTTGTAAAGGCAGTTTTAGGGTCATATCAAAAAGACATAAGAACTGCCATTAAGGGGCCCCCACTGGCAAAAAATGGGATAATTTGTGTGTGAGAAAGAATTAAAACATATCAGATATCTAAAAATTCATGAGTATTTAATGACTTTTAAAATTCCTCCTTGGTCATCTTTGGAGGCTGCTAAAATTACTCAAAAATGTATTGAAAAGGGAAATATAAAGGATTTATTCTGCCTTTCTTGTATGTACTATATTTCAGGGTAACCACATTGTTGATGAGGGGAAGCTCTTTATAGGATAATTCCAATGAATAAATGCAGAAGAAATGATAGAATTAGAAAATCATTGTTTTGCAATCGCTATAAAATGAATCCAGGCAACAATTATGAGTTGCTTTTAACCCGTTTGCTAATACAGGTTAAAAGTTGACAAAGAACTTCATAATGGAAATATTAGGCTTCTCTCTTCAAAACCCACTCACCAATCTTGGTATCATTAAAAGTACAACTGGACCATATGATGATGTTGTGCAGTAGAAAAAACATACCACCACTTAGAAGTTTTTTTGCCTAAAAATCTTATCAAGTCAGTAGGTTTAACTACCAGTTTAAAGAAAACAAAAGAAATAGAATAATTTAAACAAGACTATGAAGATGCAATAAACCAAATCCTGAATGAGATATCCTACAAACCAAACAATCCAGTTTCTCCAAAAAATAATTGCATAAAAAAAGAGGGATAAATTTTTAGAGAATAAAAGATACTTAAGAGATGGAATAACTGATATCTAGACCTTGTTTGGATCCTGATTTAAAGAAACATACTATAAAATACATCTTTGAGATAATCAGAGAAATTTGCACATAGACTTAGTATTCAATTATATAAAGAAGTTATTTTAAGTTGTATTACTGTCATAATGGCATGATTGCCAGTTTTTAAAAAGTTCTTATTGGTAAAAGATGAATACATATTGATGTATTTACTGGTGAGTTGATATAATGTCCAGGATTTGCTTTAAAATACTCCAGGAAAAAAAAATAGGAAGAGGAGGGGTAAAAAAGGAAGAATAGCTTTTTTTTTTTAAGTGGCAGACTGCTGATTAATTGTTGAAATGGGGTAATAGGTGCATGTGAGTTCATTGTACTATTCTTTCTAAGTTTGAAAATGTCTATGTTTTTCAAAATAAACATAAAGGTTTCCAAAAATAGAGAAAATAGTAAATTCCTGATGAATAATTAAAAATCTAAATTATTTCTAAATAATAATAATTTAAAAACAGTGGAAAAAATAAATCTTAGTAATCATAGGGTATGGCAAGAAAGGAAACTGAATATTCAAAACAAATGAAAAGAGAAAAATTATCTCATGAAGTAACCATCTTTTCTATAGGATGATTTATCTTTATATTGTCACTACCAATTATCTAGAACCCAGGAACCCTCTCTTTCATGTGACTCTGGTAGTACATAGACAAGTTCCAATTTTTTTGGACTTTTTTAAAGATGTTCCTTCTGTTTATATTTGTAATGTCATCACCACTTAATCCATGCCATTATGAAATTGCCCCGTGATTAACATGATTTGTGGATTTCAGTTTGTTTAATATGGCTACATATCAGATTTCTTTTTCTTGATGTCACTAAAGGAGGCACCCAAATTGTGTTTGCATCACAGTGTTGGTTGGGGTACAAATCATTCCTTCCAAGCTGGGCTGTTTCCTCTCCATTGGTGGATCCTGGTTTTGTCACTCCATCCCTGACACCAAATTAGGGACCCATTTTTCGCTCAAGCCTATTACTTATTAGAGTGACCCATCATCTACTTACTACAGTGACTATCAGCAGAAATGAATTTTTTGGTTTCTGAAAATGAGCCCATTTCACAACATAGCTAACAACTAGCCTGATTCAAGAATTCCAACTCTCCCAGTACAGACTTCTCCTTCTCTTCAGAGGCAAACGCTGGGGGTTGGGGCAGGGCGGGAACAACTGAGCCTTGTGCTCTGCCCTCAAGGTCAACAGATTGAATGTGGCCTTGTGTGTGTTGTGAATGTACAGTACATGACATCATGCATATTCAGTGGGCTTTTCCAACTGCCAGTCTCACTAATGATCAAAATTTCTTTTCAGAAAGGCACCCTTCTTCAGCTTTTGAGATTATTTGACTATCTTGGTACTCTTACCTCCTTTTCTGTCTTAGCCATGATTCTTCTTCATCCTGATTTGCTCCTTTTTCTCTCTCCTCTCCTTTCTCTTCCTCTCCTCCTCTCTCCTCTGTTTGCCTTTTCTCTCTTTTCCTTTCCCCTCCCCACACCTGTCCTCCTCTGCCTTTTCCTTCCTCTCCTCAATCTTCCTTCCTCCCTTTTTCCCTTTCCATTTTCCATACATTAAACCAATAGAGATACCTGACCTCAACTATCAATTTTAAGTGGATAAATTTAAACCTATACCACTTTACTCCAGTGCCAATTCTATACCTTCCATGGACTGTGAAATATTTATACTCATCCCATTATTAAATCCAAAGTATTAGGTTGGTGCAAAAGCAATTGTGGTTTCTGCCATTGAAAGAAATGGCAATTTCTTTAATTAATTTGCATCAACCTAATAAAACTTATCTCCAAAAAAGATTCCTCTCCCTTTTCTTTGACCTTGTAGATGACTTCCATTCTCCAGACTTGGAGCCATGTAGTCATCTCTTATTCTTTCCTTAACCACTCTTTTGAGCTAGGCAATGAATTCTGTCCCTTCAACATTTAAACCACATCCTAGCCCATTCCTCCCTCCATTTTTGCCAGTACGACAGTAGTCTGGGCCCTTGTCATGTGAATTATAATAATGGGCCCCTTCACGCTTCTGCCCTCTATACATTTTTCTTCTTGGGTCTCCTGGGCCCATGTTCAGCCTGGATGATTCTCACTTGAACACTGCTTAACTTGCCTTGATACACTTAAAACCTGTGAATATCTAACTAAACCTCCTCTGCAGGAACCTATATCCTTAGGCTGGCATTTGAAACTTTTCTTTGTTTTTTTTTTTTGTTTGTTTGGAAGCCCATCCATGGGGTTTACACTTTGTCAAGGCCCAGTTCCTCCGGAGTGGAGATTCCCAGTTCATTTAAAGTTGGTCTGAGTTCCTGGATGACATAGGGGCAGATTTCCCTATGAGGTCCTGCTTGTCCTTAACAGCCTCTAGGATGCCAACTGCACTAGCAAAATCATTTAACTGTCTGAATGCCCATAAAGCAGCGTCAGTGATTTGGGCTCTGGAACCAGATCATAGCCAACAAGTGTGTTCACCCCTTTACACAATTCCCAGGCATCTATATCTGGCTTGTTGAAGTATGTTACCCGGAGAGCATCAAATTCCTCATCTGTCTCATGTGACCCATGGGAATAGCAGCAAACTACTGGATAGCCATGGCCGGGCGGGGGTCACGGCCGGGTGCAGAAGGCCTGGAGGGCCAGAGAGCTGTGCCTAGTAAGATTGCAGGCTGAGGCTGGAGAGAGGCCTGGCGTGAGCTCACAGGCTGCTCCAGAGCTGGCGTGTTGAAACTTTTCTTAATCACTTCCAACTGATCTGTCCAACTTTCTCTCCATTCAGGAGGGTTTCTTCCTGACTCTGTATACATAATTTTCTTTTCCTGTCCAAACTTCTTGTGCTTTCATTCCCTGTTAGGATGCCACTCTGCCTTCTTCCCATCCTATCTATGACCTTTCCATTCTCCAAGTCCATATGAAAGCCCTCTTCCTCCAGAAGGGATTTATAGATGAAATGACTTAGATGTCTGGTTTTGCTTTAAAGTAATCTGGTGGGCAATGAAAAAGAGTGTGAGAGCTATAAATGAGACAACCTCAGCGATGTGTTGATGTGTTAGATATATGGGGGCTCATTATCCTATTATCTCTACTTTGGTATTTGCTTGAACTCTTCCATAATAAAAAGGTTTTTTAATGAAAGAAAAGAAGCTATGAGTGTGGTTATGAAACCTGATGCTCTATACCAGCAGGACTCATCAGCAGCTGGGGAGGATCCCAGCAGAATGGCTAGTTGGTCTTAGGATGGGTGGGAAAGAGGAGGCTGCTGGCCAAGTAATTTCCTATAAAATGAGCTCCACAAGGGTGAGGATTTGCCTCCATTCTGTTTATTGCTGCACCCAGCATATGGAATATTCCTGGCCCTCCGTAGTATTTATTGAGTGAATAGATGAATCTACAAATCAAGGTAGGTCTGAGAATAGCCTGCAAATCCATCCTGTGGGAGAAGAGGGAAATGACCATGTTTCTACTGGGCTCTAAATTTGCTCAGTGTGCCACAAAAGTATCGATAAAGGCATCAGACAGTTCATCAATTCCAAAGGGCATCATGGTGTGCATCCCTTGCTTTACGGGTGGATAAGGCAGAGAACAAAGAAGTCTCTGCCTTCTGGGGCTTATACACTGGTGGAGATACAGACAAGAAAACCCATTGTTAAATCCTATTGTCTGAGAGATAAATGCAGGGTGAGATACTTAGTGCCATGGGAGTACAGAAGAGCCTTCCCCATCTCTGGAAGCACAGCTGAAACCTGTTGGCTTCGTGAAAAGTGGGAGGAGATCCATTCAAAGCAGAGAAAACAGCTTGGAGAGGAACAAATGGAAGAGTTTGCTATGGGTGGGTTATTGAACAAAGGGGATGGGGTGGGGTGGTTGTGGAAGCATCAAGAGATAAGACTAGACAAAAAGGCAGGAGCCAGATGCTACAGGGTCTTGTAGGTCATTTTAAGGAATGTGACTCTATTCACAGAGCTGCAGGAGGATGTTTAAAGTTTTGGAGCAGCTGGAGTGATCTTTGCATTTTAGTAAGATCTCTCTGGCTAACGGGTGAAGAATAGATGGGTGGGGGAGAGGAGCGGAGCCTGGAGACAGCAAGAAGAGTTAGAAAGCAGTTGCAGTGGTTCTAGAGAGATGAGGGGAAATTGACCTGTGAATAGAATGGGATACAGAAATTTTAGGATGGATAATAAGGTCCTTTTTCAAATCAGGAAATGAAGAAATGAAATAGATATCTATTTGTATGGGTCTTACTCTAATTTAAGTTCTTTTTCCCAAATAGATTTTATTTGGGAAAATAAAGACATGTCTTTAAAGTCCTTCTACTATATAAGGAGTGCCCGACTTAGGGAAGGATGCAGTGTGGAGAAGGGAAAAGAATGGTGGCCTGAGAATGAGGAAACCAGGATTCAGCCTTGAAGTGCTGTTCTGATTGCTCCACTAACTTTGTATTATTATCCATGAGTTCTTCCATGGCTTTAGTTCATTGTCTCCATTCATGGAGATTGATTTTCTCTAATACTTCATGTTTCTTGATTATGGGCTCATCTTTGTGGTTGAGATTTCCTGTTAAACTCTTCTCATCTGTTTGCATGGTCTTTTTGGGAGAGACAAGAATTGCCCTTGTGATTTGCATTCTGACTTGCTTTCAGGAAGAGGAAGGACGGGATGTGTCACCTGGCAAGGCCATTTAGTGGTTGCTCTGTTGGGTGTTGGTACTCCCCACTCCTTCCTAAGGTCACTGGCCACCTGTTACCTTGTCTCTGATCTAGTGTGGCCTGGAGGCAGACTCCCCATCATTGCTGCCTGGTGGCTGCTGCTTTCACATCTACACCCTGTCTGTTGCCTCAGACCCCTTTCTGCTCCAAGTGTATACAGCTTCCAGGCATAGCCTACCTTTCTTGTTAATCTTCTATAAGTTTGGACTATAGATTTCCTTTCCAGGCCAACCTTCTTGGGTGCAGTGGCTCATGCCTGTAATCCCAACACTTTGGGAGGCTAAGGCAGGCTGTCACTTGAGCCAGGAGTTTGAGACCAGCCTGGGCAACATGGTAAAACTTCATCTCTACAAAAAATTACCTGGGCATTGGTAGCACTCACCTGTGGTCCCAGCTACTTGGGAGGCTGAGGTGGGAGGATCATCTGAGCCCAGGGAAGTCGAGGCTGCAGTGAGCTATGACAGCACTACTGCACTCCAGCCTGGGTGACAGAGCAAGACTGTGCCCAAAAAAAAAGAAAGAAAAAGAGAGAGAGAGAAAGGAAAGAAAGAAAGAAAGAAAGAAAGAAAGAAAGAAAGAAAGAAAGAAAGAAAGAAAGAAAGAAAGAAAGAAAGAAAGAAAGAAAGAAAGAAAGAAAGAAAGAAAGAAAGGAAGAAAGAAAGAAAGAAAGAAAGAAAGAAAGAAAGAAAGAAAGAGAAAGAAAGAAAGAAAGAAAGAAAGAAAGAAAGAAAGAAAGAAAGAAAGAAAGAAAGAAAGAAAGAAAGAGAAAGAAAAAAAAAAAAAAACAGGCTGGGTGCTGTGGCTTAAACCTGTAATCCAGGCAGATCAATTGAGGTCAGGAGTCCAAGACCAGCCTGGCCAACATGGTGAAACCCCATCTCTACTGAAAATACAAAAATTAGCTGGGCGTGGTGACACATGCCTGTGTAGTCCCAGCTACCTGGGAGGCTGAGGCAGGAGAATCACTTGAACCTGGGAGGTGGAGGTTGCAGTGAACTGAGATCATACCACTGCACTCCAGCCTGGGCGACAGAGTGAGACTCCGTCTCAAAAAACAACAACAACAAAAAAAAACAAACAAAACAACTTCTTTAACTTTTATTCCTTAAATTATTGGTAGCCAAATTCTTAATCTAGTTTTTAAGCACAACTATTTCTAGAAATTTGGAGGAAACTACAGCTTGTACATGGTCTACCATTTTGAAACAAAAGTCTCAGTTCTGGCTAGACCAGCCACATATCTCAGAAACCAACCCTCTGATGGCCATTGGGATTAGTGTTTATTCACCATCTTTGCTGTAAGCAACATAAAAAGAGGGTGTGCAAAGTTTGGAAGGAAGGACAATTTATTTTCTTAAAGCTGATTTCTTGTTAATGCCTGAGTGGGAAGTAAGAAGTTTACATCCAAATGAATATAGTTTTGGTCATTGGGAAATGGGTCAATAAAACACACTCAATGTCAAAAAAGCATCTCTAGTTGCATTTTGGAGTTTGGAATTATATAATCCCACAAATGACTACATTTCAGGCTCCTGGGTTTGGCAGGGCTGCTCCTCTAGGCTGCGAAGCAGTTTGGTTCCAGGCAGCTAGAGGATTGAAGGGCACCTGAGCTCAATCCAAGTGAGGAGGAGAAAAGCTTGAGAAGGAGGTAGCCAGGAACATGGCACAATTAAGGCCACAGCTGGGCAGAGGGCAGTCCTCCAGGGCAAGCCCCAGCCTGAGGGGCTGTCATCAGTGCAGAGAGAATTTGGAGGGCTCTGGGATTCTCCTTAGGCCTTGGTGGTGAAATGGAATGTGGGCTTTGATCCTTTGGGGAGGGGCAGGCTCTGTTGAGAGAGATTCCAATGAGAGAATCTCTAGAGAGGGGAAAAAAAGGTTAGTCCTGAACAATTAAAAACTCTTTTTTTCCCCCTCTCTTTTCTTTTCTTGTTTTCTTTCCTTATTTCTCTTCTTCTCTTTTTTCTTTCTTTCTTTCTTTCTTTCTTTCTTTCTCTTTCCTTTCTTTCTCCTTCCTTCCTTCCTTTCTCTCTCTCTCTTTTTCTTTCTTCCTTCCTTTCTTTCTTCTTT
This sequence comes from Pongo abelii, assembly GCF_028885655.2. NCBI lineage: Eukaryota > Metazoa > Chordata > Mammalia > Primates > Hominidae > Pongo > Pongo abelii. The sequence goes on along the minus strand of NC_072000.2, from coordinate 56,120,171 downwards.
TTTTTTTTTTTTTTTGACGGAGTTTCACTCTTGTTGCCCAGGCTGGAGTCCAATGGCACGATCTTGGCTCACCACAACCTCTGCCCACTCCAGGTTCAAGCAATTCTCCTGCCTCAGCCTCCTGAGTAGCTGGGACTATAGGCGTGTGCCACCATGCCTGGCTAATTTTGTATTTTTAGTAGAGACACGGTTTCTCCATGTTGGTCAGGCTGGTGTCCAACTCCTGACCTCAGGTGATCCGCCTGCCTCAGCCTCCCAAAGTACTGGGATTACAGGCGTGAGCCACCATGCCCAGCTCTTTCTTTCTTTCCTTACTTCTTTCTTTTCTTTTCTTTTCTTTCTTTTTCTTTTGGATAAATTTGTCAATCTACTCAGGTTCATTGTAAATAGGGATTAATGATTTAAGAAATCATTGCTTTGTTTCCCTTCAAGAAGCTGTATAAAAAGATTCAGGACCACTTAGTCATTTTTAAATGTGTATGGTCTACACAAGGGTGGGTAATTGGGCATGAAGAGATTAATTATGGTGCTTAAACAATGTATTCACCTTGTCATATGTTTTTGTAAAATTTGTAAAAGTAAAACCAGGATCCCTTTGTATACTGACTTCCCCTCCATCAGCATCCATCCATATCATGTGGCATTTAGGGGCCCAGGGAATTTTGGGATGTGGCTAAAGGGATTTTAAATTAAGGATATATTCAGTTTGGGTTTAGTATATTTATGATATTATAAAAAATACAGTCATGAATTGATTAATGAGGATATGATGTTCTGAGAAATGCATCAGTAGGCAATTTCTTCATTGTATGAACATTATACAGTGGTGTACTTTACAAACCTAGATGGTATAGTCTATTGCTCCTAGGCTACAAACCTGTACAGCATGTTACCGTATTGAATACTCCAGGTGACTGTAACATAATGGTAAGTATTTGTGTATGTAAACATATCCAAACAGAAAAGGTACAGTAAAAAATGTGGTATAACAGATAAAAAATGATATATCTTGATAGGGCACTTACCATGAATGGGGCTTACAGGACTAGAAGTTGCTCTGGGTGAGTCAGTGACTGAGTGGTGGAGTGAGTGTGAAGGCCTAGGGCATTACTGTACACCACTGTAGACTTTCTAAACACTGTACACATAGGCTACACTAAATTTATAAAATAATACTTTTCTTTCTTCAATAATAAACTAACCTTCGCTTACTGTAACTTTTCTACATTATAATTATTTTAATTTTTAAAACTTTTTGAGCCTTTGTAATAACACTTAGCCTAAAAGACACGTTGTATAGTTGTATGAAAATATTTTCTTTCTTTATATCCTTATTCTATATGCTTTTTTGTACTTTTTTTTAACTTTTTAAACTTTTTTGTTAAAAATTAAGACACAAACACGTTAGCCTAGGCCTACGCATGGTCAGGAGCATCAAAACCACTGTTTTTTGCCTCCACATCTTGTCCAACTGGAAAATCTTTAGGGTCAATACATGCTTGAAGTTGTCATTTCCTCTGGTAATAATACTTTCTCTGGAATACCTCAGAAGGACCTGCCTGTTTTACAGTTAACTCGTTTTTAAACAAATAGAAGGAGTACACTATAAAATTATGATAAAGAGTACAGTACAGCAAGTACAGAAAATAGTAATATAGTCATTTATTATCAAGTATTACGTACTATACGTGATTGCATGTGCTATACTTTCGCATGACTGGCAATGCAGTAGGTTAGTTTACACCAGGATCACCACGCCCATGTGAGTAATGCATTGCTCTATGACATTATGATGGCTATGACGTCAATAGGAATTTTCCAGCTTCATTACAATCTTTTTTTTTTTTTTTCTGAGAGTCTTGCTCTGCTGCCCAGGCTGGGGTGCAGTGGTATGATCTGGGCTCACTGCAAATTCCACCTCCCGAGTTCAAGCAATTCTCCTGCCTCAGCCTCCCAAGTAGCTGGAATTGTAGGCATGTGCCACCAAGCCCAACTAATTTTTGTATTTTCAGTAGAGACGGGGTTTCACCACGTTGGCCATGGTTGGTCAGGCTGGTCTCAAATTCCTGACCTCAAGTGATCTGCCTGCCTCAGCCTCCCAAAGTGCTGGGATTACAGGCGTGAGACACTGCACCCAGCCAGCTTCATTATAATCTTATGGAACCACTGTTGCGAATGCAGTCCTTCCTAGACTGATATGTTGTTATGCAGCACATGACTGTATATATTTGCGTTCAGCTCCTGGTTCCTGGCACACAGCTCCTAACACCATTGGAATCTCTGGAGTGAAAAGATTGTCTTTTGTAAGTGAATGAGATGACTGAAGGTTGGGGGCCTGTAGATAGCCCCTTTTCCGATACCTCGACCTATACATCTCTTCCATTTTTCTTTCATTTGTATGCTTTGTAACATTCTTTATAATAAACAAGTAAGTGTAAGTGCTTCCTGAGTTCTGTGAGCTGTTCTAGCAAATTAGTTGAACCTGAAGAAGGGGTCTTGGGAACCCCTGATTTACAGCTGGTCGGTCAGAAGCACAGGTAAAACAACTGGGGGCTTGCAACTGGCATCTGAGGTGAGGGGAAGCCTTGTGGAACTTAGCGCTTGGCATGTGGGATCTGATACTCTCTCCAGGTAGATAGCATCAGAGTGGAACTGAGAGAGGACACCCCGCTGATGTCTGCTGGAGAACTGGTTGGTGTGTGGAATCTGGTTTTAGAAGTAGTGTGTTGAGTGGTATGTGAAAGTAGGAAACACACTTCATTTATTTTCCATCTTTATAATATTTACATAGTTTTCAGGCACTTCTGGGTATAGCTATTTCTAGCTATTTGAATGTAGGAAATGCTTCCAAGAATGCCTCTTGCTTTTTAAAAAAATTGAGAGATAACTCACATACCATAAAATTGACTTTTAAAGTATACAATCCAGTGGTTTTAGTATATTCACAAGGTTGTGCAACTATCACAGCTAATTCTAGAACATTGTCATTACCCCCTACAAAGAATTCCATTAGTAGTCACTTCCTATTCTTCCTTCCCCCACTGCCAGCTTCTATCTTTTAATCTACTCCTATTTTTTGTCTCTATGGATGTGCCTATCCTGGACTTTTCATATAAATAGAACCAGCCAGGTGTAGTGGCTCATGCCTGTAATCCCAGCACTTTGGGAGGCTAAGACAGGCAGATCACACAAGGCCAGGAGTTCGAGACCAGCTTGGGCAACATGGCGAAACCCTGTCTCCACTAAAAATGCAAAAATTAGCCAGGTGTGGGTGGTACACGTCTGTAATCCCAGCTACTCGGGAGGCTGAGGTATGAGAATTGCTTGAACCCAGGAGGTGGAGGTTGTAGTGAACCCAGATTTTACCATTGCACTCCAGCCTACGTGACAGAGCAAGACCTTCTGTGTCTGGCTTCTTTCTGTTAGTGTATTTTCAAGGTTCATTTATGTTATACTGTGAGTCAATACTTTATTCCTTTTTATGGTTGAATAATATTCCATTTCTTTTCTCCATTCATCAGTTGTTGGACATTTGGGTTGTTTCCAGAAATATTCTCTCTGACCAACGTGTTAACTAACCCAGTGAGAAGGTCTAGGGCCAGAGGGAGTATCATACTATGAACAAGGTCCAGGATGCCTGATGTCAGAAGTATGAGGGTTGTGGAGAAAGAACAAGTTTGAAATACCCGGAGTCGGAAGCTGCCATGATGGAGGAATGACTAAATCTATCTTTTCTCTCTATAGAAAATGAAATTGCAAAATTGTTGTTAAGTGAAGAGATTATCAAAATATTTACAGTTCCCAAATGTAGAAAAACATAGAGGTGTCAGATAGTTAAGATAGCTTGTTTTTCTGAGTATCGATATATTTTTGGTAATTATCAGTTTTTTCAAAATGTGTAACTTATGGTTTATCTTCCTTTATTTTTTATTATTATTATTATTATTATTTGGAGATGGAGTCTCGCTCTGTTGCCCAAGCTGGAGTGCAGTGGCGTGATCTCTGCTCACTGCAAGCTCTGCCTCCCAGGTTCACGCCATTCTCCTGCCTCAGCCTCCCGAGTAGCTGGGACTACAGGCACCCACCACTACGCCCAGCTAATTTTTTTGTATTTTTAGTAGAGACAGGGTTTCACCATGTTAGCCACGATGGTCTCGATCTCCTGACCTTGTGATCCACTCACCTTGGCCTCCCAAAGTGCTGGGATTACAGGCGTGAGCCACCGCACCCGGCCCTATCTTCCTAATCTTAATCTAACTTATATTTGTAATTTTGCATTACTTTTCTTTAAGAATGCACCCCAAATCATGTACATAAAAGCCCCTCAAAACCAGGATCCACCTTGCTTTCAGGTAACAGTTTGAACCCACTTTCCTTGTGGTCAGAGGCACTTAGATACTGTGTGAGGGACTTCCTCTTTGGGAATTACATGGCAAGCTGGTCATTTCATTGCTTTCCATCCTTTTATTGTAAACCATTTTCTTTCTCAGCTTGAAGCACTTTCAGGAGAAACTAGCTCATGCAACACCTTCATTAAATGTGCAATATCTATCTTGCAGCATTGCTATGGTTGGTTGAATATTGTTCAGCAAAAACTCCCTCTCTCTACTCCCCTTTCCTTCATAGTAGAGACTACTTCCTCATCCTTCTGACATTGGGCTTGCCCATGTGTCTCACTTTGGCCAGTGGAAACTAGACAGAGAAGACATGTTGACAGTTTTGAGAGCTCTTCAGGGTCTTCCCTTGTCTACCCTATTGGGAACTCATGCTCTGGTAGCTGGTGGTCCTTTATTGTGAGTCCTGGAAGAAGATACACAGGAGAGACCTAGATCTTGAATCCAATAGTCAGCATAAAGAGGAGACACTGCTGCTGGCCTGCAGACCTTGAGTAAGAAATAACTATTTGTTATTCTGAGCCACCAAGACCTGGGGGTTGTCTTAAACCCAGTAGAATTGTAGCAGGAGCTGACTACTACAGTTTTACATTCCTAACCTGAACAGCAGAGCTAATATCACTTACCTCCCAGGAGGCACCTAAGCTTGGACCCAAAGCTTAAACTTCCAAGATCTCTGACAGCAGCTCCCAATACAGCACTTTTCCAGGTTCCCACTTGAGCATGCTTCCACCTTACAAGGAAAACTGTGTCTGGGAAAAAGTGCTGTCTCTTTTCCCTCCCTCCTTCAGCCATAATTATAAATGCAAGGTTGTTCATGGTTTCCACTCTCTATAATCGCATTTTCGTCACTGCAGTTAATCTCCTTCCAGGTACAGACCACTACACTTTGCCAAATAAATGCTCTACTCTTTAGCTTCAGTTTGGCAACCCAATCAAAACTCTAAAAATATCTGGAGGATTCTTTAACCAAGCAGTTACACTTTCAGAAATTTAGCCTGAAACCCCGTCTCTACTAAAAATACAAAAAAAAATTAGCCGGGCGTAGTGGTGGGCGCCTGTAGTCCCAGCTACTCGGGAGGCTGAGGCAGCAGAATGGTGTGAACCCGGGAGGCGGAGCTTGCAGTGAGCCAAGATCACGCCACTGCACTCTAGCCTGGGCTACAGAGCGAGACTCCGTCTCAAAAAAAAAAAAAAAAAAGAAATTTATTCTGAAGGAATATTCACACAAATGTATAACAGTACATGTATAAGGATACAAAATATAGTAAACAATCTAAATGTCCAACTATAGGCGATTTATTAAATAAATTAAGGTGTAATGGTATACTCACACTGCATCACTAAGAGTGATACAGTAAAAATGTGTTTTTCCTTGACATAGAAAGGAGAGGGTTATCAAGAGGAATGCGCAGTACAAATTCATTTTGTGATATATTATATAAATATATATAGTTAGAAGGATATATGTTGATTATGTACAGTTGTTATATCTGGTTGTTAGAATTATGGGTAATTTTTATTTATTTCGTTTTGCTTATGTTTTTTTCTTCTTTTAAAATCATATTTTCTAAAATGCCACACATGTTCAACTTTTGTAATAAAAAGTAAACAGTAAAATGTATTGTTATTTTTGCCCCTCACAACTGTTTTAGATGAATAAAGAGGGCTTCTTATTATGAAGCTGTCTACTTTTTTAGAGAAGAAATCATTTCAAATCCAGTGTTCCCCATCTGAAATAAACAACAGGAAAGAAATAAAATCAGGCCAGGCTCTGCGCCTCTCACCTGTAATCCCAGCACTTGGGGAGGCTAAGGTGGGAGGATTGATCACCTGAGCTCAGGAGTTTGAGACCAGCCTGGGCAACATGGTGAAACCTCATCTCTACAAAAAATAGAAAAACTTAGCTGGGCATGGTAGCATGTGCCAGTGGTCCCAGCTACTCTGGAGGGCTGAGGTGGGAGGATTGCTTGAGCCCAGAAGGCAGAGGTTGCAGTGAGCTGTGACTGCACCACTGTATTCCAGCCTGGGTGACAGAGCAAGACTCTGTCGCAAAAAAAAAAAAAAAAAGGAAAGAAAAGACAAGAAAAGAAAGAAAACCAATAAAACGCAAAGCTAAAATATAGGGAAATAACTATAACAGTGTAAATAACTTGAGATAAAATGGTTAAACAATCCAAGTTTTAAAAGATCACAGAGTAAGACTGTGCTGTTTGTGTAAACAAAGGTGGTTAAAGCCGCAGTAGAGAAGAGAGCTGGACTTTTTCATAGTGGGAACTTCCAAACAGGGCTGAGTAACTCTGGAAAGCAACAGACCCTTGAGTAGGCTTGACCATTGCGGATCAGAACACAGAAACGAGTGGAGTGCTGGAAAGGCTCTGGATCTCTTCCTGGCTCTGTACTCAGTGAGATAAGGCTAGTAGCTTAAAATCAGCTACCATGGGAGTACTGACACCATAAAAATCAGCAGATGCTACAAATCAGGGCTCTCTTTTCCTGGAGAATTGGTTGTTAAACATTTACTTGAGACAAACCATATAATCTTCCAGGGAAAAATCCAGAAACCATCAGAATCCTGGCAGAAATTCAAAGTTTATACAAACACCTTCCCCAACGGTTTCTCACTAACCCCTGCACACCACAGTGCCCCAGGACTCCCACCAAGCCCACCTCCCCAAACCCTGCTCTTTGTGCCCCAGCTGAAGCTCCTCAGGGACTCTGAGTCAGGCCTGAAAATAGGGTATGTTCTCAAGGAGAAGCAAATGAATGAATAAAAAATGACTCCCGCCATGCACGGGCCATGCCACCTCTCAGCACAAAATGAAACTTGAACTCTACATCCCTTTGAGCTTCTAAGGAAAACATAAAGAGAAATTAAAATGCCCCTAATGGCACTTGAACTTGTAGAAGAGTACATCTAACTTCCTTTATATTTTTTTCTCGAATATTCGTAGGTCTATCTTGAGTAGAATTGCAGATGTTTTCTTGTTACTTTTTTTTTATTTTGAATGTCTGGAAAAACAGCTCAGCTTTCAAAGTAGAATTATTAAAATAATTCCAGTTAGGATGTAAAATCTTTCACTTTTTCCAAGACATCAGCTCTTCCTGTGTTACCATAAATTCTATAACTCGACCTACTTCTCTCCCTGTCTTGACTGCACTCTTGTTATAAAGTAGGTTCAAATGGTTCCTTCTTTTGATTGGGTTTTGGTAGGAAGAGGGAAAGGGGCTGGGGGCAGAGAGAGTGAGTAGGCAGCTACAATAAAATAACACCCTCTTCATGCCACCACTCTCCAGCCTGGTGACAGAGACTCTGTCTCAAAATAAATAAATAAATAACACCCTGCTTTACTGTCCACTTGACATGGTTCTCATATTTTATGCTGGTGTCTGAGAGTCTTGTATCTCTATGACTCTGTCAATGATATCTGTTTAACATCGACTTTTAAGAACAATTGAAGGGAGGAAAACGGGAAGGGTTGAAAAACTAACTTTTGGGTACTATGCTCAATACCTGGGTGAGGGGATTAATCATACCCTGAACCTCAGCATCACACAATATACCCAGGTAACAAACCTGAACATGTACCTCCTGAATCTCAAATAAAAGTTGAAATTATGTATAAAAGAACAATTAAATATTTAATTTAATGGCAACCATATGTAGGGAGAAACAAGAAAAAGAAGCACCAGGTTTTGGGCAAGATATTTTTTAAAAAAGAAATTGTACTTTGGTGAAAAGCAATGCTTTAAAGTTTCCATTATAAAAGTATCCATGCATATTAAAGAAAACTTAGAATATACTGAAGCATTAAAAAATAATAGAAAACACCAGAATCCCATTATCCAGCCATAATGGCTATCTCCATTTTGATCTGATTCTGTCTTATAACTATTTCTGCAGGCATGTCTTTATTCAAATATAGAGCAGAAGGTATAAACAAACAGCCTTTGGGAGAAAAAAAAGTCTGATGTGTTTTATTTGGCCTAGGCAATATATTTTTAATTTAAATTAGATCTTAACATGTAAAAATTAAGAGATGTCACATTAAATTTAGATACAGGGTTTTTCTTGAAAAATGGAACCTGCATTCCTAAATGGCTGAAGTTGAAGAAAGGTGGCTACTCTCAGAGGGGAACCTGCTTGCCAATTTTCCAATGTCTCATTGTTTGGCTCCTGTAGGTATTTATGTTGGATGCCCCTGTAGAATTTTTTTTTTTTAATCCTTGCACTCATTTTATATATGCAACTTTATATTCAGATGCTTTCTCTGAGCAATATATTATTAATGTTGCCATATGTTGCCCCCTGATTATACCAGTGTACCTAGTAGTACATATCAAGTGCTTAAAAGTATAAACAGGAAAGTAACTATTATTTGGAATATGTTCTTCCAATTGTTTCTATGCAAATATCTTTTTAAATGGTGGAAATCATACAGCACACAATCTTCTATCCAGCTTTTTTCACTTTTTGTTGTATTATAAACATGCTACTCATCATATATATACAATGTAGCTAAGTCTTTTTCCCATGGTTGGATACACTGCAACCTCCGCCTTCTGGGTTCAAACCATTCTCCTGCTTTGGCCTCCCAGGTAGCTGGGATTACAGGCACACACCCACTCCTGGCTAATTTTTATTTTTTTATTATTTTTAGTAGAGATGGGGTTTCGCCATGTTGGCCATGCTGGTCTCGAACTCCTGACCTCCAGTGATCTGCCTGCCTCAGCCTCCCAAAGTGCTAGGATTACAGGTGTGAGTCACTGCGCCCGGCCTAGATTATCCTTTTTCTATCATAATTATGCTATGATGAATATTTCTGTGCTGCAGGATTTCTTTCTGTATTAAAGATTCTTGTCCTAGGATATATTTCAAAAAATGGGCTATGCAATTGAAGAATACAAACAATTTTAAGGCTTTTGATGTATGTTGTCAAGTTGTATCCTAAAACGTTATCCAGTGTTCTGATTTGAATGCCTGCCTGCATTGTGTGAGAGTATGTTTCAGGACACATTGACAGAATTAAATATATATATATATATATATATATACACACACACACATATATATATACACATATATATATACACACACATATATATATACATACACACACACACACACAAACACATATATAGTTGTAATTGTATATAATGAAAACCTATATGTATATGTGTGTTACTGATTTGATACAGAATATGGTACCTTCTGGGTTTAACTTGCAGTCTTTTCCTCTCCAAAAGTCCAACTTTGCCCTTTGAAAGGACCAGAACAGCCAGGATGGAAACTCACTAATTCAAAAGGATGGCCTCAGCAATGCAGGTAGAGGCAAGTGTTGGGGCAGAAACCCAGAATTCCTCACATTAGGCAGAACTGGAGGAAGAGGCTAGGAGCAGAGACACCTGAGGACAGGATGAGGCAAAGAATTCGGGGCCACAGAAGTCAGTCCTGTGAAAACCAGGAAGGTTCACACAGTCTAGGATCCAGACCTCACAGCTAAACCCAAAATAGCTAAATCCACAGGATCCAGATTTTTCATCTTCTAATGTACAGTGTTTTCAGGTCTTAAGTCCTAATGAGGCCCACATTCTGGGAGGCCACTTTAAAATTTCTGCCACAGGCAATTTATTTCGCTATCAGCTCTTTCTCCTCAGTTCATTCCATCAGCTAGAAATTCCTCTTGAAAAATGATTTGTCCAGAACAGAATGTCTTGAATGAAAATCATTTATTCAACTCACAGAAGCACGTAACCAACCTAGAAACCGAGTACCACAGACCTGGACTGCCACCCTGTGTTAAAGCCACCCAAGACAGGAAGGAGAAACCCAGGTGGCCCATTAGACTGGCACCAAGGGCAACATAAAGAGTGGCCAGCGCTCACTGCCTGGAGCTATTTATTATCAACACCGAGTGAAAAATATCTTCATATTTTTTTGTGAACACTTCATGAAGTGACAAAAGAAGTATGAGTATCTGAAACCTCATATGAATAAATGAGTATACGTAGCTACAGCAATCTGTAATCAAACTTGAAGAGAACTGTTGTTTCTAGATAGAATATGAAATCTTTTTCATTAGAGGCATTTTTATTCCTTTCCATCTCTGGGTTTTTGGATTTGATACTAGTGTTTCTATTGCCTGGTAAACTGGGAGGGAAGGATGAAAGTGATAGCTGTCTCTTGCTCGCAATGTGTTAATGTAGGTATTGAGCTCTACATCAGGGTTAGCAAATCTAGCCAAGTACTAGCCTGTGTTTGTACAGTCTGTGAACTAAGAATAGTTGTTAGACGTTTGGAAGGTTGAAAAAAATCAAAAGGAAATAATTTTTTTTACATGTAAAATGATATGAAGTTCAAATTTTAGTGCCCCTAAGTCAAGCTGTATTGGAACACAGCCATGACTTTTTGCTTATGGATTCTGTGTGGCTGCTTCTGTGCTGCAATGGTAGAGTTGAATAGTTGCAAAAGAGACCATACAGCCTAGAAAACCAAAAATATTTATTCTCTAGCACTTTATGGAAAAAATTTGCTGACGCCTGCTCTGATACATTTAGAGTCATAGCCTTATATAATTTAACACCCTAACCACGGGTTCTATCACAGCGGGAAGATACAAGAGAAAGACATCCATATGACTTGAAATCAAGTATTGAGCTTGTGTTTGTTAAATTTGTAGATGCTGTTAAATCAAGCAGGATGAAGAGGGAGTTGTTAATGGAGTGTCAGAGAAGGAATTAAAAGTGAAGATGATTAATGGTAAAGTTTAAGTGGGCATTTAAGATCTAAAATGAAATGCTATAGATATAAAATGAGGAAAGCCTGAAAGAAGTATGGCATTAATATTCTGATGAATGTTGTCAAATTGTGTTAAATAGCAATGTCACATCCTCAAGAGAAGGAAACATGGGCAAGCTGTGGGACAAGCTCAACATCAGGGCTGCACTTCTTGGTTTGTGTTGACTTATTGTTGATCTCAACGTTGGTGTCTGGATTTTGAAGCTCCATGCTCTAAAGAAACATGAAGCTGAGGGTCCTACAAAGATGTAAGTGGGGAGAAACAGATGTATGAAAAATGGCGAAATGTGCTGGTGTATTTAAATACCAAAGCTGTTGTGGAACAAGGACTGGATGTGAAAAGAAGACTTGTTTTCTAATGCCTGGCCTTGCCACCTTCCAACCATGCACTTTAACCTCTCTAGGCTTCCTTATCTATGAAACAGATAATATCTCTGTAAAAGATTCTTGAAGGAATTAAATGAGATAATATGAAAAGAGCTTTGTAAACTCTCAAGCACCATGCAAATGTGAGATACTGTTGTTGGAAAGCCATGCTGTAACAGTGAATACCTGGAGTACTGAAGAATTATCCCATACAGTTGTGGAGTTCGTGCACTGCACAAGGGGTTGCAGCCCGGAAGGCCAACGGGGCCTTGCAAAAAAGCTGTGGCTCAGGCTGGATTCCTCAGGAAGGGGAGCACTTTCTTCTCATACTAAGGCATCGTCTGCTTGTAAAATCATGTACCCACCTAGAGGAGGTATCTTTCTTCATTCATTCTTATAAAGGTGCTGGATTGGTTTTACACATTTATATATAAATATACAGCAGTGTTATATATCTCAATGGTAATCAAACATTATACTACTTAAAGTGATAATAGAATGTCCATTTTTGCAGAATCTTTTAAGGCAAAATGGAAAACCCCTTCAGTGTCTGCCAGTTAAATGTCTACCTGATACTCCTGGTTCTCTGATTCTGACGTTTATCCCTAGATTAAAAGACACATAGCCTTCTAAATGGCTTCCCTGCGCTTCACTCACACGGAAATAGAAGTTCCTTTTTCTTAAATTTGTATTTATCCAAATATCAAACTGCTCTGTATTACCGATGGGATGGTGAAGTTAAGTAAGAAGAAAAATAGATAGGGAATATTTAAAACTTTTTGGAGTTTTTATAAATGTTTTGTGTTCTGTACATATATCCTATGTACAAAATTTTCCTAATGTTTATTGATAAATCTATTCAGCTTTTTAGCCTAGTCCGTAAGAAGTGCTTCCTGCATTAGCAAGAGGCTGAGTGATATAATCTGTAGGCATCAGTAGTGATAATGCTGCCTGCTCTGAAGTAGGAGTTGAAATAAAAGCACACAGGTGAGCTATTGGCTTGAGCCAGATGTAACTTTCAACGATCCGGCATGTTAATTTCCCTTCCATTTTCAGAAAGGCTGTGAAAATTGTAGCTGAATATTTTTGGGCTGAAATAATGGCTTCCCTCAGGAATACTTTATGCAGAGGACTGTGCTTTAAACACGTTTTTGCAAAGCAATGACCTTGTTTTCTGTCTGACTTTGCACCATAGAGGACTGTCTGGTTTTTCAGTAAGAGCAAATGGCCTACAAACTACTGCTTAAAATCCATGTGAGGTCTGAAGGGGATATCAAACACTTTTAATATAGAATAGTTTACATTATAAGTACCTTTCTATATTACATAATTTTTATTAACCCTTGTAATAACTCTGAGAGACACAGACAAATATGATCCCTGTTTAACAGATAAAGGGATACAGTTGGAAATAAGTTAAATAATGAATTCAGGATCACACAATAAGTCAGTAACTAAATTAGGTTTGAACCATTACTCTTGGTCAGGTTCTTTTTGAGCTACTTCCTCTGAATAATAGAAAAAGGTGGCTTATTTTTGGCTATTCTGAAAGATAAACAAGCAGATATCACCATCAGATCACATTAGATGTTCAATTATATCAATTCAGTCAACCTCCATGCCGCTGCGTATCACATGGTTTAAAAATTATTTTCAGGGGTCTCATGAGTACAGCATAGGATAAGATAGGAGGATCTTGACCTGCTTTTAATTGTTCTTCATTTTCCTGGATTTAGACCTCTAAAGGTTGTTTTCATTCCATTATCAGCCAAATAACCCCCCACAAATATACTGAGTGTCTGCTATTGAGAAATTTACACTTAAGTCAGGAAGGCTGATTTTACATATTCAAAATGGAAAATACAAATTTAATGCCAGTGTCCAAAACTGGTAAATACAACTGTGGTCTCTTTGATGCACATATCTAAGTCTTGGCTGCAAGATGTCCAATCTCTTCCAAAGCCTCTCTCCTTAATAGATCTTGATCTCCTTAAATAGATCTTGAAATTCCCAGAGATGCATACTTGAGTCCAAGACCCAGTCTTGGTTATTGAAGCAACAGTGAGTGACAAAGCCAGGGTTCTGAGATCCTGGTTCTGTCCACCCTACAGAGGTGTCTGCTTGGACTGTGAGGTACTGCTTGTCCTGCATGGCCACTGCCACAGCCACAGATGTGGCCACCACCAAGAGGCCAGCTGAGCTGTTCTGTCCAATTGCTGAGACTGCTTCTATGTTGTCCTTTTTCTGTGCAAGTGAGGGAAACCTATTTATTCAACAAATTCTTATTGAACATCGATTATCTGCCAGGCACCATTATCATACATCTAGGCAGACTGAAGTTTCAATGGCAAACAAGGCAAAATTTCTCTTCTCAAGAAACTTAGATTTCTAATGGGGGAGAGAGACAAGAAACAAGCACACAAGCCTGTCAAAACAAAATCTTGGCAAGGTGTGGTGGCTCATACCTGTAATCCCAGCCCTTTGGGAGGCCAAGGTGGGAGCATTGCTTAAGCCCAGGAGCTTGAGACCAGCCTGGGCAACCTAGCACAACCCTGTCTCTACAAAATTTTTTTAAAAAATAGCTGGGCATTGTGGCATGTGCCTGTAGTTCCAGTTACTTGGGATACTGAGCTGGGAAGATTGCTTGAGCCCAGGAGGTTGAGTCATGTCATTGCACTCCAGCCTGGGTGACCAAAGGAGACCCTGTCTCAAAAAAGAAAAAAAAATCTTAAAGAAGCAGGATTTACCATGAGGACCTCAGTCTCTTTTTGTGCAGTGTCATCAGTAAAAAGCAGAGAAATACAAACATGTATGACAATAATTACAAATACCAAAAGAACATTGGAATCAATTTTTTTCTCTATGGTTCTTTTATTTATCTATTTTTAATTTTTCTGGATACATAATAATAGACGTATTGGAATAATAGATATACTGATTAGGCCTAGGCTAACTGAAAATTAAAGCAAATTAATTTTACTTGGCCTAGCCCTAATCAGAAGAATATGCTCAAAGATTGGTTTGATCAGTTTTAATTGAGCAAATGACTTTTACCCCTTTATTGATTGATTGTTTTTGATGTATTTACTTAGAAGCAATAGAATGCATTAAATATTAATGATTTCATTTTCACTGGCCAGTAAATAGTTTTGGGAAATTTTATTATTTAGGACAATTTTAGCCACCAAATTTATACTGGCCTCTTGAACTCAAGGTGGAGTTTTTAATTTTTTTAATGTAAGTTGCTTTTTTGATTTCTCTATTGTCAGAGATAAATTGTGGATTCCACATTATACATTCAAGAATCCTAATGTAAAACAATGAAATACACTATATTGAACTACTTTTGATAGGGTACCATGTCAAGCTCTCAATAAAATGTAAACACATGAAAAAAAAAGACTTTGAATACTTGGGAAAACTAGATTACCATGTCCAAGGAATAGATCACATTTTGGCCTGGTAAGGACAATAACTCTGTTATTATTCAAGAGGAATAGACTTAGGTAATATCCACTGAGGTACTGTTTAGTGAGATAGGTACTAATAACAATCTGATCTTAATAGGTCTAAATTTGGATGACAAAATCCCTGGGAGAGTTTTAAGAATCATGCAGTGATTCCTGTATAGCTTTATGGGAAAATAATTGGACCACAGTTCACATAATTAGTCTTACATCCCCTTATTTTCTGATGTCCTTGGATGCCTTTGGGGCTCTGAGAAATGTCAGTAACAGCAGTTAATTGATGGGGACCTATGATCCCATTAAAGTATATGGATGTGTCAAAGTTAAAATATATATTTTAGTGAGTTTTGAGAATGTATATCAAATTTAATACTTAGCAAGATTGTTAGTCACTGAAATTCCTTGAGAAAGGCAAATTTAGTTCAGAGAATTTTATAGGAAAAGAAGCAGTTAAAATGAGAGCAAAAGGATTAACATGAAAGGAGAGGTAAAGAACAAAGAGACAATACAATCTAAGTCCAATTACAAGTCCTTTGACACAAACATAGATGTTGATCTAAAGATATTGAAAGGAAACTGTCTACACCTAATGTCATCTTTTTCATCTCTAGAGGATTGGGAAGGAAGCTGAGGATTTCCAGAAGTTGTCCGCTTCTAGAGGGTTTTCAGTGAACCTTTGGGTCAGATGTACGATGGTGCAGATTGTCAGATATGAACGGAGGATCCTAAGCATGTTTACTGGGAAGCATGTGTCTACAGTGTGTGTTCTGGAACTGCAGAGTAGTATTTGTGGTTAAGAGTACCTGAAATGGCCCTTTTCAGTGTAGTTTTAAGGCTGATTTTTATTGGGATCATTGCATTTCATGACTGGGGTCTGTTTGAATATATTTGGTCTTCTAAATTTATATCATGTAGTGAATCCAGCAAGGTACCTTTTGGAGGTGCAGCTCACATCTGTTGGATTTATGACTACATATCCTCCTCATCATATCTGACAAGACCAGAATGTTCCAAATGATATCTGATATCTGTCAGAGGGAGAGTCAAGTGTATCTCACGGGGCTTTATGTAACAATTTTATACAGTGAGAATTTATAGAGATTTTGACAGATCTCATTAAAATGGAAAACGGGGACAGTTTTGATTGTAAAATACCATTAGCTCATTTTATATTTTTAGAGCTTCGGGATTAATATGTCAATGACATTTCTTGAAATATTTTAACTGTAAAGTGAGTTTTTAAAAAAAAAACATACAATTTTTTTCTGTTTTATGATTATTAGAGATAAGGCAAGATTTGATCGCCTATTGAATCTCTCAGCTAATTTTTTTTCCACCCATAGTTTTATAAAGTCTGAACCAATTTCACCCTGATTTTGTCACTTTTTTTGGCATGTAGGTATAAAACATAAGCCCTTGAGACAGGGTTTGGAAAGACATCAAATAGTTTGAGAAAATTTTGCAATTGTCATTATATTTATATAATGTAAATATATAAATAGTTATATATGAGTAAGTCTATTTATTATGAAATCACATTGAACAGCTATATTTTAACGGCAGTAACACCATTAACAACTGTACATTTTGTGTAATACAGTTGACCCTTGAACAACAGTAGGGTTGCGGGGGGCTGACCCTCCATGCAGTTGAAAGTCTGCATATAAGCTTGGGGTCCCCCAAAACCTAACTACTAATAGTCTATTGTTGACCAGAAGACTCACCGATAATATAAACATAATTTGTATGTTACATGTATTATATACCACATTCTTAACAATGAGTTAAAGAAAATATTAAGAAAATCAAAAGAAAAACCATATTTACTATTTATTAAGTAGATCATCACAAAAGTCTTTATCCTCATCATTTTCATGTTGAGCAGGCAGATGAAGAAAAGGAAGAAGAAGGGTTGGTTTTGATGTCTCAGGGGTGGCAGATGCAGAAGAAACTATGTATAAGTGGACCCATGCAGTTCTAACCATGTCATTCAAGGGTCAATTGTAGTTGGCTGGTGTATTTTCTTTTAGAATAAGCTTTAGTCTTAAGTATTGAGATTTTCTTTAGATGGTAGATTGCTTCCAATAAGTAAACAATTTCCTTTAAAAATTTTTGATTGAGGTGCCCGCAGAAGTTAGAAAAATCCTTTGTTTTTTTTTTTAACTAATATGTCAAAATCATAAACATTAACTTAGATGTGTCTTAATTGTAGCATGCGCATGTCAGAGATATGTGAAAAGAAAAAGCTATTGGTAATAGAATATTTAGAATATATTGTTTAAACAGCACAGTGTATACATTGATTATTCTTAAGGTATTAGCGACCACCAAATAGTATCATATTAGGGTTGTCATTAGGGTTGAAGTGGTCAGTCATAACAGAACAGGGCATGATTAGAGCAGATGTTGGACATTGTGAGAGTCATCTAAACTAGGAAGAGAAGTTAGGGTCTCTGGATTTAGATCAGAGCGGCATTTAATCAGCGTGTAGGAAGCAGACAACACAAAAATTTTATAGGTGGCAATCAACTGGCTTATATGCACTTGTCATTGCTAGGATTCCTGCATCAGATAAACATGGTCGATAAACCTTAGATGAGGGCTCAAGAGGAACAGTAAGGTAGGCAATGGGTTCATGATAAGTTCCTAGTTTTTAATAAGTACCCTTAAAATTAACATTGTCTTTAATGTACAAGTTGTGAAAAGGGTTTAGCATAGTTAGAAATAGCCAAAGTAAGGGGTTGGCCTAGTTTTCACTTAAGAAAGAAAAATGCTGACTTGGCTTCTGGATCCCCAAATCAGGCGTTGACATACTTATTTCAGTCATTCGCAGAGTTGATAAAGCTAACTGAAGTATGAATTTCACGAAACATACCTTATTATTTTCGTATCTCTCCTTTCATAAGGTTAGGAGATAAATCTGGGACCATCTGGAAAGCCTCAAAGATAGTTTAGATGTAAAAGAATCTTAACGTTTAAAAAAATACTTACATTTTGGGCTTAAATTTAGGAAAGACAAAAATAGGGAGTTTATATGCATTGGTGGTGCTTTAGGAATAATGATACAGCATCTATATGATGATTTGTAATGGGGCAAGTCTACAGCCAAGGACGTTAGTTAGGAAAATATTGCAATGGTCTAGGCATGAGGTGATGAGGGCCTCAACAAGAATCTGGCATTGAGAATAGACAGGAAGGAGCAAATTGGCAGCAGCAAATGAAGCGAGAACTGGCCAGATTTAGTGACTTCCTGAGAGAGAAGGCAAAGGAGAAACCAAAGATGACTTCTGGCTTTTTCAATCCTGGGTCATTGGGAGGAAGAGGGGAACCCTGAGCAGAAATAGGGATATAGTGTGGTAGAGCTAAAGTAGGAAAATTAAGGAGACAAGTCAGATATAATCTTATAAAGGAGGAAATAGAAGGAAAGATATGTGTGTTTCTACTCATTCATTCATTCACCATACCACCTCATTTCATAATAAATCTGAAACCATTTATAAAATTACATAGAATATAAATAGATGAGGGAATTGGTAGATGAGAAAGATAAACATAGGAAATATCAAATCCAGATGTGATATTAGCACATAGTTTTGCACACTGTAGATTCTATATGCATGTTACTGGAGTTATGGTGTAAATTTGGCTTTAGACTTCTTAATGACCTGTGCAGACACAGAAGCACGACCCATGGAGGATTGCCAGTATCTGTAAAAATGAATCTGCTGTTCAGCAGGACATAGCTCTTCATGATCCTGAAGCCTATATATTTTCCTCTGCTCACAGAAAGAGGACACAATGATGTAACAGATGACGTGCTCTCTTGTCTAACAAATCCTACAGGGATTTGTGATGGAGTAAATTTATAATATTTAATGTATGAATGTCACCAGCCTTTCCCACCCCTCTACTCCTCAAGAGTATTTTGGCTTTGCTCACTCAGTTTCTTCTCCTCCTCCACCATTTGAAGAAAGTTATGCCTTTGTGGGCTTTTTTTTTTCTGGATTTTATTGATGACTAATTGGGAAGAAAGGGAAAGGGATTGAACTAAGGCTGGGAGAGGGGCCCCTTAAAGAGTTTTTGGAGAAGAAGTTGGCTTGGAAGAGTCAGGAGGCATGAAAAAAGTACAAGGAGAATAAAATGACTTTAAGAAACAATTATAATATTGGCTATATGTCTGTCTCACAGTGTTTGAAAATACTAGTCAGGGATTGCATTTTTTTGAAACCTTAGCTGGTTGCTAGAGTTTTTTCTTGGATATAGGCACCACTCTAAGACAGGAGGATGTGGGTCCTAAACTCATGATGAATATATGAGGGGGCTGAATAGCCAGGTTGAATAGTAGACCTATGGTGCCATACTCTAACTGTGTGTTAGACTTAAACCATCACTGCAGATATGACCAGACAGCATCACTTTATTCTAATGGTTAGGCCAAGAGCACAGTTGGTCTTACAACTTTGGAACAAGGGCCAGTCAAACTTAATACTTTACCCATTTGGAGTTGCAAGCTAAGGGATAATGCACTGGCGCATGTTCACTAAACAGAGGTTGTTTCATTAGAAAGAAAAGAAAACAAAACAAGAATTCTCAAGAAATGGCTAACTTGAAATTGGTTTCCATGTTAATATATATGAATGCCTACTCTCTCAAGAAAACCTCAAGAGGCACAGGCCAATCCCCACTCTGCTTGGCTGGTATTGTCCCAGCAGCACATTCAATGATGAGATATTTTTTCAAGTGTAGGGCATTTCTTTGTGAGGGCTGCAAAACGTAAGTGCTCTTAGTTTCTCCTTCTCCTGCCTTCACTCCTCCTCAAAGAAGATTCTGGCTTTGGCTGTTTAGTTTTTCCTCTTCCCTTGTCTTCTAAGCAGGATCCTATGGTTAGCAGACTAGTTCTTCTGGGTTTTATGATGAAGAATTGGTAGGAAAGGAGGTGGGGTGGTGTGATGGTTAATTTTACATGTCAGCGTGACTAGCTAAGGGATGCCCACATAACTGATAAAGAGTAGTTTCTTCATGTGTCTGTGGGGGTGTTTCTGGAAGAGATTGGCATTGAAATCAGCAGACTGGATGAAGAAGATCCCCTTACCAATGTAGGTAGCCATCATCCAATCCACTGAGGGACTGACGAGAAGAAAAAGTCAGAGGAAGGGTGAATTTGCTCTCTCTGTCTAAACTGGGACATCCATCTTCTGCTCCCATTGGACATCAGCACTCCTGTTTCTCAGGCCTTCAGACTTGGACTGAATTACACCACTGGATTTTCTGGTTCTCTGGCTTATAGAAAATAGATGGGGGACTTCTCAGCCTCCATAATTGCTTGAGTCAATTCTCATAATAAATCTCTCTCTCTCTCTAGCTCTCTCTCTCTTTGGTCTCTATAGAAACAGAACCAATAGATTATCTATATCTATATCTACCTAAAAATATGGAAATTCTATTAGTTCTGTTTCTCTGGAGAGCCCTGGCTCATACAGGTGGTGAAAGAAAATGGGTGAGCAGGTTAGGACAAGTCAGGAATTATCCCAGAGATTTGGGTGTTGAGAGACTCTGAAGGAAGTGTGGTATATGATGGTTGAACACATGTGGCATTTTTTCCTGTTAGTTTCATTTATTACTTTTTACAATGTTATTGAGGTATAATTGATATACAGTAAATCACACATATTTAAAGTGTATTATTTGATAAGTTTCTATAGTAGGGATTCATGAAACTATCACCACAATCAAGAAAATGAATTACAGATGAGATTTTTTTCTTTTTCAACTTTTATTTTAGATTTAGAGGGCAAAAGTGCAGGTTTGTTACTTGGGTATATTGCATGATGCTGAGGTTTGGGGGTACAAATGATCCCTTCACCAAGGGATTATCATACCCGCCAGTAAGATTTTCAACCTGGCCCCTCTCACCCTTTCCTCTCTAGTTGTCTCCAATGTTTATTGTTGCCAACAGATAAGATTTTAAGAACTATTACTGTGTGGCTGGGCATGGTGACTCATGCCTCTAATCCCAGCACTTTGGGAAGCCAAGGTAGGAGGATGGCATAAACCCACGAGTTCAAGACCAGCCTGGGCAATATAGTGAGACCCTCATCTCTACAACATTTTTAAAAAAATTAGCTGGGTGTGGTGATGCTTGCCTGCAGTCCCAGCTACTAGGGTCCTGAGGTGGAAAAACTGCTTGAGCTCAGGAGGTTAAGGTTGCAGCGAACCATGATTATGCCTGGGTGACAGAGTGAGACCCTGTCAAAAAAAGAAAAGAAGAGAAACAGAAATATTGCTATGAAGTGTGTATTTCCTTCACTGTGCTTAACAAACACAAGTTATATGTCTGCATTATTTTGAAATTACTTTTTAGTTGCTGAACTATGTTTCTTTTACTAGGATGCCACTCAGATTCTGGAACAGTGCTTCAGTAGGGTTACCTTCTAATACAGAATTTATATGGCTGTTTCTTTAACATTCTTCCATTGAAAATATAACCTCAAAATGTAATTTTGTGGTTGACAGATGGCTTGGGAGGGAGAAGGAGGCATAGCTTTACAGCCATGGTTGCTAGACAGCTTGCTTGAGCCAAGGACAAAGTTGCTAATCTTCAATAGAATGAAGGATTATATGCCATTTGTCAAGCTCCATTCTTGCAGCTGAGCTTTGGATAAGTCTTGGACTACAGAGAGTTGAAAGCTGTAATATCTAGCAAAAACTTGGAGTTGCTAATAAAAGCCAGATCCAAATGCATTAGCAATCAATAGAGTCAAGGGTAAGATTATGATTCTCTGACTGAAATTAAGGAGCCTGACCAGAATAGTTGCCTGGATGAATGACTACCCTATCTCTGCATGGCAGAACAAAAATAATCCTCAGGAAACATTTCTGGGTCTACTCTAATGCATAGGTATGTGAGCGATCAAGACTCTAGGATTCCAAAGTTCTATGACACAGAAGAGATTATTTAAATTGAAAATTTTTAAAAGAAGATAATATTAACTTCCCCCCAATGTTTTTGCAGAATTATAGATTGAATATTGAAAACATGTGCTAAAGATGATGAATTTCATTAAGACTCATTCTTAAGTCATTCCTTCTGGCAAAAATTTATTAGCAGGACTAATAATCTATAATCTATAATAATATATAAAGACTACTCCTAGTATACTGCAGTAAAACCATATCCTTTGCATAGAGAATATATTTCCATTCTTGATGGCAGGCTCATTTAATTCAATCATTAAAATTTAGGTTTAAAAGAAGGAAATCTGAAACATCTCTCTTTTGCAGTGCTTCAAATGGTTGGTTATCTGATCAATTAGAAGATCAGTACTATTATCCCTGACCTTCAAGGATCTACTGAGATGTAAGTTTTGTATGAATATGATTACCTGCATGGGGTGAGGAAAGGGTTAGTATTGAGCTCATCCAAATAAGCTCTCTCTGACTCATGACCGTAGAATCACACATGAAAGAAAGGCCAATAACAGCTGTAAACAACTTTTGTCATTCCTGTCTTCAGAAGGAAATGGAGGGCAGGGGAGGTGGCAGTCATAGGTGTTATCAGACACCTTCAGCTGGTCTCACCAGGTCTTATTCAAGTCCCACTGTGGGCACCAGCACTGGCGTGGACTCAGACAGATTTTGCACAAGCACACCCTGACAGGGCCTCATCCTCTCTACATGGTGTACCCTCTTGACCCCAGACCCACAGCTTCCTGACTTACTCAGAGGCATGGACAAACCCCTACTCTGTCCTCAGATAATATGCAGCCTGGAAGTGCAGAAGGCAGTAATGCCCCATGGGGTATACTTGGCCAATGGAAGATGGCAACTGATAGACAAATTATTCACCCTCTGTCCTCATCTTAGACACAGTTTATATAATGGCTTTTTTAAAGGTCTGATGGCACAAGATTAAGGCATCAGTTGAAATCAGTGTCAGAAAACTCTATAGAGAACCCAACCATTGACTTTCCTTCCTTCCCTGAATCCCTCACTCCTGAGATTACACTTCCCAACAGAGTAGTAAGATAGAATGCAGCTTCAGTCTCTGCTTTCTCTGCTGAGACAGTAGGGTGGCTAGACCTAAAATCTACTGGATCCTTGTAGAAAATAGATGTTTAAGAAGCTGAGGTTCATCACGTATAACAAGAAAATTTACACAGTTTAGAATAGACATATAAGCCCAGGCAAGGCAAATTAGACCTGGAGCCAGACTCTGGGGTCCAGCCTGTGCATGGGGATAAGTGAGTCCAGATTGGGTTGATGTTGGTGGAAAATAGAAGAGGAGCAGTGTGGCCGTGTGGGAATTTGGTTCAAGTTAGCCCAAAGAAGTAGAATTGCAAAGTCAGTTCGGAGATGGAGACTCCAAGTTTAAGATCTTGGTAGTGAAGAGTTCCAGTCACTGTGTGGACTGGGAAAAATTGCATTTGAGGGGAAGTAAAAAAAACATCTGAGCTGCAGACACAGGCTATGCAACCTCAGAAAAAGGATTTCACCTCTTGGGTTCTATCAGTGGAACAAATCACAATTCTAACATCCTGTCTGTCTTTCTGCTTCCACAGTAATGGGGCAGTGGTGGTGCAGCTCATGGTATGGTACCCAGGGAAATTGTATGTATGAATGAAGGGGCAGCTGCCCACAGAGAATCTTGTATTTTACCCTGCTCTGGGGTACATCAAACACATTATGTGCTCTTGGCAGTCCTTCCAGCAAAAGGAGGAGACAGATGGTAGGGATAAAGAGGAAGTGGTAGAATTTCCCCAACACTGGAGGACCTTCCAGGGGCCATCCCTCCCACATCTTTCCTTCATCAGCTATGGGGTGTGGCTTCCAGACTCCACCATGTCTGGTCTCTTTTTTCCTGCTGCGTATTTTGCATGGCCTGGCAACAGACTGAGAAATAAATGGCTGACCCTTCCCCTAACTGCCTAATTGGATTGACTTGAGCTACTGCAAGGGGCCAAGGGCATCAACAAGAGATGACCAGCTACTCCCTCAATGACAAGGGAACTAAAGGGGCAACTTGGAAGTGGACAAAGAATTCAGCCCTGTGGTTGTCTGGGCTATTCCTGCCATACAGTGAGGGAGACCTCAGGCCTAGGTCCTTCATTCACAAATTTTTATATTTGAGCATTATTTATTTCTCTGTGTTCTGTGCCCTTGGATATTTTGAAGGTATTTTGAAATGTAGTTTTAGCTACATTTAAAAAAAAAAGGATGAAGGTTTTAAGATATTCAGAGGAGGAAGATTCTCTTGTTGGCATTGTATCAGATTCTTTTCCCTAAGGGGAAGACTGCTGTTGAGACAGGGTGGGGTGGGTTCAAAAAGTTTGTAGCATGTTCTGGCTTTGGGCCCAACATTGTTGAAAAATTCTCAGAGGAGATTCCCAGAGCACTTGAATTTTGGCTTTAAAACTGTCTTTGTTTAGATGTTCAAATTTGTTTAAATATTTTCCCAAACAGAAACAATAAAAGAACCCGAATAGAATTTTTTTCCCCACAAAACAAATTCTTTCCCAACCCAGGCAGTCAAGTTCACTGTGCAATCATATTCAGGTCTTCATCAGTACCATGCAAAAGAAGGGAAATATATAGAATGCACCTAAGACTTAAACTACTCCAGACTGTCTAACAACAATAATAGTAACCACTGTCATCCACTATTTGACATTACTATTTGCTAGGTCCTGGTCTAAGTGTTTCAAATACCTTACACCACTTAATCTTTCCAACAGGACTTTAAACTAAGCACCATGAGCCCCATCTTACAGTTGAGGAACCAGAGACTCAGAAGACTGGAGGAGCTTCTCTAGGGGGTACTATAAGTGTCAGAGCTTAGATGCAAACCTTGATTTGTTTGACTTTAGACCTGATCTCTATCAGTGGTGTTCTGGGGAATGTTTAATAATCAGCTCTGTGGGTAGGGAAGTGGAGGCCTGCTTTATAGTGTTTGCTGGTTTCCCATGGTGTAAATATTCCCACCACGGTTGATTCAAGCTACCAACTTGACTTCACTGAACACTGAATTGGAAAGAAATGCACAAAACTGACTCTGGCTGGTATCAGATGCTTCTAGCAAGCCACACTGTACCTTCCATATTGTCATCAAATACACTTTGGAGCCTGGAACAACTGGTGTCACCTACTGTTTGGTGGAAAGCCCACAGTCTCTCTGCTATTTGTGTCTTCATACACTCGTTTTTGCAGGGTGTTTTTTGGAACACTGCTGCTGAGCACTTAATCCAGTCAGGCAAACCCTCAAAGGCTTCCCAGGTGTTTCCTCACTTGATTTTCCCTACAGTCATTTTGAGGAGACAGCTCATATTTTTCTGATTTCAAAAAATGAGGAAACGCAGGCTCAGAGAGGATAAGTGATTTGATGAAGGTCACACAGCACACAAGTGAGGAAGGTCTGGCTAGACTAAGGCTAGACCTGAGTCTATGAACCCTGTAGATGATGAAATTTTCCGGAGGGACTGAGAAATGCATAGGAGTTGGAGAGAAGTAATGTTAGTCAAGTAAGATTGGAAAGATTGGACAGAAATGAAATTTTATCTACATAATGCCAAAAAATAATAACGTCAGTTGCCTGTATCTGGGTGGTAGCAAATGTCAGATGATTAGCTGTGTTTTTACTTTTTAATCTGGATATTCTGGGTAAAGCAATCATAGTACAGTAGAAAGAATATGGAGGGATCCAAAGGTCTGGATTTGAGCCCATCCTCAGTCGCTGCATATGCATCCTCAGACACTTGGATGTGTCACTTGACCCCTCCTGGCTTTGACTATCTCATCTCTAAAATGGTTGAACAGGCTGGGCACGGTGGCTCACACATGTAATCCCAACACTTTGGGAGTCTGAGGCAGGAGGATTGCCTGAGCTCAGAGTTTGAGACCAGCCTAGTCAACATAGTGAGTCCCATCTCTACTAAAATAAAAAATTAGCTGGGCCTGGTGATGCACACTTGTAGTCCTAGCTACTTGGAAGGCCAAAGGGGGAAGATTACTTGAGTCCAGGAGTTCGAGGTTGCAGTGAGCCGTGATCACACCACTGCATTCTAGCCTGGGTAATAGAGTGAGACTCTGTTTCTAAAAAAAAAAAATGGTTGAACAAGTGCCAACTGAGACAATGAGTTTATGATCCACGTGGTTATAATATTAGGTTTTGGGGTTGAACAGACACAGCTGAATAAAAGGAACTTCTTTTCTTCACAGCCATTGAGCTTTAGAAAAAATGTTAAGAGTTCAGAATTAGCTCAATTTACTGTGTACTATGGGGGTTTATGATTTTAAAAATTATATCTGATTTTTGAAATTTTCAAGGGCTTTTCAAATGTGTCCCAAATAATTGTTTTTCGTGGAACTGAGAAATTGTGAACTTTTGGATAAGTATCTGGAGTCAGTCTTCTCCAGGAGAACTTGCTCCAGCGGTTTTATTGTTTTTTAGATTTTTTTGGTTCTTGCTGATCTTAAGGTTAAGATGGACAACTACCTGAATAATCCAGATGAACTAAAGTATTTCCCCAAGTCCCTTCTTAGCACTGTCATCTAAAATTTACTCTGCATGGAAATGGTAAGCGCACCTCGCTGCAGACTTATGAAAGTTTTCTTGTATGTTGACACATGCAAATCACAGGCGCTATTGGGTTAAGACTTGACATTTATGGAATTAAATCCTCTACATTCTCCTTTGACCAGAAGGAATGTTGAGAAAGAAAAATATGGTTCTGTTTCTGCATAGATGTGATAAAGTCTGAGACTCGCAAAAGAGCTTAAGTAGTACAACTTGTGTGAGAAGAATTCTTTGGGTGCAGTTAGTATAAACAAAGGGTCCTTGACACGAACAGAGAACTAAGCAGCTGCAAAAGATTTGCTTAGAAACCCAAAAGATTAAATACTCTTAAGAGAAAAGAGAGAGAGGAAATACCCACTAAGGTCTCTGATATTTCCTTTTTCTTTTCTAACTCTGTACAGCCTTCTAGGATTAAATATGCTTATCTATGGCTAAAAAGACCAAAAGAATCTTCTACTTAAGAATGAACATTGTTAGTATTTTCCCTTTATCTCTAAATTTAAATAAGCATAGGGACCTAAGGTTAAGTCACTAGAAAGACATAAAATAAATAAAAAAGAGGACACTGATAGTACTTTGACCCCCGTGAGAATATTATGAGAGTCAATAGGAGTGATTGATGCAGAAAGAAATTGCCTTGAAATGAAATATACCAGAATCAATTTGTTTAATATGGAAAACCCGGCAGAACAATAATACATTTATGACAATAAATTTTGGGTATTCTTGCTATTTCTTATGATAAAGCAGCTACTCATGTTCCAAGTTTCTTAAGATATTAACATAAAATTAACTGGAACTTACTTCCAGTAAATTCCACATAATTCCACAGAATTCAACTGATCACACTTTTCTAAAATAGTCCTTATTGCTGCAACACAATTTTCAGCTCAAACCTGGGATATGTACAATGCATAATTTCATCATCAAGTTTGTACACTTCACGTGGTACTGGAATATATTTGAAATACAACTGCTATTACACTGAAACATATGGAATTGTCAAAATGTGACGTTTGACTTAAA
The DNA here is from genome assembly GCF_028885655.2 of Pongo abelii. Lineage (NCBI taxonomy): Eukaryota > Metazoa > Chordata > Mammalia > Primates > Hominidae > Pongo > Pongo abelii. The sequence continues at coordinate 56,092,550 of NC_072000.2, read as the reverse complement.
AAACAGCAAATTTATGTTCTACTGGAAAATACAATAGACAATGGAATAAAGCACACAACTGAATACAGGCATACCTCATTCTATTACACTTCACTTTATTGAGCTCTGCAGATATTATGTTTTTTACAAATTGAAGGTTTGTTGCAACCCTGCATCGGGCAAGTCTATTTGTGCCATTTTTTCCAACAGCGTATGTTCATTTTGCATCTCTGTGTCACATTTTGGTAACAACCAATATTTCAAACCTTTTCATTTTTGTTATATCTGTTATAGTGGTCTATGATCAGTGAGCTTTGATGTTACTACTGTAATTGTTTTGGGGTTCCACAAATTGCATACATATAAGACAGCGAAATTAATTGATAAATGTGTGTATGTTCTGACTGCTCCACCAACAGGCCATTTCTGTTTCTCTCCCTCTCCTCAGGACTCCCTATTCCCTGGGGCACAGGTATATTGTAATTAGGCCAATTAATAACCCTACAATGGCCTCTAATTGTTCAGGTGAAAGGAAGTGTCTCTCCCTTTAAATCAAAAGATAGAAATGGTGTAGTGAGGAAGGCATGTCAAAAGCCAAGATAGGCTGAAAGCTATATGTTTTGTGCCAAACAGCCACGTTGTGAATGCAAAGAATTGTTCTTGAAAGAAATTGAAAAGGCTACCCCAGTGGACACATGAATGATAAGGATGCAAAACAACTTTATTGTCCATATGGAGAAAGTTATAGTGATCTGAATATAAGGTCAAACCAGCTACAACATTCCCCTATGCCAAAACCTAATCCAGAGAAAGATCCTAACTCTCTTCAATTCTGTGAAGTCTGAGAGAGGTGAGGAAGCTGCAAAAGAAAAGGTGGAAGCTGGCAGAGATTAGTTTATGAGGTTTAAAGAAAGAAACTGTTCCTATAACATAAAAGTGCAAGGTGAAGCAGCAAATGCTGATGTGGAAGCTGCAGCAAGTTATCCAAAAGATTTAGCTAAGATCATTGATGATGGTGGCTACACTAAACAATAGATTTTAAGTGTAGACAAAAGAACCTTCTATTGGAAGAAGATGTCATCTAGGACTTTCCTAGCTAGTGAGGAGAAGTCAATGCCTGACTTCAAAGCTTCAAAGGCAGGCTGATTCTCTCGTTAGGGGCCAGTGCAGCTGGTGACTTTATGTTGAAGCCAATGCTCCTTTAGCATTCTCCAAATCCTAGAGCTCTTAAGAGCTATGCTAAATTTACTCTGCCTGTGCGCTATAAGTGGAACAACAAATCCTAGGTGACAGCACATCTGTTTACAACATGGTTTACTGAATATTTTAAGCCTACTGTTGAGACCTACTGCTCAGAAAAAAGATTTGTTTCAAAATATTACTGCTCATTGACAAGGAACCTAGTCACCCAAGAGCTCTGATGAAGATGTACAAGGAAATGAATGTTGTTTTCATGCCTGCTAACACAGTAGCCATTCTACAGCCCATAGATCAAGGAGAAATTTTGACTTTCAAGTCTTATTATTTAAGAAATACATTTCCTAAGGCTATAGCTGCTATATATAGTGATTCCTCTGATGGATCTGGGAAAGTAAACTTAAAATCTTCTGGAAAGTATTCACCATTTTAGATGCCATTAAGAATGTTCGTGATTCATGGAAGAAGGTCAAAATATCAACATTAACAGGAGTTTGGAAGAAGTTGATTCCAGCCCTCATGGATGACTTTAAAGAGCTCAAGACTTCAGTGGAGGAAGGAGCTGCAGATGTGGTAGAAATAGTAAGAGAACTAGAATTAGAAAGGGAGCCCAAAGATGTGACTGAATTGCTGCAACCTCATGATAAAACTTCAGTGAATGAGAAGTTACTTCTTATGGATGAGCAAAGAAAGTAGTTTCTTGAGATGGAATCTGATCCTGGTGAAGGTGCTGTGAATATCATTGAAAAAGGAGTTAAAATAGTCCACTAACTTAGTTGATAAATCAGCAGCAGGGTTTGAGAGGACAGATTGCAATTTTGAAAGACATTCTAATGTGGGTAAAATGCTATCAAACAGCATCGCAAGCTTCCTTTTGTGAAAGGAAAAGTCAATCAATGTGGCAAACTTCATTGTTGTCATATTTTAAGAAATTGCCACACCTACTCTAACCTTCAGGAGCCATCACCTTGATTAGTCAGCAGCCCATGGAGGTAAGACCCTCCCCCCAGCAAAAAGATACAACTCACTGAAGTCTCTGATGGCTATTAGTATTTTTCAGCAATAAAGTATTTTTAAGTTACGTACATTGTTTTTCAGACATAATGCTATTGCACACTTAATACACTGCATTATAGTGTAAACATAACTTTTATATGTACTAGGAAACCAAAAAAATTGTGTAACTTGCTTTATTGCAGTATTCATTTTATTGCCGTGGTCTGGAACCAAACGCACAATATCTCCAAGATAGCTTATACTATAAAGTCATCAGAAAAAATGGGTGTTAATCTAAATATACAGATATGGAAAGCTATACAAGATTATTGTTAAGTGATAAAAGTATGTTCCCATGCAGTACATATAAAATACCACCATTTTTGCAAAAACAAATACTTTTATAAATAATAAATATTAGCATATACATGGAAAAATATGGAGGAATATACATGAAGTAGTTGTTAACGGTGGCTATATCTAGAAACTAATATAGGAAACTTTTGTGTTCTATATAACATTTCTGTAGTATTTCAATTTTTAATAAGCATATATCATGTTTGAAATAAAGACTACTTAAAAACTTTGAATCCACAGCAAATAATCATATGAAAAGATGCTCAAAATCATTAATAATTAGAGAAATGCAAATTAAAACCACAATGAGATACCACTACACATGGATCATTATGTCTAAAAGTAAAACATAGTGACAACCAAATGCTGGAGAGGATGTGGAGAAACCAGACCATTTACGCATTGCTGATGGGAATGTAAAATTGCACAGCCACTCTGGAAAACAGCTTGGCAGTTTCTTTAAAAGTTAAACATACACTTAGCATATGACCCAGCAATCCCAATCCTAGAAAAAGTGAAAGAAAAACTTATCTTCACACGAAATTCTGTACATGAATGTTTGTAGCTGATTTATTCATAAGCACTAACATCTGGAAAACAGTTCAATGTCCTTCAACCAGTGAATGGATAAACAAACTGTGGTACACCCATAAAATGGAATACTGCTCAACACTAAAAAGGACCAAGTGTCCAGGCACCGTGGCTCACTCCTGTGATCCCAACACTTGGGGAGGCTGAGGTGGGAGAATAGCTTGACCCAGGAGTTTGAGACCAACCTGGGCAACATGGGGAGGCCCTGTCTCTACAAAAAATATAAAAATTAGCTCGGTGTGGTGGCACAGGCCTGTGGTCCCAGTTATATGGGAGGCTGAGGCAGGAGGATCGCTTGAGCTCATGATCACTCCACTGCATTCCAGCGTGGGTGTCAGAGTGAAGAACAAAAAAAAGGAATTCAAAAAGCTATTTGATTCTATGTATTTGACATTCTGAAAAATGCACCACTATAGGGTTGGAGACCACATAGATTAGTGGCAGCCAGGGATTAGGGTGGAGTGAGGAAAGCAGAAGTACTGGTGAATGTTTTAGGTTCACAGAGCCATTCTGTATCTTGATTGTGGGGTTCATTATGCATCTCTAAGTATTTGTAAAGACTCATAGAATTGTACACCAAAAAAATGAATTTTAATATATATAAATCTAAAAACAAAATTAAAAAACATGCCATTGGAAGAAAAATTTAATTAATGTTTTATTTTTAAAAAATGTCTCCACAAGTCTTGATTCATCCTGTAAATTTTCTGGATAGAGTTGGGAGAAACTGCTTTTAAATTGACAAGGGTGGTTGCCAAGTGTAAATTAACTCTGATATTCTTGCTATTTGAGGAAAGATTGGGAGTTCGGAACCATAGCTTGGAAGCTCTCTATATAAATGCAAACTGTGTGTAGTGGAAGTCACGCTCAGTTACTCACCATGCATGACAGAGGGTGGTGGATGGTGTCCATCAAGGCTTGAACACCAGACACTCCTCCTTCACAGGTGAGGGCTACATTTCCATACCCGAAGGATGGATTCATCATGTTTCCCTTAAATTCCTCAAGCTCCTCTTCCTTCTATCAAAACTATGAATTAAAAAGGCACTTGAAGGGCAGAACCAGGGTCTCTCTCCTCTTCCAGTTTGGGGACCCTAATGCTTAGGCTCCACAAGGTAAACTGCAACGCTCATGGACAGCATGAGAATCAGCTCTTTAGCAGTTAGCATCGGATTTGGCAAAATAGCCACCCTGTTCCCAATTATATTTTACCTTGCAGCAGTAAAAACAAAACAAAACCAAAGAGGAAAAGAAAGAGGAGGAGAAAGAAAACACACACACACAAAAATAACAACACAACAGAATCTTCTGAGCCCGGGGCTGGAAAGCTGAGCTTCGCTTTGTCAAGTCCATTTTCCAGCTGAACCTAAAAAAGAGACTGACTCTATTTATGTGGCTTATTAATGATTCAGGTCTGACAAATTTGGGTTTGTAAATAGGAGAGGCTGAATCAGACTGTCCTGTGTAAATAAGTCTTTAAAATCGCACTGTAAGTAACGGCTGTGGTACACCAGATGTTTTTAATGAAGTGACCACTTCACAGAACAGCACCCTGAGAGTCTAAGCTGATGGAAGGGCCCTCCCCCAAGTGCCTTTTTATTGTTTTATTCCCCTTCTTGTAATAGACCAACTTTTCCCTCCTGCCAGAAAAGAACAGTGAGAAGCTGGCTTTCTGCTTTTATGAATCTATCTGTTATTCTGTTTACTGTGGCCACCAGATGCTTCAAATAGGAGCTAAAAGAAGGTCTTTTCAATTCCAGCTCTTAAGTTAATGCTCCCACATCTAAGTCAACTGAACAAGGGTCTATTAAGCCCTTCCTATATACTTTATGTTTGAAGAGATAATAGCCAGAGAGCTCAGAAAGAATGCATCACAAGTGCTTTGCACTGATCTGACAGTAGGTGTTCTTCTCTCCTCTCCTCTGTTCATTCCTGGCTTAAAGTGCAACAGAAAGGGCTGGAACTCTGGCTCACTGACCACTAGCCTGTGACACCAGATATCTGGTTTTCTTCCTACTGGTGCTGTGACGCTTGAACGAGTGACTGAATCTTACTGAGTCAGAGTTTTGTCACACAAAAATGTGGAGATTAGACTACAGTATTTCTCAGGCTCCTTCCAGTACTAAAAAGCTATGAGTCTGTGAAATAAGGGAGAAAATGTAAGAAACACATTTAGGCCAAATCCATAATGATGCCCAAGGATACCTAATGCTCAGGATTCTTTCTGAGTCAACTGATAAATGTACCTGTTTATTCAATATACAGAATAAAAATTAAAGAAATGGCAAGAGGAGACAAATAACACTTGTATTTTTTTCTTTTCTTGAGACAAGGTCTCACTCTGTGGCCCAGGCTGGAATGCAGTGGTGCAATCAAAGCTCACTGTAGCCTAAAACTCCTGGGCTCAAGCGATCTTCCCTTCTCCACCTCCCAAGTAGCTGGGACTACAGGCATGTACCACCATGCTCAGCTAATTTTTTGCAAATGAAACCTTTAAATGACAATTTAGAAAGGTGGAGATGTTCCTAAGGTTCTAGAGCATATGGCATAATGATGTTAAGTACTCAGGTTTTGAGTCAGCCTACTCAGGTTCAAATCTCAGTCTCACTACTTAGCAGCTGTGTGATCCAGCCCAGTTTCTTTCTCTGAGCTCATACATATAAAGTGGGATAATACTATTCTCCCCAGAGAGTTGCTAGCAGGATTAAATGAAATAATGGATGCATGCCTGGGCCATGAAACATTTGATAAATGTTATATGTTACCACCACAACTACTACTACTGTTACTACTAATACTACTACTGATAGTGCACAGTGAATGATTACTCCAGAAGTACTTACAGCAATGGATGGTGCTGAAGAGAAGAGACAGCTGTGGTGGAGAGACCAAGGCACCTAACTTCAAGGTTTTAGGTAAAGTCCAAGGTTTTAGGTAAAGATAACACAGAAGTAAAGAATATGTTCACAATCAAAATTCCACCGTGAAAATTATATAAGGTATTGCCCCACAAAGATATTAATGCCTATCTCTTAAGGGTGTTGGAATGAGTTACATGACATGATGCCTGTAAGTCCTGCATTGTAAACCACGAACTCCTCTACAAATGTAAAGATTGTTCTAATCTAGGGAGATTATGAACCTAAACCTATGAGACAGCTGTTTATCTGACAGGCTGAAATACTTCGCATTTTTTTTGAATGACTGGGGGTTATCTTCATGGACATCGATTACTAACAAATAGAACATCCCTATTCATTGCTCTCTGCTGTTTTAACTTGCTTTCATATACATGACCTCCTTTCATTCCCATGACCTGAAAGGTACAGAGGGGATTTGTCCCCATCCTGACCCTCTCCCAGTTCTTCCTTCATAGCTGCCATGATCTGGCCTTTGCTCCCATTTTTCTTTCCAAGTAGTGATTATTGGAAACAGACATGAGAATAATATCAAACACTTATCTTGAATTCTAGGTCAAAGGGTGCCTTTGAGCAAGGAAAGGGCATATTCAGGAATTTTAGAAGGCGTAATGAGCAGCAGCTGACCTCGGAGAGTCTGGAGTGTGTGGACTGAAGCAGGGATGGGTTGGAATGCAGTGGACCAATGAGTGTCATATCATGAGAGCAAAGGTGGTGAGACCTGCCTGTATTTTGGCAGTGAGAGTGAGAAGCAGGCAAGACACTCTGCAGGAAGTAAATCTATGAACTTCATTTCTTCCGCAAATGTTTATTGAACATTTACCGGGAGTCAGGTATTGTGCTAGGGGCTGGAAATATATTGGGGGATAAAATAGACAAAATCTTGATCTCTGTGAATTTATGATTTGTGGATGTCAAGTAACTGGATGTCAATGAGATGGAAAGTGGGGAGTCAAATGGCTAATTCCAGCTTGGCTGTCAGGGGAAATAGTGGTACATTGGGCTGCACTGGAAGGCGGGAGGAAGACTGGGTTTGTGGGAAGACTGATGCATTTGGTGTTCAGCACAATAAAATTGAAGAACTAATATCAAAATACTTTTCTAAAATGAAATCCATGCTGGATTAAACTCAGGTTTTGTGGCTGGCACCAAGTGACCTATATGGCGTTATACAGTGACTCAAAGTCTAATTAAAGCAGCACCCAGTCTGACTGCAAATCCACTTAGTCCTGGTCCCATATTTTAGGAGGCATTTTTCTTGCAAACCTTATATGAGAAAATTTATTGAAATAGTAGACAATGTCTTTGAGTATAGCTTTACAAGAATGGACTGAAATGTATGTCAAGTTGATTTTTCTCATAAAGACCTTCTATAAAAGTTGAAAGCACTACTCAGGAGGCTGAGGTAGGAGATTTACTTGAGCCCAGGAGTTCAGAACAGCCTGGACAACATAGCGAGACCCCATCTCCTAAAAGAAAAAGTTGAAACTATAAAATTAAATCCTGACTCAGTCAAGGTATTTTTGGGAGTGGTAAAATAACACAATCCAAGTAAATTATTTTCTCATGATTTCACTTAATACAGAGAAGGAATATAGAGAAATGGTATGTCCCTTAGGCTGTGTCTCAACTATCAGGTGTGTCCAGGAAACCATTGTTAAGGGCTGGGTTGTGGTTAATTCCTGGCCAAATTCTCTGCTTGGTGCCTGATATAGCAATATTTAGTGTGGTTCACAGGAAGCACCGTAGGCCACAGATGTACAATAGCAGAGTCGACACATTATTGGGAAAACTTAGGAGCCTTGCTTTTTCCTTCTACTTCCCTAGAAGTAGGGCCAAGCCAGGGATCATTCTACTTCCTCACAGATGTGGACCACAGAGTTGGTGAGATCATATTTTTCCCCCGACAAAAGTACTGAATCATTCTGACTCTTAAGGAACTTGTTTAAATGTCACTGCTTTGCCACATAAAGACCATTTTATCTTGAAAAAATATTGAAAGTAGGTTCAACCAATCAGTACCAAAGAAAAACCCATTTATAAGGTGTCTAGAGAACAGTTGATCCCAACCTTGGCTACACTTTGAATCACCTGGGGAACTTTAAAATCTACTGATGCCTGAGTCACACCCCTGGAATTCTTAATTAATTGGTCTGGGGTATTGTCTGGGCTTTGAGAGTTTAAAAACTTCCCCAGGTGATTCTGATCTGCAGCTATGGTTGAGAACCACAGCTGTTTCTGATGTTTGCTTAGGCTTCTTGGTAGTAAAACCATGGCATCAGCACAGAGGAGGGGGCTCTTTTTCCACCTTACTTTGGCAGTGGAAATGCACCCTTGCAACTCCTGGAGTATCTTTATCTATTAATCTTTGTGTCTGATATGAACATTCTATTTTTTGGAGGTCTACCTATGTCAATGGAATCAAAGACTGGGGTGATTTTGTAGTCTTCACATTTCTCTTCATTTATTTGTTATTGTTGTAATTTCTGATGTTCATACTTGGAGGATTTCTGATTCATTTTGGATATCACAATCATTCTGAATGGCTAATTAACCGGGTTTCTGTATCAGATTAATGAAGCATAACTATGTTTATGTGTGAGTGACCCCTTGGGGCCATTCATATCCTACTTCAGCTAGTACTAGTTGTTATAGCCGGAGCAAGTCACTTAAATTCTCAGAATCTCATTTTCCTTATCTTGTAGGTTGTTGTAAGGATTGCAAATAATATATTATAGGGTCTACTGCATAATAAATACTCAATAAATTATAGCTATTATTATCTCCAAATCTAGATTGCAAGCTCCTTAAGGGTATGAGGTCATGCTTCCTATAAAAATTTTAGATATTTATAATTTTCTGGCATTTATGAGATGGTATTCAATACAGACAATACAATTCCAGCTTTATAAATGATAGAGAATACTAGACAGAACTCTTTCATCAGATTGGCAGATTTAGATGTATAGTCTAGGACCATGTTACTAAGTAAGGTAACTGGTCGATCAGAACCTCAGCTCTATAGTTTTAAGTGGTTAAGAGCTTGGGTTCTAGAATCAAACCTTGTGGCTTTGCTTTTTTGTGTGTGGTATAGAGACGGGTTCTCACTGTGTTGTCCAAGCTGGCCTTGAACTCCTAGGCTCAAGCAATCCTCCTGCGTTGGCCTCCCCCAGTGCTGGGTTTATAGGAGTGAGCCACCACGCTCGGCTGACCTCCTGGGTTTGAATTCTGCCTTCCATTTTCACTGGCTTGGTCCTTGATCAAGTTACTTAATCCCCCTCAGCTTAGTTTCCTTATCTGCAAACTGGGCATGTTCCTTGGGTGAATTAAATGTTGCACATATTGCATGCACAGTGCTTAACCAGAGCACACTACATTATAAAAGTTCTGACAAAAACAAGAAATGGGGAAAGGATTCCCTATTTAATAAATGGTTCTGGGAAAACTGGCTAGCCATATGTAGAAAGCTGAAACTGGATCCCTTCCTTACACCTTATACAAAAATCAATTCAAGATGGATTAAAGACTTAAATGTTAGACCTAAAACCATAAAAACCCTAGAAGAAAACCTAGGCATTACCATTCAGGACATAGGCATGGGCAAGGACTTCATGTCTAAAACACCAAAAGCAATGGCAACAAAAGCCAAAATTGACAAATGGGATCTAATTAAACTCAAGAGCTTCTGCACAGCAAAAGAAACTACCATCAGAGTGAACAGGCAACCTACAAAATGGGAGAAAATTTTCGCAACCTACTCATCTGACAAAGGGCTAATATCCAGAATCTACAATGAACTCCAACAAATTTACAAGAAAAAAACAAACAACCCCATCAAAAAGTGGGCAAAGGACATGAACAGACACTTCTCAAAAGAAGACATTTATGCAGCCAAAAAACACATGAAAAAATGCTCACCATCACTGGCCATCAGAGAAATGCAAATCAAAACCACAATGAGATACCATCTCACACCAGTTAGAATGGCAATCATGAAAAAGTCAGGAAACAACAGGTGCTGGAGAGGATGTGGAGAAATAGGAACACTTTTACACTGTTGGTGGGACTGTAAACTAGTTCAACCCTTGTGGAAGTCAGTGTGGCGATTCCTCAGGGATCTAGAACTAGAAATTCCATTCGACCCAGCCATCCCATTACTGGGTATATACCCAAAGGACTATAAATCATGCTGCTATAAAGACACATGCACACGTATGTTTATTGCGGCATTATTCACAATAGCAAAGACTTGGAACCAACCCAAATGTCCAACAATGATAGACTGGATCAAGAAAATGTGGCACATATACACCATGGAATACTATGCAGCCATAAAAAATGATGAGTTCACATCCTTTGTAGGGACATGGATGAAATTGGAAATCATTATTCTCAGTAAACTATCGCAAGAACAAAAAACCAAACACCGCATATTCTCACTCATAGGTGGGAATTGAACAATGAGAACACATGGACACAGGAAGGGGAACATCACACTCTGGGGACTGTTGTGGGGTGGGGGGAGGGGGGAGGGATAGCATTGGGAGATATACCTAATGCTAGATGACGAGTTGGTGGGTGCAGCGCACCAGCATGGCACATGTATACATATGTAACTTACCTGCACATTGCGCACATGTACCATAAAACCTAAAGTATAATAATAATAATAATAAAAGAAAAAAAAAAAAGTTCAATTAAGGCTTGCTATTATTATTATTGGCTTCATTCACATTGTTCTGACTCATGCATCAACTTCCAGAGGAGGTGACAGTGGCCAGCAGGTCACATGCAACAGAAATGAGGTGACACCATTTCGTAAGAAGCAAAGCATGTCTAGGAAAGAAGCACAGAAGAAGCCAAGGACAACAGCCTCTGGAAACTCAGCGGTGGCCACTACCCAATGGAGACAGCACATAACTGGCGTCACTCTTGGGCAGTCACCCAACTCATTAGAAGTTGACCAGCCCTTATTTATTCAACATTGTATAAAGTAGCTATTGGAGTCTTAAAGGAAGTGAAAAGTAGTACCTTTGAGGAACTACAGTCTGGGTGGGAAGAGAAGTCTTCGTGAAGAAGATGGATATCCATGTTATATTATGAAGTGCTAAATTATATTATTCAGCCTGTTCTTTCAGTAGGAGTTACAAGAGGGGAGACAGCAATACTGGCCTTTCTGCACTATTCTTTCTGGAGGAAAATAATGCCATTAGCAATAACATTTTCAAACATAATTAGCAGGGAAGGTATCTCTCTGCTAACAAAAAAGCTGAACGATCTAATCCCCCTTTTTCTGCAACAATCCAAAATGTAACAAATATGTGAAGAATCAGGGAGTGGGTTATTCAGGAAATAAGTATAGGAGTTACGAAAGATTTCTTTAGAGGACTTTTTCCCTAATTCGAATCACCAAAGGTTTACTGAACAGCCCTTCTGTAACAGATAGGCACTGTGCTAAACCCATGAGATGGAGAATGGGGAAGATACAGTCCTATCCTCAAGGGGTGGCTCACATTCCAGTGACTGTGTGGGACTATCAAGTCTCAGGGCATTTCTAAGGCCCTTCTCTTTTCCTGTGCTCATGGTAAAAACAGTCTGAAATAGAGAAACTGAGTAGATAAGAGGGCATAAGGAAAAAAGAAGTAAATAATGTATCATTCCATGAAAACTACCCTTGAAGACAGTGGAGGGGACAGACATAAACAGACCATTTCAGCCACATAAATGAGGAGCTCGGACAGGGGTGTGCCCGGGTGTTGTGCATGCGCTGGGGGAGACGTTCTCTGTGGAAGCTGGAACTGCCAATGTGATGTGATGTCTGAACTGAGTACTGAAGGGAATGAGAGATCATCAGAAGATGGGACGTGTGTTCCAGGCAAGGAACAGCCTTTGCAGAGGCCCACCAGGGTCCAGCCACTTGTGTGGGTGGTGACCTAGAAGTAGCTCATCATTGCTAAGGTATAATGTGGGAAAGGGCAGAAGGTGACAGACAGAAGCCAAGCTACAAAGGGCTTTCCCTGCTGGACAGCTTTAGCTTTCCCCAGAGGTGAGGGAGATCCATGAAAGGAACGTGTGGTGGTCAGATGTATTTTTAGACATATGTAGAGAAAGAATTGGGGGAAAGGCTCAATCATGAGGAGTGGGTGCTGCTGCATGCAACAGTGGACTCAGCATATAGGGATCTGTTTGCTCACATGCCAAGGAATCTGGTGATGGCAGGTACTGACTGGCTTAGATACTCAGCTCCCCTCTGTTTTTGCTTGGCCATGCTTTTGTCCTCATTGTTGTACCTCACAGAGAGAAGATGGCTGGCCAAGCTCAAAACATCACCTCCGTGTTTAAGGTAGCAAGAATGGGAAAAGATACAACTATTCCCTTTAATCACCAACACAAAACCTTTCCAGAAACCCCCAGACTTTGATGAGATGTCTGGAAGTTAGATCAGGACTATACCAAATGGCCACCGTTGGCGGCAAGAGAGACTGAGAAAGTAATAATCTTACTTCTATAGTGATGGGGGCCAGGGAGAAGGAGGTTGGAAGTAAGGGTTCAAGAAGTGAACCTATCATTTCTGCCACAAAAGCTAGCAGGTGAGAGTTGGTGAGGACCTGAGACAGGCCAACGGTAATCGAGAAAGGGCAAATATTGTTGCCATGGACTAAAATGGAAAACTCAGAAATACTGAGTATTGAATCTAGTTATGCTAGATGAAGGCTTAGGTATTGTCTCGGGGAGATGTTCAGCAGGGAGCTGGATGTTAGCTCTAAACTTAAGTGAAGGCTCAGGCCTGGGGATATATTTGAGAGTCATTAGAATATAGGTGGGAAGCTGGGCCATCAGAGGAGTCAAGTTACTCCAGGACAGCATGACATGAGAAGAGCAGTAGGCCATGGTCCTGCCATATATTTAGACATTGAAAGCAGAGCATGAGAAATTCACAGGAGATACTACAACAAAATGGCTGGAAAAGTCAAGGGAGTAGAGAATTTCTAGAAATGAGTGGTCAGTAGGATCAGAAACAAAAAGGCCCAGTAAGATAAAAACTAACAGCTACCTCTAGGATTTGGTAATATGATTTTGCTGTTGGTCTTTCCCTGAGCAGTTCAGTGATGGGGTTGGGAAGATTATTTCTGCAATGGAAAGAAGGAGGCAGGAAGTATAAGTTCCTTTCCAGTAGAGTTTTTGAAAGTAAGAGAAATAAAACTAAGGCAACAAATAAGCAGGGAAATTTGTTTTTTATTTTTATGGGTAAGACTGGGCAGAGGGGATTTAGAGGCAGAGGGGAAAAGGCCAACAGGGAGGGAAGGGTTGAAGTTACAGGAGACTGTATCACTATAAGGGTGAAAGGCTTAGTCATGATTGGCTTCCACCAATCTTAGGGCATCTGCCAGGGCTGAGGAAGCAACCCATCATTCCCGGGCTTATTGCACCCTTTACCTGAACAATATGGGGTTTCTAAAACCAAAAAAAAAAAAAAAAAAAAAAAGAGGGGACAGCTGTTGGGAGAGGTTCCAACAGAATCTGCCACACCAACCCTCTCTCTGCTTAAAAATGTCACAGCAGAATTGCATCTGCAGTGATTCATATCAAAAGCTTGAACAGTCTTTTCATATTGCACATTTTAATTTAATACTTTCTCACTTCATGGTTCTCCTTAGGCCTAACCTACTTTCAATTAAGCCTGAGTCTGTGAAGACATACTAACTTGTTCAAGTCTATTTTCTCTACGTGCTAGCACACACACCCTGGAATTTAATGGATAGTAAAATTATGCAAAGAATCACTGTGTGCAACAAGAACTGGGACATTTTCTGCCAAGCCCACCTCCAATACAAACATGTACACACACCCATTGGTGCTATATATAGAACTTGCTCTTAAATACCAACATCCATTTGCCACACTGTGGAGCAAATGTGTTTCCATTCTCATGATTAAAATAACAGGAAGTATCATCATTCTTGAAGTCTTGGTATTTATAACAAAAATATAACCACAAAAAATATGTAACTGTGGAGACTCTTGCTAAGGTCTATTGGAAAGGCATCTGGTAGCATCCTTGGCTTGATGAAAAGCCCTGTATCTAAATAATCTTACTTCTCAAGCAATGCTCTGATGTACCTGAGGATCCAATCCAAGAAGGGTAAAAACTGCTACAGACGTCCTCTACAGCCTCCTGCCTGAAAGGGGCCTCTGCCTCTTCTGCCAGTCCGGCAGGTCATGGAAATTCTACTCTTGCAAAGAGAGCTGTGGATACAAGCAAAGTATTTCTTCAGTATTTACTTTGACTGGTGAAAGCCACGGCAGATTTTTTTCTTTTTCCCCAAGACACAAAATGACATTTTAAAGGAGAAACCACTCTTGGTGCCATAGAGTCTTTTAAAAATAATATCAGAATAAAAGCTCAAAGGCATGTCCTCTTAAGCACAGCTGTCCAAAGCCTCCTATTTCAGGGAGAATTCAGCCACTTTATGCAGACAGGAAAACAAGACTGTTCGTTTTAGCGTCTTCTCTATTGGAACTATTTCTTTGTACTCAGATTGCATCAGATTCAAAACTAGTGACATCCTCTTATGCTCTGTTTCCCCAACCAGATCATGAGCTCTTTAAGGTCAGGGGCCACATTTTGTACTCCTTTATTTCTTGCAGAGTTGTGTTTGTCATGGTATACTTTCAGGAAATTGTTGTTGAATGGATGAATGAATGAAAGAATGACAAAAATGGGAGAGCAGTGGTAGGTGAGTTGCTAGGCAGCCTGGTAAAGAGGATTACAAGAGTCAGGTCAGATTAGCAGGAAAGGTGGTGTAGGGGAAAGAATGTTGCGTTCTGAGCCAGCAGACATGGGTCCTAGTCCCAGGCTGGCTTGCTTGTCTTCACTCATTCAACAAACATTTCTTACACTTTGAATGAGCCAGGCAGGCATTGTGGCAGACAGTGAAGAAGGCAAATCCCTGCCCTCCAGGTGTGGTGGTGGTGGTGGTGATGGTGGTAAGGGAAGCTTGTGGAGATCAGGATTATGGGAGAGATGTGTGATAGGAGATATGATCACGGCAAGCACAGGGCACATGGAAGCAAGGAGAAAGGGCTTCTAAATCAGACTGTGGATTCCAGGAAAGCTTCGTCCACCTGAAAGGAAAAGACAGAGGCGCAAAATATAACAAAACGTTTACTCGAGCCAAAGTAAGGACAGTTGCCCGGAAGACTTAGACCCAAGTAACCCTGGATATGAGCTTCATGCTGCCTTTATTACAAGCAGGTTTTTTACAGGCAGAAAAGGGGGACAGGGAGTAGGCCGATATGAAATTGTTTGTAAGGAATTCACATTGGTTTACAGAAATAACATTGCTCACCGATTGGCTATGCACTGTTAAGCTATAGGCTATGAGTGATAGTGTCCAGTGTGACATTATTAGGTTAATGTATAGCTACTTGTGGCAATAGCAAGCAGTTTCAAGGATGAATACATAGCTCAAAAGGGGGCAGTAGTGTTACTGGAAAGGGTTCCTGATCCAGACCCTAAGAGAGGGCTCCTGGATCTGGTGCAAGAAAGAATTTGGAGTGAGTCTACAAAGTAAAGTGAAAGTGACTTTATTAGATAAGTAAAGAAACAGAAGAATAGGCAGAGTAGTGGCATGGGCTGCTTGACTGATTATAGTTATGGTTATTTATTGATTGTAAGCTAAATGGGATGGATTATTAATGAGATTTTTGCAAAAGATGTGGGGAATTCTTTTCTTTTCCCAGATTCCTGAAGGAGGAGGGTTTTGATTCAAGCCTTAAAGATGAGAAGGTGTTGGCTTGAAATTGACCAAGAAATCTCACTGTAGGTAAAAGGACTTACCTGTGAGGATGTTGTATTTGAGAATTAAAGTCTCAGCTTCAGGTGAGACTTCAGGGTGGCTGTGACGGGAGATAAATTTAGAGACATAGACTAGAGCTACTTTCCAAAGAGCCTTGCTGCAATATAATTTAGTGGTTAGGAGTGGAGGTTTAGAGATCAGACAGAATTGGGTTCAAATCTCAGCTCTGGTACTTATCAGCCATGTGATAATAACTGATTTTTTAAAAATCCCATCTAAGCTTTAGTTTCCTTAACACAACGACTACCTGTTACCAGATGTCTATTGCTGCATAACAAATTATCCCAAAACGTAATAGCTTAAAGCAACACACAGCTCTTCAGCTTCTGAAGCTGAAGCTATAATTCTCAGTTTTGGTTGGTCTGGAATCCCACCAAAACTATAATTATAATCTAACCAAAACTATAATTCTCAGTTTTGGTGGGTCTGGAATCTGCACCTGGCTTAGCTGGGTCCTCTGCTTCAGGGTCTCTTGCAAAGCTGCAATCAAATGTCAGCCAGTGCTGAGATACCATCTCAAGACCCAACTGGGGAAGGATCCATTTCCAAGCTCACTGACATGGTTGTTGGCAGAATTCAGTTCCTTGCTGACTGTTGGCCAGAGGCTGCCGTCCTCAGTTCCTTGCTATGTGGGCCTCCCTGACATAACAGCTTGCTTCATCAAAATCAATGAGAGAGAAAGTCAGCTAACAAGGGAGAAGCCACAATCTTATTTAGCCTTCTTCTCATCACTCTTGCCACACTATGTTTGTTAGAAGTCACAAGGCCAGTCCACACTCCCGGGGCAGGGATTATACAGGGGAATGAACACCAGGAAATGGGGATCATTGGAGACCATCTCAGTGTCTGCTTGTCCCAAAGCTTGTAGCTTAGTACCACTAAATAAATGTTAGTTATTATTATTATGCTGAATCGAGAGATAAAGTAAAACTACAGAGGGCCAGTAGTTTTATATCAGGGAGTAACCTCAGATGATGTTGGGCAAGTCATCTGTCTTTGAACCTTCATTTCATCCTCAGTAAAATAAAAATACCTGACCCCAGAAAGAATGAGAAAATATATGTGCAAGCATAAATATATTTTTGGAACATCAAATATACAACTCTCCACTCTGAGGAAGCAAACTGCTTTGGGCCAGTTGTCCATTTTGTGTCTGCTCTATGAGTCTCACAGTCTGATGTCTTCACGTTTCTTAGCCTTTGGTCCAGTGGGCCCATAGGAATAAACACCTACAAAGAGCAGTGTGTCTTTGGAGAGTCCTTTAAGGCATTTCCAAGGATTTGCTTTTTGGTTTTTTTCTTTCTTTCGTTCTTTTTAAATATCTTTGCTTTTAAGGACCCCATGGGGGGCCTGGGAGAGAAAACAGACTATCTGGGAAATTTTAAGCTCTTGATAATAAAAATGGTAATAAAATCTCCTCCGGCTCCTGAGGCTTCGCAGAGGGGATGTTTATGGTGGATGGGGTTCCCCTTCTCCTGCGCAGCTGGTTTCGAGGTTGTGCGGTTTCCAGTACTGCGGAGCAGCTCAGGTTACCGCCTCCGTGGCCGCGGGGGAGGGCATCTCCGAAGGCGGCCGCAGCAATGGGCAAGAGATCAGGGTCTTCCCATCCCCGCGACTCGCCCCTTTCTGCCTGGTAACCAAACGGCATGCCTCATCCTTCTCCCCAAATGGAACGGATCACACACAGTCGTGTTTCATGGTCTTTTCTGCTGCGGTTTTCCCGGGGGAAGGTATTTCCAGAGGGTGGCCAAGTCTTTCCCAGCGGCCGGCCTTCGGGAGGGGGACAGAACTTAGGAGTCAGCCCTCTGCCTTCGTACAAAGGCTCGCTTCTCCTCAGGGCGTCTCTGGGTGGAGCGAAGCGGCCGAGGGGACCACGACAATGTCCTTTTGCTTCTCGGACCGATGGCCGGGCCTCCAGAGCCAGGAGCGCCCGGGACCCCAGGGCAGGGAGCAAAGCTCATATCGCAACCCCGCCACCCGCCCGCGCCCTGCCAGCCTGTTGGGGCCACAGCGCGCAGGCCAGCAGCCGCACTCGCCGCCGCGGGGTCCCCTTTGCGCTGAGCTCATCTCCTGCAACGCCGTTGCCCCAGACCTTGCGGGCCATTTGGTCCCGGGGGTGGGGCTCGTCGGGGCCGCTGGGCAGCCCGGATGAGAGGATGACCCGGGAGCTCCCTGGGGGCGGAGTGGAAGGAGCAGCTCCAGGCAGCCCTGGCCATGAGCTTTTACCCCGCCAGCCCCGCTGCTCCCGCGGCCGCTGCCTTAGAAAACTTAACGAGAACCAGATGTGGTGGCCACTGCCGAACTTTCTCAGAGCCGGTGATTGGTCCCTAGCCGAGGACCTCAGCCAATTAGCTTGCTGGGTGGGCCTAGAGTCCCGCCCCGCCCAGGCGCCCGTGGAGATCCAGGTTCGAGGCTGGCGCGGCGCGGAGAGTGGGCTGGAGGCCGGGGCGGGACGCGCTGTGTAGCGGGGAAGCGCACGGCCGAGCGAGCATGGAGGAGGACCGGGTGGCCGGGCGGCCGGCGCTGTCGTCGTTACCAGTGCTACTGCTGCTGCCGTTGCTAATGTCGCGGTCCGCGGCGCTGCACCCAGACGAGCTCTTCCCACACGGGGAGTCGTGGGGGGACCAGCTCCTGCAGGAAGGCGACGACGAAAGCTCAGCCGTGGTGAAGCTGGCGAATCCCCTGCACTTCTACGAAGCCCGATTCAGCAACCTCTACGTAAGTTCAGCCCCCTCCTGGCACTTTTCCCGCAGCTTCTTCCCTGGGGTCAGTCTCACGGAAACCCTGCCTCCAGAGGGGAGGAAACAGACCCCACGCCCGGAGCCCCCCAGCACTCTTGCGGTGGGACCCGGCCAGAGAGCGATGCAGCTGCCTGCCCCGCTGCTGTAGGGGAGCAAGAATGACCTGGAGGAGAGAGCAAGAATTGTTCGCAGCCACGTACGCGTCCCAGGCAGAAAAGGTGGCGTTGCTAGGGCGGCCAGCGGGCTTTGCAGTTAGGACCGCGAGACGGCTGTGCCCGTCTGCGGAGCTGGGGTGTTCCCTCCTCAGATCTGGAGGCTTCCTCTCCGGGCACATGGGGCTCCGGGGTTGTGAGAGGAGCGAGAAGGCTGTGCCCGTCTGCGGAGCTGGGGTGTTCCCTCCTCAGATCTGGAGGCTTCCTCTCCGGGCACATGGGGCTCCGGGGTTGTGAGAGGAGCGAGAAGATACGTGAACGAGTTTTAGGGCCCCTGGACCTACTGCACCGCGGAGCTGGGACAGTCGCAAAAGTTGCGCTTGTTTCCCTGAATCCAGACTCCCTAGCCGGTGCGGAAGGAGAGGCTTTTTGCCTAAGTCAGTTCCCTTCCCTCCCTGCGCGAAAGGGTAGCGTCCTTGGGCTTGAGCGACCGTCACCTTTTTGTCCCTCTCCTCTCCCAGGTGGGCACCAACGGCATCATCTCCACTCAGGACTTCCCCAGGGAAACACAGTATGTGGACTATGATTTCCCCACCGACTTCCCGGCCATCGCCCCTTTTCTGGCCGACATCGACACGAGCCACGGCAGAGGCCGAGTCCTGTACCGAGAGGACACTTCCCCCGCAGTGCTGGGCCTGGCCGCCCGCTATGTGCGCGCTGGCTTCCCGCGCTCTGCGCGCTTTACCCCCACCCACGCCTTCCTGGCCACCTGGAAGCAGGTGGGCGCTTACGAGGAGGTCAAGCGCGGGGCGCTGCCCTCGGGAGAGGTAAGTGACCAGGGATATTTGACTGCTGAGGAAATTGAAGGATGGGCTTGAATTCTGGGGCAGCAACCCAGGGACTGGCTCGGAGTTGTTTCTGAGCCAACTCTTGCGCTGAACCTGACGTTGGAGGCAGCAGGGCTGGAGTGGCTTGGAAGTGAGGAAAGATATTGTCTCTAGGCATCTTCTGAGGCCCTGGCAGGTGGTCACTCCATTGAGGAAAAAAATGCCTACCAGATATGAGAGCGGGAGTGCAGATGTGGGAGCCCCTTTGAACATAAGGCAATTTACTGTTTGGTTGCTTATTTTTAGAACCATCTCTAAGTATACAAGTATTTCTAATTATATGTTCATTGAAGGGGAAAAATCAGAAAATACAGATAATTTTAAAACAGAAAACAACCACTTATTTTCCCACCACTGATAAACATTTTTCTGCGTACATTTTCAGAGTTTTTTCTTCTGCATATCTTTATTGCTGTCTATTAACAATGATGAGTTTACACTGCACATACTGTTTTATAACTTGCTTTTTTCACAGAATAGTGTATTGTAAATATGTTTCAATGTCAATAAATGTATTTCTACATCATTTAGAATGATGCATACTACTGTATCCTGCTATTATCCTGTATAATACAGTGGGTTTACCACAGTATACTCAACCAGTATTGGGCCATTAAGGCTTTTTCTGGTTTTTCATTATTATAAATAATAGCGTGAATCACTTTTTAAAAAGCTAAATCTTTGCACATGTTCTTAGTTGACATTCCAGGAAGTGCAACTGGTAGGTCAGAGAGGATGCACTTTTGGTAAAGTTCTTGATAACTTCTGCCTAATTTCCTTCCAGGTACCAGTTCACATGTTTCTTAGTTTATAGGAGTCTGCTGTCAATGTGCTTTACAGTCTCTACCTGCAGAAAGTAAAAAAACCCAGGCTCCTGGTCTTTAGTCTTGTCATCAACATTTGAAGTCCTCCAAATGGATATGAGTGGGGCCAGGGTGGCTTGGTAAACGGTGAACTGCCTCATTCCTGAAGAAAGTAAGGGCTTCCTTCTATGGAATTAGATCTGAATCTAAAATGCCATACTCTAAGGGCTGAAACCATATGATTCATCTCAATTTTAACTTACAGAAATGCTTCTTCACTATAGAAGGAGGGTACATGCCCCCTGTAAGAGGTGAGGTTGCTTGCCCATGTCACTGATCTTTATCTTGTAAGGATGCTGTGACATATATCTTTTGTATGAGGACTCTTTATTTTTTAATTTTTGAGGGTACATAGTAGGTGTATATATTTTTGGGGTACATGGGATGCTTTGATACAGGCATGCAATATGTAATAATCACATCTTGGAGAATGGAGTATCCATCCCCCTAAGCATTTATCCTTTGTACTACACACAATCTAATTACACTCTTAGTTATTTAAAAATGTACAATTAAGTTATTATTGACTATAATAACCTGTTATCACAGGTTATAGTTACCCTGTTTTGCTATCAAATGGTAGGTCTTATTCATTCCTTCTATTTTTTTTTTTTTTTGGTACCCGTTAACTGTCTCCAACTTCCCCTGACCCCTACTGCCCTTCCCAGCCTCTGGTAACCATCCTGTTACTCTCTATGTTGCATAAGGACTCTTTAAATGCAAGGTTTTTGGAATTAAAACTTTTGTCTGGTCCTTTTCTGGGGTGGGGGAGGTTTAGGGTAGAAGAGATGTGTAAATTCCATCTCTCTTTTACTTTTCTAATTAAAAGCCACCTGCAGACATTACCGTGTGCTAGTTGGCTTCAGAATGTTTCATTAAGAAAGGAGGATTCTGTTTGGATAGGGGATGTTCTTTCCATTACCCACATTGAAGGTTCTTCCAATATTTTAAAGAGCTCTGGGACTTGAGTTCTTGTTTTAATAGTTCTTTGGAGATAGACTTTGGCAAACAGTAATCTAATTTGCTTGAAGGACTGAGTTCTATATGGTGTTCTTAAATTTTGACTTACTAACTTGATATTGCAAAGTTACTGGAAACTGGAAGATTCAAAGCAATGGCGTCTTTGCCATTAAAAACAATTGCAGTTGGTGCCCTTTTTCTCCATGGATATTCCTGTCGGGTGTGACCAGATGTTGCACCTGATATTGCAGGAATGTCAAGGTGTAATTGTATCTGAAAAAAAATGTGAACAAATAGTGTTTGTCAATTCAGTTAATCTGAGATTTCTTGAACCCTCATAGGTAGTTCACAGAGCAAAAAAGTTATGGTGTAGACCTTTGAAATACTTATCAATGGGAGACGTAGAGGACTAATGTTTAGCTGTGCTTTTTGTGGGGAAAGAGGAGTGTTTTGTTTTTGTCATTTTAGGGATGGGGTTAGAGACAGCCGAGTTATATAGATCTCTGTAGTGTGGGGAATGTTTTGTTTATCTGGAATTTAAGTCAGGTTGAAAGGGCTAAAAAGAATGGATATTGAGAATGAGGTAGCAAGAGAGATTGTTCTGGGCTAGAACATGACCCGGGAGAAGGTTGAGAGAGCAACCTATTAGCAAAGGGGCCAGAGAAATGGATGAAGGAGTCACAGGCAGTAACATAAGACAGATGAGTGGAAGGTTGCCCGCTATGGTTGAATATTTGTCCCCTCTGAAAATCATGTTGAAACTTAATCCTCAATGTGACAATATTGAGACGTGGGGCCTTTGAAAGGTGACTGGGTCATGAGGGCTCTGCCCTCATGAATGGATTAATTTATTCATTCATGGATTACTGGATTATCATGGAGTGGGACTGGTTGCTTTATAAGAAGAGGAATTGAGACCTGAGCTAGCACATTAGCACACTCAGCTTTGTTGCCATGTGATACTGTAAGTAACCTGGCACTCTGCAGTCACCACTAGCCAGAAGGCCCTCACCAGATGTGACCTCTCAACTTTGGACTTCTCAGCCTCCATAATTGTAAGAAATAAATTCATTTTCTTTGTAAATTACCCAATTTCAAATATTTTTGTTGCCCAATGGAGGCCTCCATGTGGGTGGGGACTGAGACATGTTGACTTGGTTCAAAGGTTGATAGTCATTGATGAAGGTGGTTGGATTTCACAGAGAAAATGAGAGGTAAAAGTAGGACTTGATTGTAGCTTTTTGACTTCTGGAGACAAGGTTTAGAAGAGGGGTGGTCTACAGCCTATCCAAGAGGGTTCAGCCTGAGTCTGAGATATCACTATGAAGATGAAGAGAATAGAGACATATATGGAAATTGGTTAATGCTGAACCATATATGGAAATTAGAAATGCTGACGTTTTGCTGAAGAGTATCAGGAAGGATATAGTATTAGGGATGTGATAGCACTCAGCATTTGTCTTTGAATTTTTGGCAGGATCTGTAGGATTTAGTGCAGTAAAATAAATGGGGGACAGTCCTGCATGTGACAGTGTCCTACAGGCAGTGGGAGATGAAGAACTACACTAAGGAATGGAGGTTAGTGTTCACAGCAAACACTGGAGGCCAGACCCAATGATCCTACAGCTCTAGAGGACATGTGGTCCTGAGGAAGATGACAAAGAGAACTTTGTGACCCCATAAGAGTCACCCTAATTCTTCATTTTCATTTTCATTTTGATAAGCCTCTATAGGCAAGCCCCTTGAAGAAAAGGATGTCACTATTCTGATTTTTGGCCAGATAGCTGCAGTTAATTAAATGAATTGCAAAAATTAGAAACTCTTAGAGGGGTGTATGTTGCATGCATCAGCCTGGCTCTGATGAGTGTCACTTCAACATTGATTGGGATGTCCTATACCTGGGAGGGAGAGTCAGGCTCTGGTTTCTGCAGAGGGCTCTGGCTTTTCTCTCTTTCTGATAACAGGGCCTGCAGCCACTCACCCTGATCCTCTCTGTGCTGCTCCTCTCCCCGTGGAGGCCCCTCTCTCCTCTCTGGGATCCTGGGGGAGCTGGGAACCAGTGACTCGTTTGTCGGATTTGGCAGCCCATCTGAGGGCTTCTCTTTGGAGACAGAGCCTGTGCGGCTCTTGCAAAGGCTTGTATCTAGGAATGTGAGGACCTTTCCTGTTTGGAAGCCAGTCAAGGAGTTTTTTGAGAGGGGGAGCTCTTCAAGACTTCATGAAGTGGGCTCTTTAGCAATTAGATGTAGAATTTTGTAGAACTGACTGAGAACTTTACAAGTGATCATTTAGTGTGTGGGTGGCTTTTAAACAGCCAAACTCTTTTGGCGTGTACTTTGGGATCATAAATTCTACTTAAAAGGAAGTTGTTTCCTTCCTCTGATATTTGCCTATTTTGGTGGAGACAAAGAAATTAAATACTTGCCTACCCATAATGAGTGCTCATCTCAAGGACAGTATATAGAAGATGTTGAATAAATTTTAATTGAAATGAATTTGTTGGCTGGTTGGCTGAATGCATGAATAAAATAAAGTGCTAAATGCCCAGAGTTCACAGCAAAAAGTCAGACTCTCCTCTTCACAGCTCTGTTTACTACTCTCTTCGCCCCTTCCCCATCCCCTTCAATTCTTCACAGTCTCTACAACCTCCTTATCTTATGGAATTTCTCTAAATTTAGAACCAGGATTCTCTCCTATCTCACATTTATTATGGCAGATCCATGCCAGGAGCTTTGAAAGCTTAGCTTTTTGAAATGGGGTTTTTTCTCCTTCCTCTAGTACTTTCCTTTCTCTAGTTGATTTTTCTTTATTCTGACTAATGTACAACTCTGAAGTTATTGAGTCCACATTAGTTGATTATGTAGACTATCTTATGGATAGACATGAGGCAGAACAGCCTTTGTTTATATTTGGCAGTAGTTGTGGCTTCCTAGCATTGAGAAGCTCTAAAAATGTTTCTTGCTTTTTGTTTTTGGAAAAGTCAAGCTTTGCTGATGAACAATCAACAACTGGAACAATAACAAATAAACTAGGCACCTGTTACTTTGTGAATTGAATGAATGAAAGAAGCAAAGCAAGATGTTGTTTTTTCTGGGTTAGAGAACTAAAAGAACTGCTGATTGTATTTTATTTTCCCTTGAAAAGTGTGTTACATCTACGTTTCTTTAAGGATAAAGGTTTTAGCAAACCTTTGAGGTTTGCTAAATTTGAGGTTTTAGCAAAACCTCAAAACCCTACTTTGAAATTAAACATTGAAAGGAAAAATTAACATTAGAAAAGAGCTAGAACAACTGTGGGAGTAGACTTAGAACAAAGGGAAGAGCCCATTCCTTCCTTGCTGTTTCCTTCAGTGAAATGTGATGTTCTTCTCTGTGCCGGAGTTTGTCTGTCGAGCAGAATGGAGAGGTAATGATACTTACCAGTAAATAATATTTCTAAGAGTCACATTATTTGTGAAGTAAATTGTGTTTTAAAAATACCTTCCGAGTTCCTTACTAAATTGTAAAAGTAGTGTGATTTAGTGAGAGAGAGACAGTTTCAGAGGCCTAAACATAACAGCTTGTTGAGAATCAAGCACTGTTAACAGATCTTTAGGAGGAGCGGTCGCTGAGTGAAGGTAAAGGCAAAAATCTCATCTTGTTGAAAATATGAGGGTAAACAAAATGTTAAGGAGTGATCCTATAAGGACCTGGGTGTTGAATTGGCAGCTGATTCAGGCTCTTGGTCCCTCTCTGGTCTGTGTTGGCTCCTGCAGTGTTTATAACATTCACTGGCTGCCTCTGTGACACCTCCCAACCTCCACCCTGAGGTCCTGGACACACACCCCAGCTCTGTGGCCTCTACCACCTTCTCCAGTGACTGTCCTACCATTCCAGCCATGGCTGTTTCCCAGTCCTACACTGTGAGACTCTCCTGGGCAAAGTCTGTCTTTTGCTCCTTCACATCCTCAGCATCAAGCATAACGTCTGGTGCTTAAGTAGACACTTGGCTGTTTGAATTAGTGTATGAATGAATAAATGAATGGTGTTTACAAACATATAAACAACTAACCAAGCATAATGAGGTGAATGCTCACTAGAGATGCCCATAAAGGTGTTACAGAGGTTCAGAGAACAGAAATTATTCTATAGGGAATCACAAACACCTCTGAGTGGCAGCATTTGAAGGTTAGGAGGCTTTCTAGGCACAGGGAACCATGAACAAAGTGTAGAAGCATCCAAGGACATGGTACAAATGGGGACTATTAAATAGTCTGACAAAGATGCAGTGGAACTGAGCCTGGGAGGGACGTATGCAGCCAGGTTACAACTCACCTTGAATGGCATGTTGAGGAGGGGTTAGGATGTCCTAGGGTGTGGGCTCTAGAGCTGGCTGGCCCACCACCACATACTTGCCACCTGACCTGAGGAAGACCTGTTAGCCCCTGTGTCTTTTTCTCATCTGTGAAATGAGGATAACCCTGATGCTCGTATGAAAGGGTAGATGGAAGAGGAAAGAGAGTGAGGCTGTGAGACAGTAAGGAGGCCTTTTGACCAACTAGTGCCTAACACAGTGCCTGCCCATAGTGGTCATTTAATAAATGGATGAATGAATGAATGAATGATGCAAATGAGAGATGCTGAGTGCCTAGGGTTATAAAGTAGGGCAGTGACTGCAGGATGGACAAGTTAATTTTGCTGATTGTTCTTAGCTCTGAAAGAGTTTAGATGAGAGAAGTTTGAAACCTTACAAAGTATATATTTTTTAACCTGTGTTTTACCAATGCGTATTTCAACTATTAACCTAATTGACAAATGGTATTTGCAATAATAAATAATATTGCTTATGAAATTATATTGTTAACTTGAAGAGGAAATTTTAAACAATGTTATGTTTAAAAACAATTTGGAGGAATCCTGAAAAAGGGGAAAATTCTTTGCACTTTATGATGCTTTGCTTGCATTCTGTTTCTTTCTTCTTTTGTTTTTTACAGGATGTTTCTCTCTCTCTCTCTTTTTTTTCCTCACAGCTGAACACTTTCCAGGCAGTTTTGGCATCTGACGGGTCTGATAGCTACGCCCTCTTTCTTTATCCTGCCAACGGCCTGCAGTTCCTTGGAACCCGCCCCAAAGAGTCTTACAATGTCCAGCTTCAGCTTCCAGCTCGGGTGGGCTTCTGCCGAGGGGAGGCTGATGATCTGAAGTCAGAAGGACCATATTTCAGCTTGACTAGCACTGAACAGTCTGTGAAAAATCTCTATCAGTAAGTAACATTGAGCTGAAGCCCTTTCCTATTTGAATATAAGGACTTTTAGGAAGTACCTGAACACAAGTGACCATAGGACCATTAAATAATATATTGGTGGCTTCTAAGTAAGGCATCAAGTCAAAACCAAGTAACTAGATTAAACCCTGGAAGGATCAAGTTCACCAAAACATAAAAGGTCCTTTATTTTGCCTGCTCTATTGGGTATAGATACTGGAAACAGAACAGTATGTGTGTATGTTTGTAGAGCCACTGAGGCTTGCTATGAAAAACATTGCTCTTGGAACCACATAAAAATATCCAGTCATAAACTGTCCAATTTGAGGTTTTCCAGATTAATCATTTCACAGGAGGAAACATTGTGATTTAGTCTTTTGGACAGATACTGTTAAACATTAAATTGAGTAATGTAATTTGCAGGAAAAATAACTAAGATTTATAGATTTCCAGAAGTCTGAGGATGTCTCTCTGGCTTCATTACCTAAAGTGAATTGAACCCATTCCTTAGACTCATCAGTATCTGCTCATAATGGGCATTTAATAAATAGATGGATGAATGAATGAATGATTCAGAGGGCTTACTTAGCTAGTGCAAGAATAAGCTCTTCTGCATTTTGCCAGTACAGATAGTGCCAGTAGGATATTTATTGACTTCAGGGTTTTATGGGGGACGTGTGAGGGGGGGTAGGGGTGCCCTTGCTTTTGTTCATTTCCTGAATACAGAAGCCAGACAGAATACATTGGTCACTTCCTGGCCGCCTTTAACTGCTTCTTGGCTTCATTAAATCAATCCTGGGTAGGTGTAGAAACACTTTACACTTTTAGCATGCCATCTACTCTGCTCGGCTACCAGAAAGAGACCACTATAGCCAGGTTTGCTTACTCAGAGCTGACATTTATTGAAAACTTACTATTTGCCAAGCATCATGCTAAACACTTTCCAGATGTTATCTTAATTAAAACTCACAAGAATTGTAGGTTAGTACTACTATTTTCCCAATTTTACAGAGGAGCTTAGGGAAGTTAAATAAATTGCCTATGATCTCAAAGTTAAGTGGCAAAGCCAAAATCCAAAATCCAGTCTCGAGCACTGAACTACTTATTTTATCTTATGCTGAGTCCTTGTTTCCTTTCCCATCCTTATGATCCACATTGGGCATCTTTAGGGCTCCATCTAGGCTGCCGCTTAGTCTGGACTCTGGAGCAAACTCAGTTTCTTACTCTACCTCCTCTGGTTCCACCCTCCTCTTCTACTTGGGAGCTCATAGATTTATTATTCCATAGATTTAGTATTACAGAGAGGTCACAATGGCCAAGCACATGGAATACAAAG
This sequence comes from Pongo abelii, assembly GCF_028885655.2. Taxonomy (NCBI): domain Eukaryota; kingdom Metazoa; phylum Chordata; class Mammalia; order Primates; family Hominidae; genus Pongo; species Pongo abelii. The sequence continues at coordinate 56,064,472 of NC_072000.2, read as the reverse complement.
ATTTCTAAGACACTGGTCCTGCACATCACAGCTTGTACCCTATTAGGGTTGATAGACAAATAGATCAACAATTACAGAGCCCTGAGTAAGTGCTGGCATCTACACAGGAGACAGGAGACAGTGGGGCCAAAAGACCTGTGGGAAAAAGCAGTTGTGTTCCCTGAGCAGAGCCATAAAGGTCTCTTAGAACTAACACCCACAGTCACGTGTGACACACAAACACACAGACAGCATTTCCACTTACCCCCTTTCATGCCTTCCCTCATTTTTATCTTTGATACTTCCCAGAAATCTCTGAATTGCTTGGCGAAAGCAGAGTAAGATATGGGGCCAAATGACTCACATATTTTTCTTTAGTGTAATCCATGCTTAATACAAATAATAAAGTACAAGCAATGTAGAATAATGTGAAATAAAAGTAAAAGTTACCCATGATCACTACTTCAAGTGATAACAAGTGTTAATGGTCCCTCTGGAATTTAGGTATATACAAAACTTTTAAAACCAAAATGGTTCTTTTGGTATATAAGTGGTGTTTTCACATTAATCACTTCGTATAGGGGTCTTTTAGTCAGACGTCTGTCTATATCACCATTTTAAGGCTACAAAACGTTATGTCATATGTGTATAAAGACAGCTTATTAATGAACATTTCATGTATTTCTGATTTTTCTTGTTATAAATATCATTGCAGTAAACAGCATAATAAACATTGCTCGCATTCTCATTTCTCCCTAAAATAAATTCTTAAAAGTGGAATTGCTGAGAAAGGGTATATGATTTAGAAGTTGTACATTTCAGATTGTCAAAGTTACTGGTCTTTTCCTTTCTGAGTTTGGATCTTGGTGTTATTCTTAGGAAGAACTTCTGTACATCAAATTTATAGAAATGTCCTTCAATATAATCTTCTATTTTACTTTTCATTATTTAAATTTTCAAAAATATACAGAAAAGTGGAGAGAATAACTAAATGAACACCCAAATGCCCATCACCTAGATTTATACATTGCAAACATTTTGCCATATTCATTTTTTTGTTTGTTTACATTTTTTTTCTTTTTTTTTTTTGAGATGGAGTTTCGCTCTTGTCACCCAGGCTGGAGTGTAGTGGTGTGATCTTGTGCTCATTGCAACCTCCGCCTCCTGGGTTCAAGCAATTCTCCTGCCTCAGCCTCCCAGTAGCTGGGATTACAGGTGCCCACCACCACACCCGGCTAATTTTTGTATTTTTAGTAGAGACTGGGTTTCATCATGTTGGCCAGGCTGGTCTAAAACTCCTGACCTCAGGTGATCCACCTGCCTCAGCCTCCCAAAGTGCAGGGATTACGGGTGTAAGCCACCACACCCAGCCTGTTTAAATGTTTTAAAGTAAGTCACAAACATCATGCCAGTTCATTGCTAAATGCCTTAGTATGCATCTCTCAAGGGTAAAGTTAGGCTGGGCAAGGTGGTTCTAATCCCAGCGCTTTGGGAGGCCAAGGTGGGAGGATTGCTTGAGCTCAGGCATTCAAGGCCAGCCTGGGCAATAGAGCGAGACCTAATCTCTACTAAAAATTTAAAAAATTAGCTGGGCATGGTGGTGTGCACCCGTAGACCCAGCTACTTGGGAGGCTGAAGTGGGAGGATCACTTGAGCCCAGGGGGTTGAGGCTACAGTGAGCCATGATCACACCACTATGCTCCAGCCTGGGTGACAGAGGGAGACCCTACCTCTAAATAAATAAGTAATTAAGAGTAAAGTTATTTTCCTAGTCAATTGTTTTCTTCCTCAAATTTGTCTCACAACTGTGAGCTCAAAGGTCATAAATTATATAGTTCATAATGTTTGTCATACTCTTCCTCTGCAAATTTAAATATGAATTCACACGTGTATATTTTGAAATCATACTTTTCTATCTTCTGGAAGACAAGACAGTAGTTAATAAGTATTTATGATGTTTAGGGCCAGTGATAGGCATTTTATTTATTTTTTTGAGATGGAGTCTCGTTCTGTCATCCAGGCTGGAGTGCAGTGGCATGACCTTGGTTCACTGCAACCTCTGCCTCCTTGGTTCAAGCTTTTCTTCTGCCTTAGCCTCCCGAGTAGCTGGGATTACAGGCACACACCATCACACCTGGCTATGTTTTTTGTATTTCTAGTAGAGATGGGGTTTCACCATGTTGGCCAGGCTGGTCTTGAACTCCTAACCTCAGGTGATCCGCCCACTTTGATTTCCCAAAGTGCTGGGATTTCAGGCATGAACCACCGTACCTGGTCAGTGCGAGGCATTTTAATGTGATTTTCTCACTTAATTCTCCTAACAACCCAGGGAGGAAGGCATTGTCATCCCATTTTGTAACCCAATTTTCCTTTCTAGAAGTAAATTAAGTTCTTTCTATTACTAAGCTTTCCAAATGACCTTGGATTTTAAAATAAACTCAAATTGGTTACTTTTCCATCATGCATAATGACAAAACCCAGGATAGTGATTTATATATCATTAGAAGGTTATTTTATTTAGCTTTTATTGGCCATAATCTGTATTTTTCCACTGTTTGAAGATTTTATAGTTTCTGTTTCTAACTTCAAGAAGAAATTTCATAGTTGCACCACCTCTAATGTGATAATAAACTCAATATCCTCAGAACTTCAGGATTTTCTCTTATTTGCTTGCCAATAAACACCAACATTAATTCTTATGAACTTAACAAGTATGTATAGCATATTGCACACAAAATCAGTTTTTCTTTCTATGCTTCTTTCCCTAAATTTACCACAACAGTAACCACAGCATATACATATACGTACACGCATACACACACACAAACACACACACAAGAGAAAGACATTTTCAAATTGTACTGAAAAATATTGTTACTATAGAAATCCACATGAACATGATGAGTACCCACCCACATGAAGGAAGATCTTTTGTTCTTATACAATTCAGTGAAGTTTTTATTATCTTATTAGGCATTGACTCTTATTCCTCATTGACTGACTTTTGAGGAAATTCCATTGCTTGGGAGAATGTGAGCATAGTGTTTTGTACAAATATCTGAGGAGCATACAAACTGGCATATTCAACCTAGCCAGACTCTTGTTCACTCAAGTTTTCCCATATTTTTAGAAATCATACATAGTTGTTCTCTTTAGGGTATATCATCGACTCTAAAATAATGGGTTATTGGGATATTTGGAAACTCAATGGAGTTCATGTTCTTTTCTCATGGAGAAAACGAGAGAGCTGTTTCCAGAAGTCTTTAAAAGACCTCTAAGCTACTTTGTTATTTGCTCCTTAACTTTTTCAGTGCAAAAACAAATTTTTTGGGTTTTGGCATTTGTATTTATTTGAATTTTTTTACATTGACTCACCATTCTTTGTGGATTAGGGAATTGATCAGTTCAAGTGAATAAACAATGAAATGTCTTTAATATTCTGTAGAGTAATGATAATTCAGATGCTTATTGACTGCAGTGTGTGGTATGGTTTTCTGTCATAATATAACATAGATGTGTAGAGCATGGGTGTGTAGAGCATGGGCTTTGGTGTTAACTGAATTCGGATCCAATTGTTTGTTATGTGACCTTCAGAAGATTAGTTAGCCTTTTAAAGCCTATTTTCTCCTCTATAAAATTGAATATGATCACCTCTAACTTGCAGATTGTATTGAAGAATGTGAAAAACTTGGCACAGGAAAGGGGCATCACCAACTCCTGAAAGTATGTAGTAGTCATTTGGATGTCAGTATTTGGTAGAGTTTTAAGCATACATTTTTTAAATGTGTTATGTTTCCAGACAAGTAGAGGAAGGATGAAACATTCCTACATTCCTTGTTTATTTTCAAATAGCCAGATTTTAGATAAACCATTTGGATTGTGGAGCAGATTGATAATTTGATGATCTGGTTCTGTGGCATACAGCTTTGAAACATAATGTTAAATAAAAGGTAGTTCACATCAAAAGTCCAGTATGATCCCTTTAGTTACCATGTAAGTCTGCTTTTATTTGGTTTTACATACCAGTGAAAACTGAACGTGATTTTAATAGCCTTTCAGGTTTTTTGTTTTTTTGAGACAGGGTCTCACTCTTCCACACAGGCTGGGGTGCAGTGGTTGCAACCAAAGCCCACTGTAACCTGGAACTGCTGGGCTCAAGTGACCCTCCTGCCTCAGCCTACTGAGTAGCTGGAAGCACAGGTGTGTGGCACCATGCCTGGCTAATTTTTTTTAGAAAAGTGTTTTGTAGAGGCAGGGTCTTACTATGTTGCCTAGACTGGTCTCAATCTCCTGGGCTTAAGTCATCCTCCTACTTTGGCCTTGCAAAGTGCTGGGATTATAAGTGTGAGCCACCATGCCCAGCTGTCTTTGTGTTTTAAAATAAGTTGTTCGCCTTCTAGGAAGGTGGGTGAATGGACACTTTTGTTACATTTGTTACAATGACTGTTTCCTTTTTATTTAGACTAAGCAACCTGGGGATCCCTGGAGTGTGGGCTTTCCATATCGGCAGCACTTCCCTGTTGGACAATGTCAGGCCAGCTGCAGTTGGAGACCTTTCCGCTGCCCACTCTTCTGTTCCCCTGGGACGTTCCTTCAGCCATGCTACAGCCCTGGAAAGTGACTATAATGAGGACAATTTGGATTACTACGATGTGAATGAGGAGGAAGCTGAATACCTTCCGGGTGAACTAGAGGAGGCATTGAATGGCCACAGCAGCATTGATGTTTCCTTCCAGTCCAAAGTGGATACAAAGCCTTTAGAGGGTAGGATCTCCCCTCCAGATTCTGATCTGTCCTCCCCCTTGCATCCAACACCTACTTATTGGCCATTCTATCCTGAAACAGAATCTTCCACCTTGGATCCTCACACCAAAGAAGGAACATCTTTGGGAGAGGTAGAAGGCCCAAATTTAAAAGGCCAAGTTGAGCCCTGGGACGAGAGAGGCACCAGAAGCCCAGCTCCACCAGAGGTAGACAGAGATTCACTGGCTCCTTCCTGGGAAACCCCACCACCTTATCCCGAAAACGGAAGCATCCAGCCCTACCCAGATGGAGGACCAGTGCCTTCGGAAATGGATGTTCCCCCAGCTCATCCTGAAGAAGAAATTGTTCTTCGAAATTACCCTGCTTCAGGTCACACTACACCCCTAAGTCGAGGGACGTATGAGGTGGGACTGGAAGACAACATAGGTTCCAACACCGAGGGTGAGTGCATTAGAAAACTGGGTGCTGAGGTTTCATCTTAACCATGCTGGTTTTGCATAGAGTTGTGATTTTTCTCTTAAGTGGGTAGGTGAAAAGTTTAGCAAAAAGAAGATTGGATCTAATTTTTAATCCATGTGTTTCAAGAGATAGAGTAAATTTCCTTTGCCAAATAAATCTTGGCAGGCAGATTCTGTTTGGAATCTCTTGATCATTAATAATGTTTTTTTAAAAATATGGGCCTCATGAAGTGAGTGGCGGAAAACTGGGTTTGTTATGCCAGCTACGCTCTCAAGTGTAATGAACTATTTCAGTTTGAAAGTTCAGCAAAGGTAAAACATTTTGCGGCTTCATACACATTCCAGTGATGGACGGGTTTGTGCTTTTTAAAATGGTGAGTTGTGCTGGCTCAGGTGAACATGCCAGATTCATACTCTGTTGTGGGACAAGCCTAGCGCTTCCCTTGGTTGGGGAGATATGCTTGTGATGTGTGGGAGAGGAGAAGACACAGGGAAAGAAAATGACTAAACACCTGTGTCTGTTGTCATTTCTGGTTCATGGCTATGCAGCTGTGGCATGAACCTCCCTGGAGCCTTGTCCTCATTTCAGGACTCACTGATCGGACCGAGAGGCGAGGAGGGAGATGCCGAAAGCAGGCGGTGGTTAATTATCACAGACACGGGGCCTATGTCAGTCTTCTAGTCCTCGTTGAGACTTGTCATGCCAGCTGTTTCTTCCCCATCAGGCATGGAAAGATGTGAATGGGAAACTGACTCCAGATTGTTTGTTCCAGGGACTGCTCATCGGAACTCTGATAGGAAGAAAGAGGTCAGAGGTGACTGCTTTGTTCTGAATCTCCATGTTTTTCCACCTTTTCTGTTTCCTGTCACTGTTGTGGCAGAAACATGGCTGACCTAGCAGAGAGGGCCTTCTGGGTTCTGCTCTGGTATTATCTGCAGGATATTGCATGGAGAGGTACTAATTTCAGGAGGGAAGAAAATATTTTCTGACTAATATGGCATTGTGTAAGGATTCGAGGGAGTACATTGGTGTCGGCTTCGAGTTTGAATCCTGGCTGCCAAGCTTGCTGGGTGACCTGAAGTAACTTATGTAACCCATAAGCCTCTGATTTCTCAGGAATTACTTGGGAGGATTCAATGAGACAGCGTATGTGAAGTTCTTGGCTTCGTGTCTGCACTCACTGGTTCTTAATAAATAGTGGCTGCTGTTACTAATTTTAGAAGATTTAAAACAGTGGGAATGGGGTGGAGGATGGGTAGAGAATGAAGAATGTGCTTATTAAAGAGTTTCGCATTAATTTGTGCCTAAGGGACCACGTTTCCATGAAGTTGAAGATATAAATTTTATTGGAAGTCTTTAGAACCTTCAGATCCTTCTGAGAATCTCCAGAATTTGCAGTATGAGTTTCCTCTAAATACATTTTAAGGCCAAGTATCAAAGATTTTCACAAAGGGATTTGAGGTAAAGATGCATTCCTGAATGGCCTTCTCATTTGTGGGTCGTGATTTCCTTCCCTGGGAAGAGCGTGGGAATATTAAAAAGCAGATCTATGGAGTCATGTATTAAAGGGTTAAGAAGGGACTGCACACCCTGCTTGGGACTCTGAGAGCTCGAGATCACTGGAGTAAAGTGCAGGAGGCTTCAGGAACCAGCCATAGAGTAGAACAGAGGCACAGCTATAACCCTTGTGGGGCGTGAACTATGATATTTATCAGCTGCTGGATGCAGTCTACTATAGACATCTTGGTAATGGCAAAAAACACCTGTGAAAAAGCTGGTTAATACACATTTTGGGGGAAGAAATCTAGAAGTTTTTGAAACTTAGACAAAAAAAATCCAGTTTTTGTTTTAAAAGAATTTAGGGGGATGTGTGAAGTATAGGAGCACGCAATTGTTAAATACTTTTGAGGTGGTGCGGTGACCGTTTCTTTCACATAAAACATTGGAGGCTCAGAGGTCTATCTGGTAAGTGTGGGCCTCCTCTGGGAAGCTGTAGGGTGGGAGTGGCAGAGACATAGAACATTGCCTGGTACTAAGTACCCAGACATGTGGCATCTGTCTGGCTTTTTCTGCTGATGGAATAGAAAGCACATGGTTTTGGTGCTGGGTGGACTTGACCTTGACTCCCAGCTCTGCCATGTGGTTTGGGGCAAGACGTATAGTCTGTTTGACCCTTGGCTCTCCTCAGCTGTAAAACAGAATTAATGAAGACCTCATCATGTACTTGCGAGAACTGAAATTGAGCTTGGGAAGCACCCTGCCCAATACATTTCAGTTTCCCTTTGAAGCTTCAGGGTAGTCATCTTGCTAAACCGAGAAATCAAGATTTAGTTAAAGGCCCAGAAAATATCACTCCTTTTTACATTTTTTCCCCTTAGGGACTCATTTTACAGACCTTTCTTTTTGTTCAGAAATTTAGATTTTCAGATCATATCTACACCAGGCAGGAATGTCCCAGCCACACTGGAGCTCTGTCTTCCTAGGCCACAGAACACTAGTAGATGGATGTGCAAGCAGGCTTTCTTTGAGGAGTCTTGTTTCCAGGGAGCTCTGGTAGTTTTGTTGCCAAGCCAAAAAGTTACCCAAGCACCTGCCATGTACCTGTCTCTGACTCGGTGCTAGTGGAAGTTTTGGCTGGCATTTGCTAAGTGCAGCCTGCTGCTCTAAAGTGAGAACTTGGCATTAGATTGCATTATCACGGTTAGTCCTCAGAATTGCCCTGTGGGGAGTTCGAGACCAGCCTGGGCAACATAGGGAGACCTTGTCTCTATAAACAATTTTAAAAATTAGCCAGGTGTGGTGGTGCTCACCTGTGGTCCTAGCTACTCAGGAGGCTGAGGTGGGAGGATCACTTGAGCCCAAGAGTTCCAGGCTACAGTGAGCCATGATTGTACCACTGCATAGCCTGAGCAACAGAGAGAAATATTGTCTGAAAAAAAAAGTTGTCCTATAGGGTTGGTACTATCATCCTTCCCATTTGAGATGGAAACTGAGCTTGGAAATACTTAGCGACTTGTCTAGCAAGGGCAAAGACTGCAACAAAGTCATGAAGAAATTAGAGAAAGCTGTAGGGTGACACAGAGTCAAAGGCACTGTCCAGGAGTGTCACTGCTGTTGGGGAAGTCTTTGTGAGGAAGAAGGGGCTTGAGCCAGGCCTGGGGTCAGAGTCTGAGAGGGAGAATGTGTGAAAACATTATGAACAGAGAAGTGACAAGAGCGGAGGTGCAGAGGTGGGAATGAGGAGGGAGGAAGGGAGGGAGAGAGACAGAGACAAAGGTTGATTAAGGCAGTGGGGTGAGAGAGTTGCCAGTGAGGGCTTCAGCTGCCTGGGACCATGGGACTGCCTGTGTTGTGAGTAGAAAGGAATGAAGTTTACCGATAGGGGTCTTAGTTATTCTTAAGCCTGCTGAGGCAGTGCTATACGCAGCTTAATTTAATCTCAATCTGCATGATAAGTTAGGAGGAAGGACACCTGGCTTTCAGAAACCTCATGTAGTCCCACTCCACTTTTGGCCTTGTGAAAGGCTGCAGGAGTGTGTTGCAAGCTCGACTTCCACCCTGAGAAGAATTCAAGCAGGTTCTGCTGCCAGTGCAACCCTCCAGGTGCCAAAGACCATCCCCTGGGTGCACCTCCAGGTTGCAGAGGGTCTGTGACCAGGAGCCCCCACCCCCCCATACCTGTGAAGACACCTATATGAGGAGATTCCCCGGTAGGGCCCCTCTCCCTTCACCAGAAGTGGAGAGAGCCTGTTAGTGTCATGCCAGCCATTGTAAAAGGCCATCCCCAGGGTCCTGATCACTGCCACCAGCATCATTACATGCCACACACATACATCAAAATTAAACAAACATGAAAAACTGGATGAAAAAGCATTCCACTGTATTATAAAGTTGGATATGGTTTTTCTAACTAGTCTGTCATTCTGAGAGATGGAAAAACTTAGAAGAATTTGTCCTGCAGTGAAAATGCCCACTTTTTTTTTTTTTTTTTTTGAGGTAGCAGTAAAAATTGTTAATAGTTGCTCCAGCTGTCCTGAGGCAGCCCTGTACACGAAGCTTCCTGTGTCCCTCTGTGTTGGCCCAGTGAACCCGGTCCACACCATGGAACCTCCTCTGTGGCTGGGCCAGGGCCCTCTGTGAAGAAGGGCAGGCCGGCCAAGGGCTGCAGACAAGTGCTTAAGTGTTTCCGGGAAAATGAAGATTGAAAGATGGCTCAGAACAAGTGCAGAGGAGAATTTTCCATTTTTGTTACGAACTCCTAGTTAGGACAAGCTCAAGTCCTTTGGCAGGGCATTTCTTTCTTTCCTCTGATGTATCCCCACCCCATTTTTCTTTCTATTAAGGACATGAGAAAAGTTAAATACAAACAAACAAAAAAATTAAACGGAAACAAAAGTGAGATTTAAAAAGACTTCATGTTAAGAATCCTTTAGCAACTATCAAACCTCAGTTAACAAATCCATGACAAAATGAGCTGATTCAAACGTGGCCAGCCTCCACCCTCGTGCTGTGCCCTGAGGTGCCAGCAGACCTCTTTGTGGTCTGACTCTCCATGGCAGGAGCTTCCCGGCAGAGTGTGGGTCCCAGAGGAGGCCATGGACTAGAAACTATTTCTCAAGTGTGGGCGCTCATCCACCTTCCTCTCACTCAGCTGGGAACCTGGTTAAAAACACTGATTTCCAAGCCCCTCCTCTACCTTCTGAACCAGAAACTGCATTTTTAAGCCAGCTCACTCCTTCAACTCCTCCAGACCTCTGCCCAAATGTCTCCTTCTCCCGAGGTCTTCCCTGACTATACTGTTTAAAAGAGCCAAGTGCGCCTGCCCTCTCTCACCCTCTTGTCTGACCCTGCCATATTCCTCTGCACTTCAGTGATTCTGATGCCCCCTCAATTTGATGGGATTTAGAGCCAGAAGATTGTTTAATCTCTGTATGCCTCAATTTTCTCATTTATAAAATGGAGATAACATCTTCTTACTAGAATAGGAAGAAGTGCACGAAAATACACTCAAAGCTGTGATAGGAAGGGACATGCAAATGACCACCGAAAAGAAAAAGTGCCACTTTTCCTCGAATGTGTTCATTACACATCTCATCTAGCTGGGATCCAGATCTTAATTCCCAGCCTTTAAGAAGTTCAGCCTCTTTGAGTTTCACTGCAATTCCCATAGAAATTTGAGCAGTCACGTTGGCCAGAGGTCTGGCTTTTCTCTCCCTGGATAAATAGCTGCACGTGGGCTCAGCACCGTTCTATATCCAGGTCTCCCCCTTCTTCAGGGAAGGGCTATCTGGCTGCTGTGCGTCTGTATTACCTTCACTAAAGAATCTTCACATTGTATTCTTGTGGATGATGCCCAAGTGGGCCGTAAGCACTGAGCTCGGCTTCTCAGATGGCCAGGAATGAGCACGAGAGTATTTCCTAACATTCTACCCACCCAGGAGCTGCTAATTGGTCAGATTAAATTTGTTAACGACATTGATGAGCAACACCTAGCTCAGAAATCCAAGGCTTGTGAGTATCCCAAGCCTTCTATCAACACCAATTGGTGTGAGAATCACTTGCGGGGTGGCTAAAGTGTAGATTGCTAGGATGCACCCAGAGCGTGGAATTGGTAGGTCTAAGGTGGACCCTCAGAATTTGCATTTTTAACAGAAACCTCAGGTGATCCTGATGCAGTGGTCTTTGGAATCCACCGGGAGAAATGCAGCTCTCCGTGTGAAGGACTGCATGGTGCTGTGCTGAGGGTGTAAGTTGTTATTCACCCCTTGGTAAATTTCCTTGACACCTCATGCTGTTGTCAGAACTGAACCCCACAAACCTGCTCCTCCTCAGTCTCCCTATCTCAGTAACTGGCAGCTCCACCCTTTTGGTTTCCCACATCAGGACTGAACATCATCCCACATCCAATCCACCAGCAAACCCTCTCGGTTCCACCTTCGGAATATCCCAGACCTGGGCCCTTCTTATCCCCTGTACCAGCACTTCTTACCACCAAGGGACCAGCTCCTGTCTGATTTACTGTAGTCGGAGCATGTTACTCTTCTGCTCAAAACCCTCTAGTGCTTCCCATCTCACTCAGATGAAAGCTCAAATCCTTCCTGTGATCTCTGAGACCCTGCATGAATGACCCAGGCCACCTCTTCTCTCACCATCCCTCCCACATGCCCACACACCCCTCCTGCCTGACACAGCACCGTGCCTGCCCTCATCTGTGGGGTTCACTCCCTCACCTCCTCCTGGCCTCTGCTCAGTCACCTTCTCCTGAGGTCTTCCCTGACCACGCTGTTAAAAAGAGCCATGTACGCCTGCCCCCTCCCACCCTCTTGTCTTTCTCTGCTGTATTTCTTTGCACAGTTCTTACACATCCACCCCACTAAGTAATTTACTTGTTTATTGACTGCTGCTGGGGAGAATGTAAGCTTCAGGATGTGAATGTTTGTCGTTTGCTCCCTGCCATGTCCCCAGTTTCTAGACTAGGGCCAGGTCTATAGTGAATGCTCAGTAAATATTTGTTGAATTAGTGAATGAATGAACAAAAATTGTAAGAAGCATTTACCTTTCACCTAACAAGCTGCCATTGTAAATGGTAAGTGTGCAAACCTGTGTGTGCACTTGGGTATGAAGGCAGGCGTGGAAGAGGGATTATAATGGAGACTTGCCTTCCCCCGGATTAGGGGCTGATCCATCTTCTTTCCGTCATGTGGCTGGTTATGAAGCTGGAAGAGGGTGTATGTTCTTGGCTCAGTAAGTACCATCCTAAAAATACAATATTCCACAAAACTGTTTAAAAAGACTCCCAGGTTAGCTTAACAGTAACTAATTAACCCATTGTAATTATAGTTTAAATCTCATAATAGCCTTTCATGGGAGCCTGCTGATTGTTATAATTTCTTTTTTTATAATAGAAAAATGTAGTACAGCTTCCAATCTATTTATAAACCTTTGCACAGTTGCACTTGTAAGTTGCTGGCTGCATCGCCCTGCCTCTTTTTACTTAGATAAAAGCTATGACTCCACCTAGTTTAACTCTCCATATCTATACTGTGTCTCCTCCATCTTCTCTCTCCTTGTTTCATAATTCAACCTTAGAATAAGAACTGGGTTGCAGAATAAGGCTTCACAAAATAACTGAAATAAGATACAATCTGAGCCTGTTATTTCCTTAATTTGTGGGCAGAACAGCGTGTAGAGTTTGGATTGATTTTTATCTGAATATTCTGAAAATGGTTGCTTTTTTTTTTTTTTTTTTTTTGAGATGGAGTCTCTCTCTGTCACCCAGGCTGGAGTGCAGTGACGTGATCTTGGCTCACTGCAAGCTCCGCCTGCCAGATTCATGCCATTCTCCTGCCTCAGCCTCCTAAGTAGCTGGGACTACAGGCGACCACCACCACGCCTGGCTAATTTTTTGTATTTTTAGTAGAGATGGGGTTTCACCGTGTTAGCCAGGATGGTCTCAATCTCCTGACCTCGTGATCCACCTGCCTCGGCCTCCCAAAGTGCTGGGATTACAGGTGTGAGCCACTGTGCCCAGCCAAATGGCTGTTCTTTGGACCTGTAGCAGATTGCCTTTTTACTTGGTGTTCAGAAGTACATTAAGAAGAAATGTGACTTCTGGCAATGCAGGGTGAGGAAGAGGTGTTCTACTTATTTTAGAGATGAGGAAGCTGAAAGAGACAGTTTGCACAGTTTCCACAAAGCCCCTGAGGGAGGGCTGAGGTTGAGTCCTAGAGCTTGGCGCTTTCTGCAGCCCCTCATTCCTTGAGCTCTGGGAGAAAGTCCTGATGGCCCTTAAGCCATGAGCACACTCGTGAGTGTGTGAGTCCCTCCAGTAGCTGCTTCCTTACACTTAGTTGTGAATTTCTGAGCTGGAGAAACCTGAGATTTTGACACATCCAAGTTACATTCATTTCTTTTTACTCCAAATGTTTTTTTCCCTTTCTTAAACTAATAGACAGTGATACAGTTTTCTTCACAGCCATCCATTTTATCATAATCCATCCTGGGTTGTTTTTTTTTTTTTTTTTCCTTGCCTTGAGTTTTATATCACTTTTCTGTTTAAGTTAAGCTTGTCACTTTCTTGTTTAAATAAAGTTGAGTCATGCCTAATTTTCTATTTTTATCAAACTAGAATTTCTTAGCCAAGTCATCAAGGCCTTATACTAAATCTTGAGTCATAACTTCATTCCTACTATGTTCTAATCAGATTTTCCACTTGAACCTACACTGTCTGTCCTGCCAACCCTCAGCTTGCTGCTTTCCCAAGGATCTGCAGGCAGCGCTCCAGTACTGTCCAAAAGTTAATGCCGCTGCTGCTCTCATTTCTTACCTGTGCTGTTTTTCAACATGCTGTAATATTCATCTAGATAATCTTCCCTGCTTGCTTCTACCATTAAACCCAGTTTATAAAGTATGACTCGAATTATACTTGAAGTCTGTGCTGATGAACCCCGGACACGTGATCATCCCTAATCTAGTGCTCATGATCTCCGTACTTGGGTCCCACTGAAGGGGTCGTGGAGAGTAGCAGTTAAGATTCTCGAGCTAGATGTCCTCGGTTCAGATCCTACCTTTGCCACTCACTGCCTGTGCGACTTCAGGTGCTTTAGTCTACTGTGCCTCAGCTTTATCTGCAAACAGAGGTTAAAAAATTGTCCCTGGCCAGAACGGTGGCTCATACCTTTAATCCCAGCATTTTGGGAGGCCTAGGTGGGAAGATCACTTGAGCCCAGGAGTTCAAGACCCAGACCAGCCTGGGCAATGCAGGGAGACCCCCTCCCCCCCAACCCACCCTACCAAAAAATAAAGCAGGCAGGTGTGATGCATGCTTGTGGCTGCGGCTGCGGCTACTCAAAAGGCTGAAATAGGAGGAAGTCACTTGAGCCTGAGAAGTTGAGCTTGCAGTGAGCCGAGATTGCCCCACTGCTCTCCAGCTTGAGTGACAGAGCAAAACTCTGTCTCAACAACAGCAACAAAAAAAGTCCCTGCTACCTAGGGTTGTTGTGCAAATTAAGAGTCGTTGGCCGGGTGGGGTGGCTCATGCCTGTAATCCCAGCACTTTGGGAGGCTGAGGCGGGTGGATCATGAGGTCAGGAGATCAAGACCATCCTGGCTAACATGGTGAAACCCCGTCTCTACTAAAAAAACACAGAAAATTAGCCGGGCGTGGTGGTGGGCACCTGTAGTCCCAGCTACTCGGGAGGCTGAGGCAGGAGAATGGCGTGAACTCGGGAGGCAGAGCTTGCAGTGAGCTGAGATCGTGCCACTGCACTCCAGCCTGGGCGACAGAGCGAGACTCCGTCTCAAAAACAAAAAGTTGTTAAACGTAAAGCTTGTATATGTTAAGCGCTATTTAAGTGTTAACTTTGTTATATTTTTATTTGCTGATGGAGGTCTTTATCCTGGTGACATTGTTACCTATAATGCTATGTCTCATTGGTTCCTTTGCTTTCTGTTCTCCCTGGGAATACTGGGTAAAGATTGATCTTTGGATTTCTTCCTCCTCTCCCATCTACTCCTTTCCAGATAGACCTGGAACACAACTACCACTTGGTTTTTCCTAAGAGTAGGGTGGGTGTCCTCCTTCATGCCAGCATCAGTGTCTCACGCTAGAATTCCATGCCATCCTTGCTCAACAGCATGCTCCTAGAGTCTCCAGCCAACTCCACCTCCTGGGGATGTGGAGGCAGAGGTGTGTGCAGCCACTTGGCCTCCTGGTGGCCATGCTTGGGATTGGCATATTCCCTAGTGCCCTGGAGAAAGCACCCTCCTGTCCATCAACAACCCCCGCCACACCCTACCCCCTTGGCTATTTCCTTTATGAACTATGGCATTTGCTCCAGTTTCCCCATTTCTTTGCAGCACAGATGGCCCTCTTCTTTTAATGGGCAGAATAAGTAGGAAATGGAAGAAGCAGCTGCCAGAGCACTGAGGTTATCCTAGTCCTCCTTAATTCTTGGAAGATCTGCGAGTGGGGCCCAAGCTGTCTGCTATTGCGTGGAAATCATGCTTGTACCATACCCGTCATAGTTAAACCCTGCCAAGGGCATAGGGCATTTTAATAGCTTGAATCCCTGTTGCTTTGCCCTCCTCTGTCCCCTTCTCCCCATGCCCTTTCTTTCAGGTAGGTGCGTGTGTTCTTTAAGACCCTTCCCTCAAAACAATCTTGGTAGTGAGACCAGCTATTATCTTTTTTAAGTTCAGTGTTACCTAAAAGAAGGATGGTTAGACATAAGACATTTGTTAGCTTCTCTATTATGTCTTCCTCTCAGGATGTGTTTAGGTTAAACCATATAAAAGCGCTGATATTTAGCCCTTTTTGACCCACAAAAATAGTGGTTTCATGAAGTTCAACCTAACATGTACTTACTGATTTGCTTTCATTTTACTGCACTCAAACCCACGGGTGCAGCCTGGTCTTAGTTCACTAACTCTTCAATGAGACCCAGCCGGGAGCAGTAAGCAATTCTTCTTGCCAGCAGACAAAGCAGGTTAATTCCCTTGGGTTGAATGTTATGCCAGTCTCTTAAACATCAAAAACTGTTTGTTATGATCTAAACTGCTTCTATGGAGCAGATGCTGTGTCCCTGATGCAGCAATGACATTGGAATCATCTAGTCTTTTTAAGGCAAGTTTGTTTTATTTTTCAGTCATCACGTATAATGCTGCCAACAAGGAAACCTGTGAACACAACCACAGGCAATGCTCCTGGCATGCCTTCTGCACGGACTATGCCACTGGCTTCTGCTGCCACTGCCAATCCAAGTTTTATGGAAATGGGAAGCACTGTCTGCCTGAAGGTAATTGACTGGGGCTGGGAACTCCTGTGTGTCTATTCCTGCTGCTTACCTGTTTCCAGCTACTGCTTTATGGACCAAACATCTCCACTATTTAAATCAGAGTGCTATCAACTTGCAGGTGCTCAATAAATGTGTGAGGAATGAACTGGTTTGGGCTGATTCCCAATTTGAGGATTATCCAGAAATGCTTCCTTCTGCCAGCTCATTAGAGCCAAGTGTAGTGGAGAGAAGGAGGAGGGGAGAAAACAGACTGGAGGCAGGACTGTTTCATAGATGGATAATTGGTTTGTTAAGAAATCATTAAAGCGACTTGCTAAAGAGTGAGTTTTGAAAGTTGTCAATGGAATAATTATACCTGTGTACACCCATCTCTAGCCAGGATGACATCCAAGCCTAACTGGATTTGCTGTCTTTTAGGGGCACCTCACCGAGTGAATGGGAAAGTGAGTGGCCACCTACACGTGGGCCATACACCTGTGCACTTCACTGATGTGGACTTGCATGCGTATATCGTGGGCAATGATGGCAGAGCCTACACGGCCATCAGCCACATCCCACAGCCAGCAGCCCAGGCCCTCCTCCCCCTCACACCAATTGGAGGCCTGTTTGGCTGGCTCTTTGCTTTAGAAAAACCTGGCTCTGAGAACGGCTTCAGCCTCGCAGGTGAGTAGGGCCTCTGAGAAGGCCGTTAGTCAGCGTTGCTTTGGCAGTGGTGCTCCTTGGGGCAGTGTCTTTAGGCCTTTACACAGTGACAGAGGAATCACTTGTTTAATGTACTAGAGCCACATGTGTGTAGTTTTCTGGCCAGAGGTTGTTGGGAATGGTTTGACCTCACATCACTGATTTTTGAAAGGCAGTAATTTCGTCTAAATGTTCTCCCAGCTGTTCTGAGAAACAGGGTGATTCCATTCAGAACATTCGTGTCCTCTTACCCCAATTTGTTGAAGCATATTTGTCAGGCTTTTTAAATTATGCACAGATCTGTCAAATGCAAAAATGGTACTTGGGGCACCTGGGGATGATTTTACTTCATGGGGAAGGGATGCCCTTCTCCCAGCTCCATAACCTACAATAGTATAGGCCAGTGCACCCCAGACTTGAACCTGCACACACATCACTTGGAGATCTTGTCAAAATGTAAATTCTGGTTCAGCAGGCCTGGGGTGGGGTCTGTGATTTTGCTTTTCTACCAAGCTAGGAGGTGAGGTACCAGTGTTGCTGGAAAGGCCACCCGTCGACAACAAGGATTTAGAAGATACTTTTTGGATTCTCACCTTCCCACCTGAAAACTTGTTTCCTAGAGGTTTTATCTTTATTGCATGAAAAATAGTTTTGTGAGAAGTTCTTTCTCCATCTTTAACTGCAGAGCTCAGTAGCTGTTAATAGGTTCTTGCCTTTAATCAAAATTTGAATAAAGCCCTTGGGTCAAAAGTAGATAAAATATGGCACACCTGGATAAATTTGTATTTCAGATAAACAATTTTCTAGTATAAGTATTACCCACATATTGCAAGAAACATACTTATCTGAAATTCAGACAAAACCCTGAATGTCTTAGGTGGTAGTTTTTTTGTTTGTTTTTTGTTAGGTTTATTTATTTGTTTTTTGCTAAATCTAGCAACCTTAGAGAAAAGTCAAGGACGTTCCCAAAAGTATTTCTCACAGAATACAAGCTTGTTCAAAGAGAAGCTGGGTGAGGTAAGGCAGGATGAAACCATATTCTTCAATGGAAAAGTTTGGGAACTTATGGAATCAACAGCTGATAGTGCTTACTCTCAGATATCAGATAATCTCCTTAGGCACGATCTCCAACAGCAGTAGAAATTGGGAGGGGGAAGTGTGTACTGGTAACTGTTTAAGCAAGACCTCTTTTCATCCCTGTGCTGAATGTTTTTCATCTCCAGGTGCTGCCTTTACCCATGACATGGAAGTTACATTCTACCCGGGAGAGGAGAGGGTTCGTATCACTCAAACTGCTGAGGGACTTGACCCAGAGAACTATCTGAGCATTAAGACCAACATTCAAGGCCAGGTGCCTTACTTCCCAGCAAATTTCACAGCCCACATCTCTCCCTACAAGGAGCTGTACCACTACTCGGACTCCGGTATGTATAACCAGTCTTCACATCTGTAAAATGGGGATTATGCCCATCTCACAAGATAGATACAAGGCTTAAATGACTTACATGGCATGTCCTTAGAACAGTGCTTGGAACATAAAATGAGCTCTATTATGTTATTACTCTTATTGTTACCATGAAATATATCGTGTAAGTGAGCAGAATGGCTGCTATACACAAGAATATCTATATCCCTACCTAGTATTTTCAAATAATAAAATAAATAGCAACATTGTCCATGGGGTGGGTAGGTATGGTATAATTATATATAGTTTTTAACCATCCTACTTTCTGCAACATGGAAAAATGGTGATTATTGGAATTTATATTTATCTCAACCTTGTTTCAGCTGATGAGTTCAGGCTGCTTTAAAAAAAAAAAAATCACAGAAAGAGGCCAGGTACAATGGCTTATGCCTGTAATCCCACCACTTTGGGAGGCTGAGGTGGGTGGATCACCTGAGGTCAGGAGTTTGAGACCAGCCTGGCCAACATGGTGAAAACCTGTTTCTACTAAAAATACAAAAATTAGCAGGGCGTGGTGGCACCCTCCTGTGATCCCAGCTACTTGGGAGGCTGGGGCAGGAGAATCATCTGAACCTGGGAAGTGGAGGTTGCAGTGAGCCGAGAGTGTGCCATTGTACTCCAGCCTGGGCAACAGAGCAAGACTCCATCTGAAAAACAAAACCAAAAAACACAGAGATACTATAATTTATTATAAGACTAATGCTAGATTTGGAGTCAAACAATAAGAATTTATATCCTGGATTTGCCATTTAATGTCTATAGGGAAAGGCCTCTTAATATCTGAGAATGTATTTTCTCATCTTTAGCATGGAACTAAAAATACTTTTTCCTTTTTTTTTATTATTATTATACTTTAAGTTTTAGGGTACATGTGCACAATGTGCAGGTTAGTTACATATGCATACATGTGCCATGCTGGTGTGCTGCACCCATTAACTCTTCATTTAGCATTAGGTATATATCCTAATGCTATCCCTCGCCCCTCCCCGCACCCCACAACAGTCCTCAGAGTGTGATGTTCCCCTTCCTGTGTCCATGTGTTCTCATTGTTCATTTCCCACCTATAAGTGAGAACATGAGGTGTTTGGTTTTTTGTCCTTGTGATAGTTTACTGAGAATGATGATTTCCAATTTCATCCATGTCCCTACAAAGTACATGAACTCATCATTTTTTATGGCTGCATAGTATTCCATGGTGTATATGTGCCACATTTTCTTAATCCAGTCTATCATTGTTGGACATTTGGGTTGGTTCCAAGTCTTTGCTATTGTGAATAGTGCTGCAATAAACATACATGTGCATGTGTCTTTATAGCAGCATGATTTATAATCCTTTGGGTATATACCCAGTAATGGGATGGCTGGGTCAAATGGTATTTCTAGTTCTAGATCCCTGAGGAATCGCCACACTGACTTCCACAATGGCTGAACTAGTTTACAGTCCCACCAACAGTGTAAAAGTGTTCTTTTTTCTCCACATCCTCTCCAGCACCTGTTGTTTCCTGACTTTTCAATGATGGCCATTCTAACTGGTGTGAGATGGTATCTCATTGTGGTTTTGATTTGCATTTCTCTGATGGCCAGTGATGGTGAGCATTTTTTCATGTGTTTTTTGGCTGCATAAATATCTTCTTTTGAGAAGTGTCTGTTCATGTCCTCCCACTTTTTGATGGGGTTGTTTTTTTCTTGTAAATTTGTTTGAGTTCATTGTAGATTCTGGATATTAGCCCTTTGTCAGATGAGTAGGTTGCGAATATTTTCTCCCATTTTGTAGGTTGCCTGTTCACTCTGATGGTAGTTTCTTTTGCTGTGCAGAAGCTCTTTAGTTTAATTAGATCCCATTTGTCAATTTTGTCTTTTGTTGCCATTGCTTTTGGTGTTTTAGACGTGAAGTCCTTGCCCATGCCTATGTCCCGAATGGTAATGTCTAGGTTTTCTTCTAGGGTTTTTATGGTTTTAGGTCTAACATTTAAGTCTTTAATCCATCTTGAATTAATTTTTGTATAAGGTGTAAGGAAGGGATCCAGTTTCAGCTTTCTACATGTGGCTAGCCAGTTTTCCCAGCACCATTTATTAAATAGGGAATCCTTTCCCCATTGCTTGTTTTTCTCAGGTTTGTCAAAGATCAGATAGTTGTAGATATGCGGTGTTATTTCTGAGGGCTCTGTTCTGTTCCATTGATCTCTATCTCTGTTTTGGTACCAGTACCATGCTGTTTTGGTTACTGTAGCCTTGTAGTATACTTTGAAGTCAGGTAGCGTGATGCCTCCAGCTTTGTTCTTTTGGCTTAGGATTGACTTGGCGATGCGGGCTCTTTTTTGGTTCCATATGAACTTTAAAGTAGTTTTTTCCAATTCTGTGAAGAAAGTCATTGGTAGCTTGATGGGGATGGCATTGAATCTATAAATTACCTTGGGCAGTATGGCCATTTTCACGATATTGATTCTTCCTACCCATGAGCATGGAATGTTCTTCCATTTGTTTGTATCCTCTTTTATTTCATTGAGCAGTGGTTTGTAGTTCCCCTTGAAGAGGTCCTTCACGTCCCTTTTAAGTTGGATTCCTAGGTATTTTATTCTCTTTGAAGCAACTGTGAATGGGAGTTCACTCATGATTTGGCTCTGTTTGTCTGTTACTGGTGTATAAGAATGCTTATGATTTTTGTACATTGATTTTGTATCCTGAGACTTTGCTGAAGTTGCTTATCAGCTTAAGGAGATGTTGGGCTGAGACAATGGGGTTTTCTAGATATACAATCATGTCATCTGCAAACAGGGACAATTTGACTTCCTCTTTTCCTAATTGAATACCCTTTATTTCCTTCTCCTGCCTAATTGCCCTGGCCAGAACTTCCAACACTATGTTGAATAGGAGTGGTGAGAGAGGGCATCCCTGTCTTGTGCCAGTTTTCAAAGGGAATGCTTCTAGTTTTTGCCCATTCAGTATGATATTGGCTGTGGGTTTGTCATAGATAGCTCTTATTATTTTGAGATACGTCCCATCAATACCTAATTTATTGAGAGTTTTTAGCATGAAGCGTTGTTGAATTTGTCAAAGACCTTTCCTGCATCTATTGAGATAATCATGTGGTTTTTGTCTTTGCTTCTGTTTATATGCTGGATTACATTTATTGATTTGCGTATATTGAACCAGCCTTGCATCCCAGAGATGAAGCCCACTTGATCATGGTGGATAAGCTTTTTGATGTGCTGCTGGATTCGGCTTGCCAGTATTTTATTGAGGATTTTTGCATCAATGTTCATCAGGGATATTGGTCTAAAATTCTCTTTTTTGGTTGTGTCTCTGCCTGGCTTTGGTATCAGGATGATGCTGGCCTCATAAAATGAGTTAGGGAGGATTCCCTCTTTTTCTATTGATTGGAATAGTTTCAGAAGGAATGGTACCAGTTCCTCCTTGTGACTCTGGTAGAATTCGGCTGTGAATCCCTCTGGTCCTGGACTCTTTTTGGTTGGTAAGCTATTGATTATTGCCACAATTTCAGAGCCTGTTATTGGTCTATTCAGAGATTCAACTTCTTCCTGGTTTAGTCTTGGGAGGGTGTATGTGTCCAGGAATTTATCCATTTCTTCTAGATTTTCTAGTTTATTTGCGTAGAGGTGTTTGTAGTATTCTCTGATGGTAGTTTGTATTTCTGTGGGATCGGTGGTGATATCCCCTTTATCATTTTTTATTGCATCTATTTGATTCTTCTCTCTTTTCTTCTTTATTAGTCTTGCTAGTGGTCTATCAATTTTGTTGATCCTTTCAAAAAACCAGCTCCTGGATTCATTAATTTTTTGAAGGGTTTTTTGTGTCTCTATTTCTTTCAGTTCTGCTCTGATTTTAGTTATTTCTTGCCTTCTGCTAGCTTTTCAAAGTGTTTGCTCTTGCTTTTCTAGTTCTTTTAATTGTGATGTTAGGGTGTCAATTTTGGATCTTTCCTGCTTTCTCTTGTGGGCATTTAGTGCTATAAATTTCCTTCTACACACTGCTTTGAATGTGTCCCAGAGATTCTGGTATGTTGTGTCTTTGTTCTCATTGGTTTCAAAGAACATCTTTATTTCTGCCTTCATTTCGTTATGTACCCGGTAGTCATTCAGGAGCAGATTGTTCAGTTTCCATGTAGTTGAGCAGTTTTGAGTGAGTTTCTTAATCCTGAGTTCTAGTTTGATTGCACTGTGACAATCAAACTAGAGTTTATAAAAGAGACAGTTTATTACAATTTCTGTTCTTTTACATTTGCTGAGGAGAGCTTTACTTCCAACTATGTGGTCAATTTTGGAATAGGTATGGTGTGGTGCTGAACAGAATGTATATTCTGTTGATTTGGGGTGGAGAGTTCTGTAGATGTCTATTAGGTCCGCTTGGTGCAGAGCTGAGTTCAATTCCTGGATATCCTTGTTAACTTTCTGTCTCGTTGATCTGTCTAATGTTGACAGTGGGGTGTTAAAGTCTCCCATTATTATTGTGTGGGAGTCTAAGTCTCTTTGTAGGTCACTCAGGACTTGCTTTATGAATCTGGGTGCTCCTGTATTGGGTGCATGTATATTTAGGATAGTTAGCTCTTCTTGTTGAATTGATCCCTTTACCATATGTAATGGCCTTCTTTGTCTCTTTTGATCTTTGTTGGTTTAAAGTTTGTTTGATCAGAGACTAGGATTGCAACCCCTGCCTTTTTTTGTTTTCCATTTGCTTGGTAGATCTTCCTCCATCCCTTTATTTTGAGCCTATGTGTGTCTCTGCACGTGAGATGGGTTTCCTGAATACAGCACACTGATGGGTCTTGACTCTTTATCCAATTTGCCAGTCTGTGTCTTTTAATTGGAGCATTTAGCCCATTTACATTTAAAGTTAATATTGTTTTGTGTGAATTTGATCCTGTCATTATGATGTTAGCTGGTTATTTTGCTTGTTAGTTGATGCAGTTTTTTCCTAGCCTCGATGGTCTTTACATTTTGGCATGATTTTGCAGTGGCTGGTACAAGTTGTTCCTTTCCATGTTTAGTGCTTCCTTCAGGAGCTCTTTTAGGGCAGGCCTGGTAGTGACAAAATCTCTCAGCATTTGCTTGTCTGTAAAGTATTTTATTTCTCCTTCACTTATGAAGCTTAGTTTGTCTGGATATGAAATTCTGGGTTGAAAATTCTTTTCTTTAAGAATGTTGAATATTGGCCCCCACTCTCTTCTGGCTTGTAGGGTTTCTGCCGAGAGATCAGCTGTTAGTCTGATGGGCTTCCCTTTGAGGGTAACCTGACCTTTCTCTCTGGGTGCCCTTAGCATTTTTTCCTTCATTTCAACTTTGGTGAATCTGACAATTATATGTCTTGGAGTTTCTCTTCTCGAGGAGTATCTTTGTGGCATTCTCTGTATTTCCTGAATCTGAATGTTGGCCTGCCTTCTAGATTGGGGGAGTTCTCCTGGATAATATCCTGCAGAGTGTTTTCCAACTTGGTTCCATTCTCCCCATCAGTTTCAGGTACACCAATCAGATGTAGATTTGGTCTTTTCACATAGTCCCATATTTCTTGGAGGCTTTGCTCATTTCTTTTTATTCTTTTTTCTCTAAACTTCCCTTCTCGCTTCATTTCATTCATTTCATCTTCCATCGCTGATACCCTTTCTTCCCGTTGATCGCATCAGCTCCTGAGGCTTCTGCATTCTTCACGTAGTTCTCGAGCCTTGGTTTTCAGCTCCATCAGCTCCTTTAAGCACTTCTCTGTATTGGTTATTCTAGTTATACATTCTTCTAAATTTTTTTCAAAGTTTTCAACTTCTTTGCCTTTGGTTTGAATATCCTCCCGTAGCTCGGAGTAATTTGATCATCTGAAGCCTTCTTCTCTCAGCTCGTCAAAGTCATTCTCTGTCCAGCTTTGTTCCATTGCTGGTGAGGAACTGCGTTCCTTTGGAGGAGGAGAGGTGCTCTGCTTTTTAGAGTTTCCAGTTTTTCTGCTCTGTTTTTTCCCCATCTTTGTGGTTTTATCTACTTTTGGTCTTTGATGATGGTGATGTACAGATGGGTTTTTGGTGTGGATGTCCTTTCTGTTTGTTAGTTTTCCTTCTAACAGACAGGACCCTCAGCTGCAGGTCTGTTGGAGTTTGCTAGAAGTCCACTCCAGACCCTGTTTGCCTGGGTATCAGCAGCGGTGGCTGTAGAACAGCGGATTTTCGTGAACCACGAATGCTGCTGTCTGATCGTTCCTCTTGAAGTTTTGTCTCAGAGGAGTACCAGGCCATGTGAGGTTTCAGTCTGCCCCTACTGGGGGGTGCCTCCCAGTTAGGCTGCTCGGGAGTCAGGGGTCAGGAACCCAGTAGAGGAGGCAGTCTGCCCGTTCTCAGATCTCTAGCTGTGTGCTGGGAGAGCCACTGCTCTCTTCAAAGGTGTCAGACAGGGACATTTAAGTCTGCAGATGTTACTGCTGTCTTTTTGTTTGTCTGTGCCCTGCCCCCAGAGGTGGAGCCTACAGAGGCAGGCAGGCCTCCTTGAGCTGTGGTGGGCTCCACCCAGTTGGAGCTTCCCGGCTGCTTTGTTTACCTACTCAAGCCTCAGCAATGGCAGGCGCCCCTCCCCCAGCCTCGCTGCCGCCTTGCAGTTTGATCTCAGACTGCTGTGCTAGCAATCAGCGAGACTCCGTGGGCGTAGGACCCTCTGAGCCAGGTGCGGGATATAATCACCTGGTGTGCCGTTTTTTAACCCCGTCGGAAAAGCGCAGTATTCAGGTGGCAGTGACCCGATTTTCCAGGTGCCATCTGTCACCCCTTTCTTTGACTAGGAAAGGGAACTCCCTGACCCCTTGAGCTTCTCGAGTGAGGCAATGCCTCGCCCTGCTTCAGCTCGCACACGGTGCGATGCGCCCACTGTCCTGCGCCCACTGTCTGGCACTCCCTAGTGAGATGAACCCGGTGCCTCAGATGGAAATGCAGAAATCACCCATCTTCTGCGTCACTCACGCTGGGAGCTGTAGACTGGAGCTGTTCCTATTCAGCCATCTTGGCTGCCAGATCCTAAAAATGCTTTTTCTATATTATGTGGTCAATGTGTACAAAGCGTGATGTGTTCTGTGAAAATAGTACCTGCATGCAGGATGCTGCTTCCATCACAGTTGCTGTTGTGCAGCACAGCAATCCGGATTGAGTTGTGCCTTTTCTGTGACCCCTGCTGCTCCTATGCTGAGAGCTGGCAGCCTGGCAGGAGATGTAGGGAAGACAAGGGGAAGCAGAGACCTGGGCTGTGAACAAAATGGTCAGGGTCCGGATCACTGACCTGAGCTTGACTCCTAGACTCAGATGGTGAGAGACAACCCTTTCCTTTCTCTGGAATCCTTCAGATTTACTGAAGTGCGAGGTGTTGGAAGTTGTCACTTCTGTGAAATGTAGAGGATGGATTGATTTAAAATTTAGGGTGTAGAGTCAAACCAATGTGAGTTTCAGTTCCAGCTCTACCATGTAGCAGCATTGACTCTTAGGCTACTTAACATTTGTGAGCCTCTGATCACATGATTTAGTGCCCACCTCACCAGGCTGTTGTGAAGAATAAATGAGGCAGTATGTATAGAGCACTGTTGGCATGGCTGGCACTTAGTAACACTTATTCTTTGTGTATAATAACATGGACAATTGTAGTGCCTTCTCCCTCTCAGCACTGTGGCTTTGCATCCACTCAGGTTTTTGGGATTTCCTTGCAAATTTTTTCATGTAAACTCAGGAAGTTCCCAAGGGAACACGCTCCAAGAATTAGATGAAAAACTCTGCAGAAAAATCCACCTCACATGAAAATCTCTGTATTTAATGTTTTTAAAAAATTACCAATGTGTTTATTGCAGCTGTGACCTCTACAAGTTCCAGAGACTACTCTCTGACTTTTGGTGCAATCAACCAAACATGGTCCTACCGCATTCACCAGAACATCACTTACCAGGTGTGCAGGCACGCCCCCAGACACCCATCCTTCCCCACTACCCAGCAGCTGAACGTGGACCGGGTCTTTGCCTTGTATAATGATGAAGAAAGAGTGCTTAGATTTGCTGTGACCAATCAAATTGGCCCAGTCAAAGGTAAGGTTTCCTTTTTTGTTGTTGGGTAAAAATGTCATCCTTTTAAGTAGAGTTAGAATGATTCACAGAAGTTACTAAGGGTTACCTAGTGCCATGCTGTGTTACGTGCTATGTATAAGGATGAATAGAGCAGATCCTTGCCCTTGAGTTGGAAACAGAGGCAGAAAAGAGTTTTAGGGAAGGGAACAGTGTCCCTGCCAAAGTCAGTAAATAGAGCATAGTATGTGAAGCTGGTTTATAGCAATACCCAACTGTGTGTGCCAATCAGGAATATACCTGTGAACAAGGCAGACTGGAATTAGGAGGGAGAGCAATGCTGACAAGTATTTGTTACAGTGTGATAAGAGCAGGGCACTGTGAGTCTAGTTTGAAGATTCAGAAAAGATGTCCCCAAGAAAGTGACATTTTAGCTAAAACAGATGAGAAGAATTTCATCCAAAACTAAGGTGGAACAAAGAGCTAGTATCTGGAAAAACCAAACATCATAGAACTTGATGTATAACCTCCCCCTCCATGATCCCCAGAACATTGTACTTAATGGTGAAAGACTGGATGCTTTTCCCTGAAGCTTAGGAACAAGACAAGGATGTCTGCTCTTGCCACTTTTATTCAATTCAGTACTAGAAGTTCTAGCCAGTGTGATTAGGCAAGAACACGAAATAAAAGCCATCTAAATTGGAAAACGACAAAGTAAAATTAGTCTCAGATGACATTTTATGTAGAAAATCTCAGGAATTCACTAAAAACCTATTAGAACTAAAGAACAAGTTCGCAATGTTATAGGATATGCAAGATCAGTACACCAAATTGTATTTCTCTATAGTAGCAATGAGCAAACTGAAGATTAAGAAATTGTTTCAAAAAGAGATAAATTTTTAAAAAGAAGTGCAGGACTTGTACATTGCATCCCACAAAACATTTTTGGAAAAAAATTTAAGACCCAGTTAAATGGGAAGATGTTCCACATTCATGGATTGGAAGACTTAATACTGTTAAGATGTGAATACTTCCCAAATTGATCTATTAATTCAACATAATCCCTATCACAATCTCAGCTGGCTCTTTGCAGAAATTGGCAAGCTGATTCTAGAATTTATATGGAAATTCAAAGAACACAGAATAGCCAAAACAATCTTGGAAAAGAAGCATAAAGTCAGACTCATATTTCTCAAACTCGAAATCTAGAGTAATCAAGACAGTGTGGTCCTGGTGTAAGGATACACGTAAAGATCAAAGGAATAGAAGTGGGAACCCAGAAATACTCACATTAAAAGTCAATTGCTTTTTCAACAACAGTGCCGGGAGTGGGGAGGCATAGCATTAGGAGATATACCTAATGCTAAATGACGAGTTAATGGGTGCAGCTCACCAACATGGCACGTGTATACATATGTAACAAACCTGCACGTTGTACACATGTACCCTAAAACTTAAAGTATAATAATAATAAAATTCTGATGGTTAAGAGACAAAACAAACAAACAAAAGAAAAACAGTGCCAAAACAATTCAATGGAGAAAGAATAGTCTTTTAAACTATTGTTAACTATGGTGCTGGGACCACTGAGTGACCACATACAAAAGAATGAAGTTGAACCTTTTACCTCACAGCATATCCAACTCAAAATGGGCCAACAGACCTAAGTGTAAGAGTTAAAACTTTTAGAAGAAAACATACGGGTAAATTTTTGTGACTTTGAATTTGGTAATGGTTTCTTAGGTACAACACTAAAAGCACAAGCAACAGCAAAATAAACTGGGTTTCATCAAAATTTTAAAAGTTTGTGCTTCAGAGGACATTATTAACAAAGTGAAAACACAACCCATAGAATGGGAGACAGTATTTCAAATCATGTGATATTTGTTCTAGAGTATACGAAGTACTCTTACAACTCAAAAAAACAAGCTAACTAAAAGATGGGCAAAGGATCTGCAATGACGTCTCTCCAAAAAGATATACAGATACCCAATGGGCATGTGTAAAGATGCTCAGCATCATTAGTCATCAGGGAAATGCAAAGCAAAACCACAATGAGATACTACTTTACATCATGTGGTTGAGTATAATTAAAAAACGGGTAATAACAAGTGTTGGTGAGAATGTGGAAAATTCGGAACCCTCATACATTGCTGGTGTGATTATAAAATGATGTGGCTACTGTGAAAAACAAAATAGTGGTTTCTCAAAGTGAAACACAAAGTTACCATTTAATGGAGCAATTCTACTCCTCCCTATATACCCAAAATAAATGAAAACATAGATCCCCACAAAAACTTATTCGTGTATATTCATAGTGGCATTATTCATAATAGCCAAAAGGTGGAAGCAACATACATGTGCATCAGTTGATGGACACCAAAAAATATATACTGGAATATTATTCAACCATAAAAAGGAAGGAAGTACGGATAAATGCTACAACATGGATGAACTCTGAAAACCTTAAGTGAAGGTAGCCAGTGAAAAAGGACAGCATACTGAATGGTTACAATTATGTGAAATATCCAAAATAGGCAAATCCACATACATAGAAAGTATATTCATGGTTGCCCAGGGCTAAGAGATAATGAGGGCATAGGGAGTTAATAGCTAAAGGGTACAGGGTTAATTTTGGGGGTGATGAAAATGTTCTGAAATTGATTGTGGTGATGGTTGTATAACACTGAATATACTAAATTGTTTAATTATATACTTTAAATGGATGAATTGTAGGGTATGTGAATTACTTCTCAACTGAAGGCCAGGCATGCTGGCTTATGCCTGTAATCCCAGCACTTTGGGAGGCTGAGGTGGGTGGATCACCTGAGGTCAGGAGTTCAAGACCAGCCTGGCCAACATGGCGAAACCCTGTCTCTACAAAATAAAACAAATATATATATATATACAAAAAAATTTAGCCAGGTGTGGTGGCGTGTGTCTGTAGTCCCAGCTACTCAGGAGGCTGAAACAGGAGAACTGATTGAACCCAGGAGGCGGAGGTTGCAGTGAGCCAAGATTGTGCCATTGCATTCCAGCCTGTGCAACAGAGTGAGACTTTGTCTCTAAAAATAAAAATAAATTGAAGCAAACAGTAGTAGAAACAAAACTTTAAAACCATTCTCATCGGGCACAGTGGCTTACACCTGTAATCCCAGCTACTCTGGAGGCTGAGGTGGAAGGATCACCTGAGCCCAGCAGTTTGAGACCAGCATTGGCCACATAACAAGACCCCATCTCAAAGTAAGCAGTGGTTCTCAAATTTCAATGACCATTAGCCTCACCTGTGAAGACTGATTTTAAAATGTTCTAGGCATATCATGTCACAGAAAGACATGCAGGAAACTTAAAAGCATGTTGCTCTGTGAAAGCAGCTAGTCTGAAAAGGCTACATACAGAATCATTCTAACTGTGACATTCTGGAAAAGGTTACACTATAGAAACAGTGAAAAGGATGCATAGGTGGAACATGGGATTTTTAGGGCAGTGAAACTATTCTGTATGATACTGTAATGTTGGATATAGGCCATTATGCGTTTGTTAGTCTATAGAACTGTCCAACACCAAGAGTGAGCCCTACTGCAGACTATGGGCATTAGTTAATAATGTGTCAGTATTGATTGGGGATAACAAATGCACCACACTAATGCACAATGTTAATAATAGAGGAAACTGCACATTTTGGGTGGGGGGATATGGGAGCTCTGTACTTTCTGCTCCATTTTTCTCTAAATGTAAAACCATCCTAAAAAGCAAGGTCTTAATTATTAAAAAATGTTTCAAGCAAGCCAGAGGATGAGCTTGTGAAGTCAGGGAACTCTACAGATGGGAAGTAGCTTTGTCAGATCAAGGGGACATTTTAATTCTGAAAACCAGGTCATGTTTTCCCCTAGAATGTGAGAGCCACACCAGGAGAGAAAAACCATCTTCCTCATTCAGCCACTGTATTGAAACTGTTGAGCCCAGAGTTAGCTCCTCAGTGAGGTGAATCTGTAAGTGATACGCGGTTCTGTGCTTTGTTATTGGAGCTGAGGGCTCCTTAAGCCTCAGCAGGCTCAATAAAGAAGTGTTGCTTCAGCAATATGACAAGATTAAGGTACAAGGACTAGACTCTTTTCTAGGATGTGAAAGTGACTTGTAATGAGAATCCCCAGGTGCTTTGGTTTTAAGAAACTTGGTTGGGAATGTAGGCATTGGGTGCCCAGAGATTGGATTGTAAGGTAGCAAATGAACACATGAAAATGTGAGTTGCTTTTAGAGGAACATGTAAATTAGAAAGAGAAAGATTGCTGTAGTAGATTTCTCAAAGACAGATTTAAACCTACTGGGGAGAATGGTCTTTACCTTTAAATGTCCAGGTCAGCCCTGTGTTGGGTGTAGGCATCTGATCTGTAAAAGCAACTGTTCATGAAATAATTTCCCAGGCTATGGAGTCCCATTCAGATTCTGAAACCATTTAGGAAAAAGATGTGTCTCTGGGTATATTTTTCCTACAGACCAAATGAGAGTAAGAAAGGATCAGAGAAAGGAAACTGGCAGGTACCAAGTAGCTTGTTTTCTTTAGAATTTTATAATTTTCCCTCCCACCCCAGTCAAATAATAATATTAAAGGATGGTTTACTTGGTGCTTAAAGGATGGTTTACTTGGTGCCAAGTACTGTTCTAAGCACCTTACATGAATTAACTCATTTAATCCCCACAATGACCTCTATCCAATGGTGGGGTGGGGGTGGGGTTATTTGTTATCCCATTTTACAGATGATGAGACTGAGGTATAGAAATGAAGTAATTTGCCTGGTCGTAGTAAGTGGTGAGCTGGTACTCAAACTTGGGCACTGGCTCCGGTACGCACACCCTTACCTCTCATGGCTCTGCTGTTCCACACTGGCCTCATGACTGCCTCATAATTTAGACCAAACTTTGAAAGAGGCAATGTGTGTCTTTTAAACCCTTTGTGTTTGAACCCTACGTGTTTGAACCCTACTTCATCCACCCACGCAGTACTGTTCATTCTACCTGAATAGGAGGGAAAAAAAGAAAAACAACAAAAAAGAAACACCCAAAAGTTTTTTCTTTCTCCTCTTGGTACACAGCAGTATCTTCCTAAGAACTGCTCACTTTTTCCAGAGGGAACTATCATCTGGTTGGAATTCATGTGAAAGAGCGCAGCTGTCCACACCTGATGTGGGTGTGGTGCGACTTCCCAGGGCGAGGATGCAGAACTGGGGTGTCTTTCCCAATGAGTAATCGGAACGTCTGTCCCTCGTTGACTTCTCAACCAGCAGTGCCACCCCCCACCAATTGTTTGAGCTTTAAGTGTGAGTTAGCTGTTTTTTGTTGTTGTTGGTTGGTTGGTTGTTTTGTGGGGTCATAAAACACGATCCAAAAATGCTTCCTGTCCTTCCACTTCACGGGTCCTTTTGGCAAGTTGAGGAGGCTCTGGGCAGAGGGCTGTGCAGTGAAGCTGAAGGGACTGTTCCTTTAAGGAAAACCGCTCTTCTCCTTGATTAAATGAGTAAATTAGTTCCAGATCCTCTGTTGGAGAGTCAAGCAGTTTAAGAGGGTGAGGGTGAAATAGAAAATGTCTTAAGAAGGATACTGTGTTCTTTACTTACTATAATAGGAGAAAAGCTTACAAGTCATAGAGAATGAGTCGTGAAATGGTTTTAGAAATGTATTTTAAAAATGTTTTGGGAAGCCAGGTTCAGTGAATGGGGCCCCATGCTCAGAAGAGCTCCATGCTTGGTTTAACGCTTTGCTTTGAACCATGGGCTCCACATTTTCATTTTGCACTGGGGATTGCAAATTATGGAACTAATCCTGTCAGTGACATACATTTTAAATCAGTATTGAGTAATTAGGGATACTTTCTTCTCAATTTTAGGTAGGATAATACATCCTGTCCAAGTTTGCAAGTCAACTTTTGAGCTGAGTTTTTTTTTTTTTTTCATTTAATGCCTAGCAGGGTGGTAAGCTCTTGATGTCCATGTGAACACACTAATCTTTGCTGGAATGTGCCATGGTGAAATTTTGATGCTGGAAAGTACCGAATAAGAAGGCTAAGCATTAGTATTTATAAATCAAAACATGTTGACAATTACTTCCTGCTTTGGTGGGGTATGCCAGGCATTTTGTACAGAATCTTCCTAAAATGGAGAAATAATGATGGGGGATGATCACGTTCTTGTCTTACATTGGGTCCTAATGGATGAGGGCATGACCTTGTCCTTAGTTATAACCTATTGAGGACTGACTCAGGAACCTGGTCTAGGCTCAAGTGAACTCGGCAACCACAACCCCAGTGTGGTGCCTCCTTTCTGTCAGCCAAGAGATCCAGAGGGACAGACTTCCAAGGATGTCTGCATGCTTCAGGGAGCTAGGCTTATGCTGACATAGTTCATCAGGTTTAAAAAGTGCTGGAATTATTTATTGGTCCTTTGTTTTGGCAAAGATTCTGTTACTCCAGCCAACAACATTGTGGTGAACTGAGGATAAACCCATAGCCCTCCTTATTTTCAGCCAATAATACGGGAATATTCCACTACAAGAACGTACTGTGGTGTTTCTTATAAAGTGGGATGGAAAGAGTTTACCAGAAAACAAGGCTGTCTCAGCCAAGGCATCCCAGCTCACAGCAGGCTACGAGAGGGCACTGGAAGAGCCATAACATGGGCAGTAGGGCGGGCACTGGGTAGAATGCCAGACACCCTGAAGGACTTGGGAGTGAGTCCAGTCTATGAGGTCAGCTGCAGCAGTCAGCACTTGGGATCTAGATTAGGAGTCACTTTGGGCAAATCTCCCCCCATAGCAGTGGTGTTGTGGTTGCCAAGTTAACTTGAGAGTATAGACCAGGTTCCTGAGTCAGCATCTGTTACAATGGAGAACAACAGGGTCATGTCCTCATTGAAGGCTCAGTATAAGACAAGAACCTGATTCTCTCCTGTTGTTATTTCTCCATTTTAATAGAAGATTCTGTACAAAGTGGGGTGGGAGACATGGGTCAGAAAGAGTGAAATGATAGAGAATCCAGGAGGAGGTGGTAAAATGGGTGGTACTGCCAGTGTCTGCCTACAGATGCCATGATGCTGGTGTCTGTGGGTAGTGAGAACTGGCGAGCAGGATGGGACTCAGAGGATGCTAAGCTGGCTATCAAGACAGGGCCTCAGGCACAGAAGTATGAGGCAGAAGCCTGAGTTATTACAACTTAGATGGAGCCTCCTTCGTAGCAGAGATGGCTCAATGTAGAACCTGGCAGGCTTAGCTGGGGCTCTGGAAATCTTTTGAGTCTAAGATTAGAGTTAATTCTAGGGACTGAGATTGAGCTAGAACCTCAAATAATGATGAACAGTGGCCCCACTGAGAAGGAAGAAGGAGTGCAGTCAGTAGAGACTGGGTAGACCTGCCAATGGGGAATTGCCTTTCAAATATGTTCTGTTGGGTTTTCTTAATTTTCTTTAGCAGGATTGGCAGATGTACATATTCCTATTTCCATTTTACATGGCAACCTCGGAAGTACACGGAAGTGCCAGGGTTGATAGATTCATTCTACCTGAGCATCTGACACTCCTTCCAATACCTCTGTGCCATTGGCTTAGACTAGATAACTTCATGAAGTTCCTTCAGTGAGGGTTGCAGCAAAGCGGTGGAAAGCATGGGCTATGGAACCAGACTGCTAGACTTTTATTCCAGCTCCATCCACCTCTTCTGACTGTGTAGCCCTGGGCAGGTTATTTGGCCTCTCTGTGATGCAGCAGAAGTGGAGATAGTATTTTCCTCAGCATGTAGTTAGAAGGATGTAATCAGGCATCCTCCTGTTTAGAACAGTGCCTCACACATAAATGCTCAATGAGCATTGACTATTATGTAGAAATAAATATATATTTTTTAAGACATGGTCCTGTTCTGTCACCTAGGCTGGAGTGCAGTGGCACAATCATGGCTCACTGCAAGCTTAAGCTCCTGGGCTCAAGTCATCCTCCCACGTCACCCTCTGGAGTAGCTGGGACTACAAGCATGGGCCACCATGCTCAGCTAATTTTCTTTCTTTTCTCCCTTCCTTCCTTCCTTCCTTCCTTGATAAGGTCTTGGCATATTGCCCAGGCTAGTCTTGAACTCCTGGCCTCAAACTATCCTCCTACCTCAGCCTCCCAAACTGCTGGGATTACAGGCATGAGCCACCATGCTCAGCCAAAATAGATTTCTCTAGGGAAGGTTTCAGTTGTTAAGTAATCCGCTACCTAGTGAGTAGATGGCTCCTTGGTAAGGCTACTCCTGAAGAGTAAATAGTGGGAAAGTCATTCCTGTTTAGTCTTAGGAATCTTTAAAAAGCAAGATTTTTAAAATTAATTGGATTTACCCATAAAAATTGGGAATTTTAGTAAGAGATCAACAGATTTAGAACCAGGAAGTTGGAGTCTGAGTCTTTGCTGTGCCACTTCCTGACTGTGTGAGCTTGGGCAATTTTTCCCATGTCTCACTCGATTTCCTTATCTGTGAATGTTACACATAATGGGGACAACAACTCACCACATAGAATTATCCCAAGAATCACACGAAATAATAGAGCAAAAGCACTTTTAAACAGATGTGTTGGGCATTTTTATTCCCTGGATGCAAACCTACTGAAAGCAAGTAAAGGTACTAGTTGTCTGTAGGGTAGGCAATAGGAAGCCATGCTGGAGTTTGAAACTGAAGTGCAGAAAATCCACGCTAGCTTCAGATATGGGTAAATTATTAAGGTCTCCAGGTGTGTCACAAAACACAGACATGCAGTCAGTTCCGAGGACTCCTCTATCTCCATCTGTGACATTCTCTTACCAATAGCCAGATTGTGCTTTTATTTCCCCTCTACTCATACAGAGGATTCAGACCCCACTCCGGTGAATCCTTGCTATGATGGGAGCCACATGTGTGACACAACAGCACGGTGCCATCCAGGGACAGGTGTAGATTACACCTGTGAGTGCGCATCTGGGTACCAGGGAGATGGACGGAACTGTGTGGGTAAGAGCCATGTTCTCGTGTCTCCTTCTTGTAGCCCTTGTTTTTCCTCTGCCCTCCCCAGCATTATGTCTGTAGAAGACAAGTATCTGTCACCTTTACAACCTCCATTGTCAATGATTTTAGCAGCTGTTAATCTGAATATAGTTATTTAAAAATTAAAGCATAGCTGTTTAGGTTTGAAAAGATGGTTTGGAGTGGAGTGGATTTTGCACTGGGGCCGTGAAAAGAAAACATCTGTTGCAATTCCTGGATGTTTTGAGTTAAGTTTTGTAATTTTGAGTTTGTAGTAAGTAGTTCTTAGACTTACTAAAAAGCACATTTTCTGATTTTCTTTAAATTTTAGACAGACATTGTGTGTCTTATATCCCCAAAAGGCAACGGTAGAAATTTCTTGATA
Organism: Pongo abelii; assembly: GCF_028885655.2. Classification (NCBI taxonomy): domain Eukaryota; kingdom Metazoa; phylum Chordata; class Mammalia; order Primates; family Hominidae; genus Pongo; species Pongo abelii. The sequence continues at coordinate 56,028,903 of NC_072000.2, read as the reverse complement.
TTAAAAAAAAAATTGGTTTTCTTCCAAGTATCCATTCTTTTTAAAACAGTTAAAGAATTCTTAGAATATTCACTTAAAAATTTATCTTCCTGTGGTGTTTACTTGAATGGCATGAAATTTTTACTATTTCTGATTATCTGCAACATGGATTCATATCTGATTTTTAAAAATTCTACATCTGCCAACCATTTGTCCCATTGAAGCATCATACTTGTGAGAAAACATTGAGTTTTTAGACCCTCCACTTCTGGGACCCTTTAATTAAGCAGAATTTTTCTCTTCTCATTTCTTCTTAGATGAAAATGAATGTGCAACCGGCTTTCATCGCTGTGGCCCCAACTCTGTATGTATCAACTTGCCTGGAAGCTACAGGTGTGAGTGCCGGAGTGGTTATGAGTTTGCAGATGACCGGCATACTTGCATCTGTGAGTTCCAAAATCATTTTCCTATGTGGCCAAAATGGTGCTCTTTAATCTTGCTCTTTAATCTATCAATGTTTTGACTTGTGCTATTCAGAGGCTCTGCTATATGGTTTTCTTAAGAAGACAGTTTACATCAAAATAACCCAAAGCTGGCTGGACGTGGTGGCTCACGCCTGTAATCCCAGTGCTTTGGAAGGCTGAGGCAGGTGGATCGCTTGAGTTCAGAAGTTCGAGACCAGCCTGGGCAACATAGCAAAACCCCGTCTCTACAAACAATACAAAACATTAGCCAGGTGTGGTGGCACACGCCTGTAGTCCCAGCTACTCAGGAGGCTGAGACAGGAGGATTGCTTGAGTGCAGGAGGCAGAGGTTGCAGTGAACTGACAGCATGCTAGTGCATTCCAGCCTAGGTAATAGAGTGAGACTCTGTCTCAAAAAAAACAAAATGAAAAAAAAAATCTCTCAAAGCTATGGCTCAGTTTCAGCCCTGTTTATTTTCACTGTTTTTCCCTAAATAGATATTTTTGGTGTTGAGTTATTGAAGGATGTCCACCTCAGTTGGGACTTCTGGCCCAATCATGTAACAAGATGATGAACCTCACTAGTAAACACCTCCAGCTCTTTAGATAGAGCCTAAAGTATTTTTCAAATTAGAAGAGATGGATTTATAATTCACTGATGCATGTCCTACTTGACTGGCTAAAGAGCTCCTTCTGTAACAAATTACCCCTCGTATGTTTCCAAAAAATACTACAGACCTAAAAATGGATCAAAAGAACTATCCCAATTCATCCCATTGATAAAGATGGATGAGAATAAAGAAAATTCACTCTTTAGCCAGGCATAGTGGCTCACGCCTGTAATCCCAGCTACTCAGGAGGCTGAGGCAGGAGAATCACTTGAACCAGGGAGTTGGAGGTTGCAGTGAGCCGAGATCGCGCCACTGTACTCCAGCCTGGCGACACAGCGAGACTCCATCTCAAAAAAAAAAAAGAAGAAGAAAATGCACTCTTTAATTCAGTGGGATGAGGGTAGAAGTGATAGGAGAAACTGCGTGTGTGTGTGTGTGTGTGTGTACGTGTGTACGTGTAGCAATTGCTCTGGAGTGTTATAAACTTTAATTGAGGACTGCTTAGGTGATAGGTTTTTGTGCTTAGTATTTTAACCACAAATTCATACCAGTACTTGAACTTTAATAGCATACAAACCATCTAGGAATCTTGTTAAAATCCAGATTCTGAATCACTGGACCTTGGGTAGGGTCTGAGAACCTTCATTTCCTGGTCTGTTGCTGTTGGTCTGTGGATCATGCCATGAGGAGCAAGGCTCACTCTTTGTAGGCCTAAACTCTGGATGCCCTTGTCTTCTTCTCTTTTCAGTGATCACCCGACCTGCCAACCCCTGTGAGGATGGCAGTCATACCTGTGCTCCTGCTGGGCAGGCCCAGTGTATTCACCATGGAGGCAGTATGTTCAGCTGTGCCTGCCTGCCTGGTTATGCTGGCGACGGGCACCAGTGCACTGGTGAGTAACTGCAGGTCAGCCTCAATGACTGGAAAGTTGCTTTGGATGCACATCCCCACATAGATGGAGCTCTCCCAGAAAAGACAAAGGACTTCCTTTGACTCTAACAGCCTTGTGGCTGCCAAAATAGTGGGAAAAAAAAGCATCCTTTGAGTTAGAAAGGGGAGCCAAGGGTGATTTCCTCTGGACTAGATGGGCGAGCATATATGGCTTCCTTGGCGGAGACGTTCCTGTAGCACTCGGGAGCTTCTAACCTTGGTTCCCTGGAGCCAGCGCAGGCTGGAGGAATTTAGGGAAAGTTGCATACCTTCCTGTTAGGCGGTCTCCACCTTAATTCAACACTTATGGTTGTGCTCTTCTCCTGCTTCAAGTGATATTTTAAGCAATCTCTAAACACATATATAATTTCTAATTTTTCTCCTCTTTCAAAAGAAAGAACTCCACATATATAAAAAGACACACATATCAAAACTCTTCTCCCAGAAATCTATCTTTAAGACTTAATGCAGTATTTTATAAAAGCACCAAACCATTTGTAAGGCTAGCCATTGGAATTTAACTTAGAATGTGTGAGGTTGTTATTTAAAGGCTAGACATAACTCTCTGAGTATAAATGTCCATGAAACTAGGATTAGGAGTACTTTAAAACAGAAATCATTCAATAAATCTTAAATCACAAAAGGTTTTCCAAACATACCCTGTGGTATGTGATCAGATTGAAATTCAGTTTCACGTGAGTCACACACACACACAGTTAGGGTAGAACAACACACTGGGGATGAGAGAATGGTGGGAAAAGTGTTTGGAATGGGAAAGGGCCTGCTGGGGAACATGAACCTTAAAAGGCAGACTTTCCCCTGCTCCTGGTGTTGCTGTGTGCATCTGCCTCCATCCGCCCAGGCCCACTGAGCTGATGTGCTAAGAACAGCTTTGCAATTCCTGGGAGCTTTATACCAGATCCAAATAGCACGGGCCTCCCTCCTCCTCACCAGATGTTTGATTCTTATCCTTCTCCCATTCCTTTTTCCCTTTGGTTTCAGCAGGATGGGCTGAGTGGACAGCAGGCTGAGGCCATGTGTCACTGACAGAACAAAGGTCACTGTGACAGCAGCTCAGCCTTCCACTTCTCTCTGGATGGGGCAGGCGCACATGGTGGTTTCTGAGCCTCATTCTTACTCTTTCCACTTGTGCTGTACAGAAGCTCTGCTGCATGGTTTTCTTCAACAATTTATGCTGAACTAACCCAAAGCCGTGGCTCAGTTCAGCCCTTTTTTTTAATTTTTTCCCTAAATAGATATTTTTGGTGGTGGTATTGAAAGTTGAGGCTATGGCTTGAATATTTGTCTTCTTCAAAACTCATGTTGAAACTTACATTCCACTGTGGCAGTATTGAGAGGTAGGGCCTTTAAAAGGTGATTGGATCATGAGAGCTCTGCCCCTATCAGTGGATTAATGGGTTATCTTGGGAAGGGAACTAGAGGCTTGATAAGAAGAGAGACCTGCCTAAAATAACATGTTAGCACGCTCAGCCCCCTCACCATGTGATGTCCTGCACCACCTCAGGCCTCTACTGAGAGTCCCCACCAGCAGGAAGACTGTCACCAGATTTCGCCCCTTGACCTTAGACTTCTCAACCTTTAGAACTATAAGAAATAAATTCCTTTCCTTTAGAAATTACTCAATTTCAGATATTCTATTATAAACAACAGGAAATTGACTAATACAGATGGTAACCCTCAGTTGGGATTCCTGTGTGTCTTGGTATTAGGCCCAGTAATGTAAGAAGACTATGGACCTCTTGAATAAACACCCATAGCTCTAGATAAAGAGTATTTCCCAATTAGAATGAGGTAGATTTGTAATTCACAGATGTTTGTCCCACTTAACCAGCCAGGAGCTCCATCTGTCATAGATATACTGGTGAGAAAACATCGAGTATATCTATAATAGATATACTCTTTACAGATACCCTCTATAGGTATGGAGTTCAGGGTGAGGTGCCAAAGCCTGACAGTGGGAATGATGCTTTTCCTTCTTGTGGAACACATCGTTTGTTTGGTTTAACCCTAATACCAGCTCTAAGAAATGTGAATCCACTGAGAAAAATCTTGTCTGTAGAATTTATTTAAACATCTGGCTGCTCAGATCAGCAGAGATGGTGCTTTTAAAAGTTCCTTAGCTCTCTGGTTTAAAGCAAAGAAGTTGAAATTAATTTCAGCCTAGATGAGATGAGTGTTAATCAGAATATTAATTTAGATTAGATGCTGCATGCTTTGATCACTTCTAGAATGATTCTCTCCCTTCTTTTTTCTTCTACTTGTCCGGCAAGACTTTGATTACCTTCTGGGGTCATGTTAGGGCTCCGAATTTGACTACTTTTCCATATTGGGAATTTAAGTATTGTCATTTTTTAATTTGCCCTATTTTTGTCATTTTCAATTGTCCCTATTTTATTTCTGGTTCTCTGCTTTTAGGATTCTTTCCAAAGCCTACAAACTAAAAATATGCCAAACCCATTAGGTCCTTCCCCCAGTGTATTGGTTATCTATTGCTGTACAATAAATTACCCTAAAATGTAGCAGCTTCAAGCAATAGACATTTAATATCAGTGGTCCAGGGACCTGGGAATGGCTCAGCTGGGTCCTGTGCTTTAGGATCTCTCACAAGGCCACAGTCAAAGTTTCTGGTGGGTCTGTGGTCTCAACTGAAGGCTTAACTGGGGAAAGATCCACTCGTGGTTATGGGCAGGATTCGGTCCTTTGAGGACCGTTGGATTGAAAGCCTTGGTTCCTTGCTGGTTGTTGGCTGCCTTCAGTTTCTTGCCACTTGGGCCTCTCTAACACTACAGCTTACTTTATTAATGCCAGAGAAAGTCTGCTAGCAAGATGGAAGTCATAATCACAAAAATGACATCCCTTCAATGTTGCTTTATTAATTAAAAGCAAGTTACTGAAAGGGCGGGGATTACACAGGACCATGAATAGGTAGGGACTGTTGGGGGCCATCTTAGAGGTTGCCTACCACAGCCACTTACCATGTAGTTGTCTTCTAAACTTTCAGATTGTGGAGTAGTAGAGAATGAATGGTCATTTTCCTAAAGACCCATGCATAAATCAGGCTAGGCTAATCATGAAAGTAACTTGAAGAATAAATATAGAAATATATGTGTATGTGTGCATATTTAAAGGCATTCCATAGTGTACATGTGTCTCAGTGACCAAAGAATAGAGGCTCTATTTTGTGGGAGCTATGCATTGTTAAAGCACATGCTCTTTTACTCCATCAAACTAACAATAAGGGGGTGTGGGAGTTTTTCTCCAGCCATAGTTTGTTAAAAAAAAAACCGGCTCCCTGGAGAGGCTGCACTTGGATTTGGGTTCTCAGTCTGGTCTGAGTCACTAGCCAGGAGGCTTTTATCCAAGTAGAGTTAAATCCTCTGCAGCTTCCCTCAATCTGGAGTGATTTCAAACTTGTGTTGGTGTGAGCTGGATATTTCTCAGACATGTTTGTTCTTTTGGACTGTTGTGACTTGGCCAGGTGCAAAAACAGATTGTCTTGAGTTGGGACCTTCCCAGGAGGAGCAAGTGTGACTGGAGGAAGCTGGGTTACAGATGGCCCACTACCCAGAGCCATCATTACTCAGAGGCCTGAGGGTAGATACTGACATTATTCTTTCTTGGGTTTCCTGGTGTTTTTTCTTTTCTTTTCTTATTTTTTTTTTAATTTTTATTTATTTATTTATTTATTTAGGCAGAGTCTTACTTTATCACCCAGGCTGGAGGGCAATGGTGTGATTATAGCTCACTGCAGCCTCAACCTTCTAGGCTCAAGTGATCCTCCCATCTCAGCCCCTCAAGTAGCATGCCCAGCTAATTTTGGTATCTGTTGTAGAGATGGGGTTTCGTCATGTTGCCCAGGCTGGTCTCAAACTCCTGAGCTCAATCGGTCTACCCCCCTCAGCCTCCCAAAGTGCTGGGATTACAGGCGTCAGCCACCACACCTGGCCTAGCTTCTCTCTTCTTTGATAACGAAAGCATAATCTCCATTATGTACCTGGCCAGGTTTCCTGTTCCAAGAATGTAGGTAGATGTTGGGTATGGTATGGTAAAATCAGCGTGGTTATAGGAGGCGGCAAGGATGAAGCTTGAAAGGAAGTCGTTTATTACACTTACAGGTCTGGAGTGGGTTCACCACATGCCACACGGGGTGCAATTATTAGGGTGCCTAATTGAACAGATTGTGGAGTAGAGAGAGAGTGGGACCTGTAGGCTGAATCCTTTATTGGGATCTGGGATGGGTTTGAGGTTAATTGATGCCAGGAAATTTCACTGGGCTCAAAGGCAAGTGGGTGGTGGTGAAGGGGCGGGAGCCTGGGGGAACTCGAGGCCAGGGGTTAGGTTTATCATCCAGCAGTTCCTGCTGGTTTTGCTCAGTACTGGGGCAGTGAGAAAGATGTTAAAGCACGAAAGCATGAACTCGAAGGATTTTTAACACATTTTCCAAACAGGTTCTTTACCAGCTTAATAGACTGGAGGATTGCACTGAGATTAAGCTACCTCTCATTACCCGAGTGATAAAGGGGCTCTACGACTTCTTGAACGTTTTTGTCTTTATAGCAGACCCTACAGACCCCTGCTAGTAATGACTAAGCATAAGCAGTGGCTTCCTTCTCCAGTGGTACAGTAAAGTTCCTCCCTTGCCAGGGGGCTGAAAGTCTTTCCATGTTTTCTCTCTTGACATCTGACGTCCTGTGCATGCCCAGGCCCCGGAGGGACTGGCAGGACTCTAGTCTCTATCATGGTGTGAGAGGCCCTCCAAGGAGGAGTCAGGACTGCGAATTCAGGGAGTCTCAATCTTTGGGGCAGGAATTTCTCACTTGTGATATCTTCAGTCTCTTTGGGGACTTTCTCCTCCTTGTTGGTCATTTCTAATAGTTTCTGTCTATCCAAAACTTTAGTATCTTTGATGATGCCAACAGTATCTGTGGGGAGGAAGGCTGGTCTTTCAGATTTAGTCAGAATTCTTAGGCTGAAGGTTCTGAGCACATCAGTGATTTATTTGGTAGCTCTGGGGAATCCCCTATCTCTTTAGTTCAAAAGTAACAATAAGAAACTTCTCCATGGGCTCCAGAAATAGGCCCTGTGTCTCAGGAATTCCTGCTTCCTGTCATTGCTTGGGATTCCTGTTACCATTAGAAGTACTTTTAGCATGTGTATTGTGAATAGCTTTAATTTCCTGCATTTGGCTGGATGTTAATTTTTACAGCTTTAGTTTTACAGCCAGTTTTACAGCCTCTTCCAGGTCCAAGGTATTGGATGGTCACCAGTTTTGCCCAGCTGGGCATTTGAGTTGTCCTGTTGAAGAGGCAGAGCCAAGCTCAGGGATAATTGTGACATTGGTTGATTTCAGGGTAACTGAGGAGCCAATCTGGTTTGTTTCTACCCTTGCAGATGAATTGATATCTGCTTTCTTGCCTTTGTAGGTGAAATGATGGTATCCAGGGAGGCCAACCACTCACCTGGGTGGAGACTCTGTGGGTTGCATTGAGTATTCAGAATTTTGGGGGGAGGACTCCAAGGAACTGATATATGCTGACTAAACTCCCCAGAGACAGAAGATAAGCAGAATACTTACTTTCTAATTATAACATAAGAGATTCCTCTCCAGTGAACAGAACACCTACACTTAATGCCCAGTGTGTGTACTTAATGGTACTCGAGAAAGCACATTAGTTATTAGAGGATGACCCAGTGACAGTGTGGTCTGGACAAAGGGTGGTGCAGTAACTCTAGAAGAGGTTCCATGTGGGTCATGGGAGCCTGGGTGAGGAGCTAGCCCTGTTCCCAACCCATTCACATCAAATTTAGGGCTTCAAATGTCTATCTTCCCATGCTGATGTGTCTCTAACCATGGGCTGCACCATATTGATGCAACACACTCTCATTTTCTAGGTTTCACACTGATCACACCATCCCACATTTTGGGTTTTTTTTTTTTCTATTCACACATTTTAAAGAAACTTGGTTATTACTATGGATGGAAATACTGCTTTCTTTTCAGCGAAGCCTTAATCGGACCTACACCCTTTGTTTATCCTCCTGTTACTCTGAAAGACTTCCTGTCTCTTAAGGTAGCTTATCTCATCCCTTGGGCGTTAGTTTTAACCATTCAATTCTCAGAGCTGCTTTTTTTCTGCTGGGGATGGGAGGGGTGGGTGACTTGCTATTGTCGGCAGATGTGGATTTCATTAAATAAAAGGAATGTAAGTTGGCTTTTGTTTGAAGTGTCAGGATTTTGTAGTTTTGAGAAATATGATGGTGAAAATTAATCCTCATGGTGCTATGTGGAGAGTGTAGGGGCCTGAATTGTTTGTACTGATATGCCCAGCAAATTTAGATTTCCATTTTGTAAGTATTATCTCAAAACCCTAGATAACATTTTTTTCTTATTTCTTCTAAAAGTGGAAAGTAAAGAAAATACCTGGTTAATGGGGGTGTGGTTCTAGATAGTAAGATTCTAATTAGGCAAGACAGAATGTGCTTCTTAGCTGAAAAATATTTGGGCCTCATCTGGCTCCTTTGCATCTATAGACCAATGTTACAGGGAGATGGTGCCAACAACGAAAGAAAAAAAAACCATTGTTGGATATATTTGTCTTTATTCCAGCATTGCTGAAAGGAAGTTAATGACTTATAGTCTAAAGGTTAGTTCAAAGGTAATAACTTCCTTGAATTCATTGTCAATGAAACATGCTGTAAGATGTGTTTTTTTTTTTCTGTGAGTGACTACCCATTTGATTTCTACACTGAACATGTTTAGTCTAATGTGTTAACTCACATGTTCCTTGATTTTTTTTCTTCCTATTAAGCTTACCTTTAGGTGTCAGCATGTTTCTGCTCATGCTCAAAGGTCTTCTGAAGCTGACACCTCACTGCATGTTGATCCACATATCCAAAGCCCATGCAGTTGCACAGATTGTGTGAGTGAAGTCATAGTGTTCTTTGCTTCTTTCTTCTGTTTCTGACCTCTGCAGATGTAGATGAATGCTCAGAAAACAGATGTCACCCTGCAGCTACCTGCTACAATACTCCTGGTTCCTTCTCCTGCCGTTGTCAACCCGGATATTATGGGGATGGATTTCAGTGCATACCTGGTAAGTTTCAGAGGGCCAGATTAGGCACATGAATCTCTTAGCTCCTTCAAGGATATTTTTCTATGACAGCCCACTCTTGATTTAGCCTGGTCTGGAGGCTTGGTGGATTTTCCAAGCTGTGGATTTTTTTCCTCGGTTACCTCCTGCTGCCTAGTTTACTGATAGTTCACTGATTCGTAACATTTCTGGAGGCCTGCAGGAGATGACCCACCCATCGTCCTACCTCACAGCAGCCCTGGTTAACTGCCCTAGTGATCTGCTTGACCTAGATGAGTGCAATTTGGATGAAGTGTTGAGATCAAGCTTATGAAACAGAGCCATATGCGCCGGTAGCCAGGGTTAAGCCATGGCGACTGTGTTAGAGGAGCTTGGCCAGCTTGGTGCAGTCTAGTGAGTGCCGTTGGCTTGCAGCTTCTCAGACTTAACCTCTGGGCCTCAGGGGATGAATGAGCTTTGGCTTGTTTTCTCCAGAGTCTCTTGGGATGTTGAGCAGATGCCATGGCTACCCCTCATTTTCCCCAGATGACAATAGGGAGGGGCTGGGCTGCTTTACACTTAGAGCCAGCTAGGGGACCTATAGGATGAACTGGAAGAACTGGAGAGAAATGAGGTAAATAGTGGCAAGGTGTTATAAAATAAGAATCTTGGGCTCCAAAATCCCAGCGCCTTTCCATGCCATGCTGTGGGCTGGTGAAGTGGATGGGTTGCAATGCCTTCTATTTCTCTTTTGTGTCTTCCTCTGCCTTGATCCTGGAAGACTCCACCTCAAGCCTGACACCCTGTGAACAACAGCACCGCCATGCCCAGGCCCAGTATGCCTACCCTGGGGCCCGGTTCCACATCCCCCAATGTGATGAGCAGGGCAACTTCCTGCCCCTACAGTGTCACGGCAGCACTGGCTTCTGCTGGTGCGTGGACCCTGATGGTCATGAAGTTCCTGGTACCCAGACTCCACCTGGCTCCACCCCACCCCACTGTGGACCACCACCAGGTGAGCTTAGTCCTGGGGCTCAAGAAGCAGAATGGCACTGGTGGTGGGTAGATCATAATTCCTGCCCAGACCACGCAGGCACAAAGCCAGTCACCATCCTTCATAGCCTCTTTCCTCCTGAGAAGACTTGAATAATAGTGCGTACATATACGCATGTTTGTGTCATAAGGACATAGAGATATGCAATACATGACACATATGATCTGTTACACAATGGCCTCTTAGACCCTTGTCCAGTACAAACTGGAAGTTGAGATTGTGTATGTAGGTCAGACTGAGACCACTACCCTAGACCTGTTACAGCAGCTTAGAGAGATCTGACAGTTAGAAGATCTGGCCAGACTGGCGTTTTGACCAGAAGGAAAACTGCCTTCCTATGTAACTATCTCGCTTACCTCTGCCTTTTCAATGGCAGGAAACAGTATGAACGCTCTGTTAGTATCATAAGGAAAAATAAGAAAAATAACACCTGCTAGTGGATCCAGTTAGTTTTCTCTAAACTGACAATCCCAGCCCTCTGTAACCCAGCCCAACATCTCAGAGGAGGCACAGGCATCTGGTTTCTGTTAGCCCATACAATCTGAGAACATGCCTGCTACCATCTGAGCATTCCCCAGCTGGGTGGGGCATGGTGATCAAGTGCTCACAGTCGATTCCAACAGTAGGCAGATAAGGCAACTTTCTGTTCCTTGTTGAATTATTCAGGGATGGGTAAAACTTGTTTCCCTAATCGTTACAGAAAAACTTTATTTAATGAAGAGCATAGGATTAGCTTGATACCGTTTTAGCCAAAATGATTCCGACACAGCTTGCTATCCAAAGATCCATTTTTACTATCGAGAAGGGTTCCATAAATACTAGTCTTGGCTTTTAATGTGTGAAAGTAAGAAGAACTGGAGAATTACCAATTTTTTTTTCCCTTTTAATGGTGTTAATTGTTGCCCGGGTACGGTGGCTCATGCCTGTAATCCCAGCACTTTGGGAGGCCGAGGCGGGTGGATCACGAGGTCAAGAGATTGAGACCATCCTGACCAACATGGTGAAACCCCATCTCTACTAAAAATACAAAAATTAGCTGGGCGTGGTGACATGCACCTGTAGTCCCAGCTCCTCAGGAGGCTGAGGCAGGAGAATCACTTGAACCCAGGAGGTTGCAGTAGGCCGAGATCATGCCACTGCCCTCCAGCCTGGCAACAGAGTGAGACTCTGTTTTATTTATTTATTTATTTTTATTTTTAAAAAGCCAGGTCTTGGTGGTTCCCAGATAGGTAAAAATTGATAATGGTTTGATCCATAGTCCCTCTTTGTTTCTATTTTTAGGAAAAGATTTTAAAGGTCCAAAAAAGGTACAGAGAAATTCTATTTCCCTCATGCCTTCTCTTTGAAAATGTCTTGGTTCTAACTCTATCTGGGATTTGAAGAAATCAGATGGTTGGGAGGTGCCTTTGGGGAATGGTTCAGAATTCAATTAAATTTATTAAGACAAACATGTGCTAAGGACAATGATTTTAAAGGGGGAACCAAGAGACTGAGAAGTGAATGACGAAAATAAGGCCGTGTTCTCTGGTGTGGACTTTCTCCTGCCCACACTCTCTCGGTGCTGATTTGGCCCCGACTCCTATCTCTGACTGGTCTCATGTTTGATGGGGTCAGCTTGAAGGAGGGTAAGGACGCTCTGTGCCCACGATTTCAAAATACTTAAACCCCTGCCAACCAGAAGCACAAGAGAAATTAATTCATGGTTGGGTTGAAAAGTAGCAAATAGTAACTAATGAAAGGGATGCCCATGTATGAGTGATTTGGGACACCCATTTCCCAGGAGTTAGGCACGTCTCTTTGTTTGGAATGCAGACACATAGCACACGGTGGTCCCTTAAAGCAAAAATGGATCCTTGGAGTTCTGAATGTGGAGCAGGGGTGGAATTGGGAACTTCTCCAGGGAATCCTGCAGTGTTTGAGGAAGTAGCATTTCCCTCTCTGTGTTCCTTGAGACACATTTGGCTGAAGAAGTCAGAGTCTTACCTTCTCCACGGGGTCTTAAAAACAGCTTTGTCTTCCATGGGTCATGAGCTACAGTGACAACTAAATGGCATTCGCTTCCCCCAACTCTGGTGAGTCGTGCAGTCGAGCTAGAGCTAGTTGGGTTTGAGCTCTGACAACTTCATTCACAGTCTTTTGTGTTCCAAGAGGAATTGTATGTGCTGGAACCTGATCATAATGTTCCCAGCTTTGTTCTTTAGAGTCATTGGAGGGTTTTGAACAGAGTGACATGAAATGCCTTTATGTTTTAAATGGGCCATTCTGGCTGCTGCTAATTGAGTTTACACTGGTTTTGGAGAGAGTGAGGGCATAGAAGGGTGGAAGCAGGAAAACCAGTGGGAAGGGTGTTGCAGAAATCCCAGGGAGAGGATGAGGCTTTTTGACCAGGGTGAGGGGGTGCAGTAGTGAGAAGTAAAGATATTCTAAGTGGATTCTGAAGGTACCGCTAAAAAGAGTTTTTGACATATCAAATGTGGATGGTGAGAGAAAGGAGGGTCAAGGATAATCAGGTCTGAGCAGTGGAAAAATGGAGGTGCCATTTACTCATACGGGAAAGACTAGGAGAGCAGCTGGTTTGATGGCGAAGGCGGGGGCTCAGTTTCTATTAGTTTCTGATTTCTATTATACATCTAAATGGTGGTAGCAAGTAGGGTTATTGGCTATGTGATTCTGCAGACCATATGCTTTAAGTTGCAGGAATTAAAAAGGAAGGAGAAGCACCTCCTCTTGTTTAAGTTCCTTTGGGGTAGTCCTAACATAAATGAACAAGTTATCTCAATAACCTTCTGCAGCAGAGTCTTCTCAGAACAACCTGTATTTTGGACAAAGCCTCAATGGCACTGTGGAAGCAGCCTGGAGGAAACTGCTTTGCAACCGAAGCCAGCAGGACTTCAACCATGGAGTGAGCTGTGAGGGAGGGGACAAGAGGAGAGGATGCTGGAGAAAGAGGGGGAAAGGGCAACATGGCAGGAAGCTAGAGCCTGCAGGAAAAGATTCAGCTTTGAGATAATCCCAGGCGCAGGGTGGCTAAAGCACTTCTGGAAACTGGGCTGCAGAAGAACCATTTTTAAACTGTTTGCCACCCCCTCTGCTATGCTTCACTACTAATTCCACTCAGTTTTACCTTTATTCCATGTAGTTTTCCAGTGGGTAGACAGAGGGCACCGTGGCGCTGGGCTTTCAGTAATACTTTCTAAGACACACACTGGCCAGTCGCAAGATGGCCCTCTCCTCAGCAGCTTCGAGCTTGAAGCTTGAAGCAAGTGCGGAATGAGTACAAATTGGCTTTAAGCATCACCTCGGCCACTGAGTCCCCAGGGATCACCTGCACAAGTGCTCTGTTAGCAGAGGTGCCCAAGGTACAGGCAGGATGGGCCTTGTGGGCCTCTCCCGGCCAGAGAGAGATCATGCCCCTTCCCAGGCTGAGTGAGCTGCACTGCTGATCTTACCTCCTCTTGTTCTTTGTTGATGTGGCTGGGCCTTGATGACAGACCCTCCTGGCAAGAAAGAAGCATCAGATGATCTCTTTCTGATTCCCATGGTGGAGAAGTACTTAGAACACATTTGCTTCCCAAGTTTGGTGTCCACGGGCTTGGCTGAGACCTGGACAGTAGGAGGAAGGCCAGGAGGCCAGGCATGGGGTCTCGAGCTACATTTTGCATTCTGTCCTTGGCTCACAATCAAAGGTTTTTCTTCTTCCCTCTTCCCCATCTGCTCAGAGCCCACCCAGAGGCCCCCGACCATCTGTGAGCGCTGGAGGGAAAACCTGCTGGAGCACTATGGCGGCACCCCCCGGGATGACCAGTACGTGCCCCAGTGCGATGACCTGGGCCACTTCATCCCCCTGCAGTGCCACGGGAAGAGCGACTTCTGCTGGTGTGTGGACAAAGATGGCAGAGAGGTGCAGGGCACCCGCTCCCAGCCAGGCACCACCCCTGCATGTAAGCACCTGGCCGCCCCTACTCCCCTCAGCTGTATCTAAGGCCTTTGCTAGGGATGCTGGCTGCTGTGGTGAAGTGGGGGGGGACATGTGGGGTCACCAGGTCTAATGAAAGAAGTCACTATGTGCTATGTTGATTTATAATCTGGTCCACACAAGATCCCAATTTGCGTTTGGTGTCTGGTTTTTGTCATTAGCAGCTTCCATAATTGGAACATCTGCAACTCGGTTCAGCAGGCAGTTATTCCCCCTCCCCAGCCCAGGGTGACAGGGGACACGTGTCACTCTGGAGTCCTAAAAGGAAGCTGACACAATGCTGGCTCTGTTTTTTTTTTTTTTTTTCTTCTCTTGAAAAACAAAAAAAAAATCTGTTCTGCTTTGTTCTGAGGGAAGTGTTTTGCTGTCTTCTTCCCTAGTGAATGGCAGATTTACATAATTGATCCTTAAAAAAACCCTAGAAATTAGAATTTCTTTTGAAGAACATCTGGAACACATCTGCATAGGGCGAAGAACTTTTGATATTTTTGGAGGCTCTGGTATGTGGTAAAGTAACTTTTCTTCCCATCTCCCTGCCTGCCCTTGTTTCCCTTCCTGCTCTCCCACCCTCTCTCCCACAGGTATACCCACCATCGCTCCACCCACGGCCCGGCCCACGCCCCGGCCAGATGTGACCCCTCCATCTGTGGGCACCTTCCTGCTCTATACCCAGGGCCAACAGATTGGCTACTTACCCCTCAATGGCACCAGGCTTCAGAAGGATGCAGCCAAGACCCTGCTGTCTCTGCATGTAAAGTGGATTTCTCCTGTGTGGGGCGGGGCTGCGTGGCTTTCCCAGTGGGAGCCACCTCACAGGCCCTGTTGCAGTGCAGTGGACTGGTGCAGGGAAGTCCTGGAGGGTTTCTGAGCTGCAGCCCATCGGCATGGGCCCGATGCCACCACCACAGAACCAGGGCTCTCTTGCTGGGAGTCACCTGTCACTGGCCAAGGCTGTGCTCTCTGGTTCGTTCATAGGGTTTCAGATAAATGGAAAGGGAACTTTAGAGTTTTCAGCACATGGAGGCTGTGTGGTGATCCAAGGGAAAATGGACCAACTCTTACCCTAAGTCCCCAGGGTTCTATGTCATAACATCTCCATAGAAATCCTGGAAATCAAAGTGACAGGATGACTAATCACAAGGTGTGATCTCTGCGATTTGTTGGGGACTCCAAGTGGAAATCAGTTAACGACTGTCTCACCGTTGCAGCCCTTCCCTTTCACTTTGGTTCTGTCCCTTTGACCCACTTCTTTCCTAACCTTCCCTGACTCCATAGATAAAAACTTTAGGAGTGTGTGACGCTGAGAGAGGAGTGGATGGAGCCTTCCCCAGGGGATGCTTGATGCTTCCTGAGCCAGCAGCCTCCCTAATGCAAGGCACCCCATTTTGGGGAGAGGGTTTTCTCAAAAATGGAGGAAAAATAAGGGTGGCTGTCTAGAACGGCATCGACACAGTGGAAAATCATCTGATTCCATTGTTGAACTTCACACTCCAGGCACTTGCTCATCCCTAAGAACAGTATGGCATTCATGTTTACATTTACTTCTGTTAATGAACTACACTTATTTGGTTCCAGAAAAGCTTAGAGGCAGCCAGTGTTTAGGAAGAGATGTGTTCTTTTTAAGATTCGAGTTTGTTGGGTCCTGTCCCCTCCCCCAAGAAAACTCTCACATTGTTTTGTAAAACTTTCTCTGGGAGAGGTAGAGACTAAGAAGTTGACATCACTTTAAGCTAACCCTCTTTTATTCAAGTCATAGAGCTTGACTGTCTTTCTGAACATGCCCCTGACCAGGACAGGGTGGTGATGGTAGTGGTAGTGGAACTGAAAGAAATGGGACATGGGTTATTTGCACATTTTAAGGAAATTTACTTAAACTGGGACTTTTTCCTCTAACCTGAGGTTATGACATGGGTTTATGAATCCCATGATTCCCCGGGTTAATGGAAGCTCATTTGAATGTGTACTCTTGCCTGGGACAAACGACCTTTCAATTTTCAAATAAAAGTATAGTTGACCTTAGGCTCCCCCCCATATAAGCTGCCTGTTTTTCCACTGAAGCCAAATCCCGTTTTGTACAATCTTTCTTGGCTGACTACGGTCCCGGAGGGCGTAAGTGAAGCCAAGCCCCAGGAGGCTGTTAGGCAAGGCAGGAACTTGTATGACCTCAGGGACAGCCAGATAACCCCTGAATGTTGGCTTTGCACATCTGCTGGGCTTCTCAGAGCAGGAGCCTGGATTGGAAACTGAATGAAGCAAGTTCTGCATGGAATTGAGGAAAAATATCAGACTCAGCATTATTTTATTTTTTAAAGAACTGTCATTTATTTAGCAATGAGGAGGAGAGACCTCACTAGCCAGAGGTTGGATAACCACTACTCCCTAGTTCCTTAACCCAATAAATTAGATTTTTTCCTCCTTTTGAGACAGGGTGTAGCTCTGTTGCCCAGGCTGGAGTGCAGTGGCACCATCTCGGCTTGGCGCAGCCTTGACCTCCTGGGCTCAAGCGATCATCCCACCTCGGTCTCCTGAGTAACTGGGACTACAGGTGCGTGCCACCATGCCCAGTTAATTTATTTTTTGTTTTTTAGACGGGGTCTCACTATGTTGCTTGGTCTCGAACTCCTGGGCTCAAGCAATCCTCCTGCTTTGGCCTCCCAACGGACAGGTATTACAGGCGTGAGTCACTGTGCCTGACTACACTTTCTTTAGTACAGGACATAACCAACATCTTGCCTCCTAAGAGTCAGGGGCAGGAGTATAGGTGATTGCACTTCAGGTAGAGGAAAGATCTCATTCACAGAGGAGGGGAGAGTAGATTTTGTTGGCATATAGTGGCAAATTTTATTAAGGCTCTTGGAAAAGTGCTGACGACATTGGGAAAGGATTTTTACCCAGTAAAATATTAAAAACTTATTTTGCTTAAGGCCATGTCCTCTAATTACTGAAGGGGCTGATTTTTTTTTTTTAAATCATCAGTCATAATAGCACCTATTGAAGGGCTTCCTGTATACCAATTACTGATTAGGACACTTTACAAGCACTTATAGTATTAATTTTTACAGCAACCATATGAAGCAGGTACACTATTGGCCTCATTTTGCAAATGAGACAAAGGCATAGAGGTTAAATGCCCAAAGCCACATGGCTACTAAGTGGCTGAGCCTAGATTTCACCCCAGAGTGCCCACATGTCCAGCTACTCTGCTCTGTTGCCTGCAGGATCACTGTGCAGTGTTGCTCACTGCAGCTGTGCATGAGCAAGGCAGCTGAGTGTGAACAAAGGGGAAATGTAACCTAATTCTTCTAATTCTATGATTTGATGCACAAAGGGCTCCATAATCGTGGGAATTGATTACGACTGCCGGGAGAGGATGGTGTACTGGACAGATGTTGCTGGACGGACAATCAGCCGTGCCAGTCTGGAACTGGGAGCAGAGCCTGAGACGATCGTGAATTCAGGTCAGCAGCTTCACTCAGCAGCCTGCATTTCATCTGATTCTACAAAGTCACTTGTCTACTTTACGCCGAAGTCTCCCCTCGATTTTTCTCCACTAGGGGAGGTTAAGTTCTAGGCAAGACATTTTATTGAGCTGTATAAGACTAGTCCCTCTGTAAGCAAACACCTTCATATATAAGGAATGAAATAGGTGATTCCTACTGTGCGCACTTCTCTAAAGAATTCATGGTAAGAATTCAGGGCGAGGCCTTCGTTTATTCAGCCTGGCTCTGGCACTGTGGATGCTGGTTGTCATCAAACTGGTAGGTCTGCTGGTCTAGAAACCAGAGGTAGTAGAATATGTAACAAAAGTACTTGTTTCTCTATTAACCTGGTTCTTGGGGACTTAGAGACACTTGGGTTTTGTTTTCCCCTGCTGAACCCCCTGCCCACCCGACCCTTGGAGGGCTTCAGGTTTACCCTCCATATCCTGCAAACACTCCAGTCCTGACTTTGCTTTATTTCCAGGTCTGATAAGCCCTGAAGGACTTGCCATAGACCACATCCGCAGAACAATGTACTGGACAGACAGTGTCCTGGATAAGATAGAGAGTGCCCTGCTGGATGGCTCTGAGCGCAAGGTCCTCTTCTACACTGATCTGGTGAATCCCCGTGCCATCGCTGTGGATCCAATCCGAGGGTCAGCTGGGCTTCCCTAATTCTCCTCTTACCTCCAGATCCTGATGTGAAGCCCTTGGGTTTTAAATACAATGTGGGGAAGGTCAGAACAAGAGAGTGAAAGCTCAAATGCATTCATGTAACAAAGGTTTACTGAGGATCTACGAGGTGTCAGGACCTGTTCTAGGAAAAGACAAGGTCTGTTCTTTCATGGCACTTATATTCTATTAGGAAGAAACAAGACTGTGTATAAACAATATTAGTCTGTGATGTGATATGTAGAAAATTCAGATAGTGTTGTGAGAACTAGGGCTACTCTGAATCAAATGATCAGGCAAGGCCTCAGATGACACTTAAACTGGAAGTGAAGTGGGATTCCTCCAGCAGCACATTTAGAAACCAGGGTTGAAGCTCACAGTAGGGCTGACCTATATCAAGTGACATTAACCAAAGCTCAGACACCTCTGGCTTCAGTGTTGCTACAGCAGAAATAAAAATAAACATTTTCCCTGTCTGTATAATTGCTAAGGTCATCAAATGTGACATACAGGATTTGTTCACTGTCTCAGGGACAGTGTTACAATCAGGGAGAATTTTTATATCTTGAGAAACTCTTGCCATGTTTAAGTGGAGTTTCTATGAAATGAAATTCCCAGATGCCCTTCAAATCAGTAAAGAAAACCTTCAGCTTTAATTTTCAGTTAAGTGCTTTTTGACTATGAAATACTTAGTGCAGAGCCTCAAAGGTGGTTTCAAACTTTGGGTTCTACACACAGGAAAAGTACCTATATCTTTCTCTATTCCAGTTGACTTAACAGGAATTAATAGCCCTCTTAAAAACTCTTTGCATAGGCTTGCCTTTCTGACATTTGGACATTTGGAAGGTCCTTTTTTTTGTTTGTTTTGAGACAAGGTCTTGCTTTGTTGCCGAGGCTGGAGTGCAGTGGCACAGTCTCGGCTGACTACAACCTCCGTCTCCCGGGTTCAAGCAATTCTCCTGCCTCAGCCTCCCAAGTAGCTGGGATTACAGGCATGTGCCACCATGCCCAGCTAATTTTTGTATTTTTAGTCGAGACAGGGTTTCGCCATTTTGGTCTCCAACTCCTGACCCTGGGTGATCCACCTGCCTTGGCCTCCCAAAGTGCTGGGATTATAGGCGTGAGCCACTGTGCCCGGCCCCTTAATCCTTCTAGGTGCTTGACCTGAAAACTGGGGAGAGCTGCCATCTTGTAGGCAATGATACTTTGGCCATGTCTCTGGAGTCCGGGGAAAAAGCATACTTTTAAGCTGAAATCCACAACACAGCCATGAGTTTAAAGATGAAAGTAGAACTTTCTTATCCAGACAGCAAATATAAATGCTAAAGGACTTGAATTTTTAACAAAAAAAAAAAACCCACCTTGAACCAGGTTGCAATATAACACATGTAATTACATCTCCCTCAACTGCGTAACAGAATGGTTGTCAAGCCTTCCTGCATATTTTTCATTTGCTTTCTATAGATTTCACCTTCACAATTTTCTTCCTCTGGAAATCCCCAAATAATTTACACCAAATATCTGTGTGAGCTTGTTTCAGACTTATTTTTGATGATATTAAATCATTTTGGGGAAGAGAAGACTGATCAGAAGCGATGAAGCAATGACATGCATGCTTTACCCTCTGGCCACCTCCACCTTAGCGCAAAGTGGAAACTGCTTTCTGGCTTTTGCTCTCGGCTTCTCTCTGCTTCATCTATTGGGCATAAGGGATGAAATTCACAACAGGGGAAACCTATGGTTTCTTCCTCTCCTCTCACTGAGGTTCTCTGTAGCCCAACTGATTTATTCAAAGCTTCTATAGCTTTTATAAAATAGTATTTTATAAAAAGTGCTTTCAACATTATTTCTGCTCTAACTAACTATAAACCTGTTTCCTTATAACCTATTTCCACTTAATAGGACCATATTATTTCCTAGTTAGTAACTGTTATGAATATATTTCATTTTTAACGTGGCATTTAAAAGGTAAAGTGCTTAACTTAAAATGTTTCCATCCCTGGGTGCCAGGTACCCTTCAAGTACCAAACTGTATTTTTGGCAGAAGACCAGTTTCCCTCTCAAATCCCTGGTCCACATCTCTTCAAGTTCCATAGTTTGTATCGAAGCCATTCCTAACAGCTGTATTTGTTTCTATTCTAAAACCCAAGATCCAATTCAAGATTTCAACAAACGGAGGGTTTTGGGGCAGTTGAGTCAAGGGGTATCTCGGAGGCAGGGATTCTGATAGTAACTTAGTAATGACTTCTTCCATATAGTTACAATAATCAGAAAACCTTGCAATACAGGTAAAAGTGGAATATGGCTGTGTATTAGTTACCTACTGCCATGTAACAAATTGCCCAAACCCTCAGCAGTGTAAGATAACATTTAGTCTCACAGTTTCTGTGAGTCAGGAATCCAAGTGTGTCTTCACTGAGCTCCTCAGGCATGGAGTCTCTCACAAGGCTGCAAGCAGGTAATGGCCAAACTGCAGTGATCACAAGGCTCAGCTCGGGGAAGACACAGCCCAAACATGCTCACAGGGGCTGCAGGCAGGACTAATGTCTCTGGCCAACAGCCCTCAAGGACATCAGTTCCTTGGCACATGTTCCTCTTTACAGGGTAGCTTGCAACGTGGCATCCAGCTTCCCTCAAAGGGAGCAAGAGAGAGCCCCTAAGGCAGAAACCAGTTTTTTGAGACCGAATATTGGCAGTGATAGCCTATCACTTCTGCTATACTCTACGCACTAAAAGAAGCAAGACACTAATGCAGCCCAAACTCAAGGGGATTGCTTAAGGCTATAATACATGAGGAGATGGAGATCACTGGGGGCTGCTTAGATGCTGCCCACCACAGGCTACATAGCTATTCTTTTACAATCTTTATTTTTAACTTACAGCAACTTGTACTGGACAGACTGGAATAGAGAAGCTCCTAAAATTGAAACATCATCTTTAGATGGAGAAAACAGAAGAATTCTGATCAACACAGACATTGGATTGCCCAATGGCTTAACCTTTGACCCTTTCTCTAAACTGCTCTGCTGGGCAGATGCAGGTAATACTACTGATGGAATGCAAATAGATAACCTCTCATTACAGTGAGTGTGAGCACTAACAGATTTTTACTACAAAATGAAATCCCATCACTTAGCTCTCCTTTCTTTGGTCTGTAAACTTCTAAGTACTATTAAATGAGTCTTAAAATGAACTTTCTGGGGTTTGGGTGAAGGGAAGGCTATATCAAGCAGTAAGTTTGTACTGCTTGCCTGACCATGAGTGCTTGGCATATTTTTAACAGTTAAAAGAATTAGCCACTGTTGAATTGACAAACTTCACTTAAGTTATTCTTGTGTGGGGAGACGGTCACTATAACTTACCTATAAACATGTTATAATGCTAAAGGACATTCTTTGAAAAGCATTGTAGCAGGGTAGCCTCCTTCAGTAATAACATGGGTATTAGCAACCCAAATCTGTTTGCTTTTATCAGCACAACTGAAAAAATGCTGTGCGTCTAGTTCTATACTAAATAATATGAAAAAGACTGTTCTTGAATTTGTAATCTAATAAAAGGGCCTAATGTACATAGGTCACTTTTATAACCCAGTTGTTTAAAACAAATTACATTTCTTAAAAGGATGTGAAATTTAAATCAGGGCTCCATGAGAAATGTGAAGCCTGGAAATTCTTGAATGGTTTAGCTATTGTGAAAATTTTTAAGACTGATTCCTTTACATTGAAATATGAGTTATGTTACCATTTTAGTCACTTTTTTCCTCCTACCTAGACAATATTTTAAAAATACTAAGGATTTTGGTTAAAAGGTTGCCTCAGTAATTATACACATAGCTTACAAAGGGTAAGTGTTTACCCAGATGTTATAATTTATAAGCTAAGGCTTGAAATCACACAAATTATAAAAATAATGACGTTTAATGCCCTACTTTGGCAGAAACTTACCAGATTTCAGTAAATGCAATCCTGTCTTCCAAAAAAGGATTGAAAGTTTGAATCTTTACTAAAAACTGGAATGCTATCCAAAAACTGGAGACTAGTAATAGGACAGGTAATTTTACAGTTGCTAATCTATGACTGCAATGGAAGTAAAATATCCTATTTCCCCATTCTATCAATCACTGTGTCACTATCACTATGTCACTATCATTTTTGGCAAAGCAGCTAAAGGACCTCATTTTCCCCCTTTGTTTTAAAAGGAACCAAAAAACTGGAGTGTACACTACCCGATGGAACTGGACGGCATGTCATTCAAAACAACCTCAAGTACCCCTTTAGCATCGTAAGCTATGCAGATCACTTCTACCACACAGACTGGAGGAGGTGAGCCCCACACATTCTGGACCAGCCTGAAAAGGCCAACTGTTCCAGAGGACACACCACTTGTTTTACCAAAAGTCAGTACGTGACTTGACTCATTAAGCCCTCTGAGGCTTTTGTTTCATCACCTCCTCATTGGCAGATAAGATCCTTCAAGGATGTTTTTCATCCTTTCATGTTTTTGAAATCATCCTTTTACTTCACCCAGAAATCGAATGGTATTGCTCACATATAGCTTAAAAAGTAGCAAAGCTATTTGATAACTGTCTCAAAAGGGACCATATTAATCTAAATATGTTCTTTAGAGAATAAGACTACCCTTGATACCATGAGCTATATTACAGGGCTTAAGTTGGCTTTTGACACTGTGGACATATTGTCTGAGGGACCAAAAAATACTATTTAGACTAGTTCTCAAATGAGGAACTGCGGAACATTAAAAAGTCTAGGCCCTTTACCCCATGCCCTACAAATCTGATTTGATAGCTCATCATGTGATTCTAACATGCAGCTAGAGATGAGCAATGGATTTAGAGCAGTGGTCTTCAAACTTCAGCATGGCTTTAGCATCAGCCCTTGGACAGAGAAGGCTGCCAGAAATTTTCCTCTATTGCAACTGATTTTTTTGTAGCTAACTTCTTTATCTAGTAAATGACTCTCCCTGAATTCACTCTTCCTTTCCGTTACCAGGGATGGTGTTGTATCAGTAAATAAACATAGTGGCCAGTTTACTGATGAGTATCTCCCAGAACAACGATCTCACCTCTACGGGATAACTGCAGTCTACCCCTACTGCCCAACAGGTAAAAATTATGCTTTAGGATGCTCCTTTAAGTAAAAATTATGCTTTAGGATGTTCTTTTAAATTAGCAGGGCAGAGAAGGGATATATATGGTATTTGATTACCCCTGCTGCCTGTGACACTGCCACCATTGCCTTCTTCCTGCCCTGAGGGCCTGTCTTTACTACCTTAAATCTACCTAGTTTATACACAAAATGCAAAGACTTGCTGTTGCAACTTGGTTACAATATACTCACCCACCACCCTGTCCCACCCTCGCTCTTCTCTCACAGGAAGAAAGATGTAAAGGAAGACTTGGAGTTTACAATCAGAACCTGGACCCTAAAGAACAGTGACTGCAAAGGCAAAGAAAGTAAAAAAGGAATTGGCCATTAGGCGTTCCTGAACATACAAGATGAACATTTTTTAGTGCAAAAAGACTTTTGTGAAAAGCTGATACCTCAATCTTTACTACTGTATTTTTAAAAATGAAGGTTGTTATTGCAAGTTTAAAAAGGTAACAGAATTTTAAAAGGTAACAGAATTTTAACTGTTGCTTATTAAAGCAACTTCTTGTAAACATTTATCATTAATATTTAAAAGATCAAATTCATTCAACTAAGAATTAGAGTTTAAGACTCTAAACCTGATTTTTGCTATGGATTCTTTCTGGCCAAGAAATTAAAGCACATGTGATCAATATATAAATAATCCTAAACCTTGACAGTTGGAGAAGCCAAGACAGTTGGAGAAGCCAATGCAGAACTGATGGGAAAGGACCAATTATTTATAGTTTCCCAACAAAAGTTCTAAGATTTTTTACCTCTGCATCAGTGCATTTCTATTTATATCAAAAGGTGCTAAAATGATTCAATTTGCATTTTCTGATCCTGTAGTGCCTCTATAGAAGTACCCACGGAAAGTATCACATTTATAAATACCAAAGATGTAACAATTTTAAAATTTTCTAGATTACTCCAATAAAGTGTTTTAAGTTTTCCTATGACTTAAGGATCTATATTGTCTCTAGGACAAAGTTGGGGGTTGGCATATATGCCTTAACCACAAAGGAGAAAGGTGATTTATGCAAACATACAGTACATAATAAAAATTCTACTTTCCTAAACTTTATTAAAGAAAAAAGCAATGGTGGTAAATCTCTAGAACATACCCAATTTTCTGGGCTTCCTCCCCCGAGAATGTGACATTTTGATTTCCAAACATGCCAGAAGTGTATGGTTCCCAACTGTACTAAGTAGGTGAGAAGCTGAAGTCCTCAAGTGTTCATCTTCCAACTTTTCCCAGTCTGTGGTCTGTCTTTGGATCAGCAATAATTGCCTGAACAGCTACTATGGCTTCGTTGATTTTTGTCTGTAGCTCTCTGAGCTCCTCTATGTGCAGCAATCGCAGAATTTGAGCAGCTTCATTAAGAACTGCATCTGTTTTATGAGAAAAGAACACTGCTTCAATACATAATTTTTACATTTAAGGCCATTTATTTATTTCCTCCCAAGTATTTAGTCTGTAAAAAATAGTCTGAATTTAAACAAAATCACTTACCTCCTGTGTCAAAACCAAGAATATGTTTGTCTAAAGCAACAGGTAAGCCCTTTAAAAAAAAGACAAAATGAGAGTATTTATGGTTAAGAATAGCATCCTTTTCTCAACTGAAACTGAAAAGCACCTAGCTATTCTGGTGTCTTTAGCTGCATGGGCAAGGGAACTAGGAATTTTGTTTATATTTGTCTTGTGATTAGCGAGTTTTCCCTATTTCAACCAGTTAGGGGGAAAAGTCAACCTTTAAATGTACCAGGAAGCTGTATAGCTCATCCAATCCTTTAGCCCAGGCATACAAAACAATATATCCTTATTGCAGCAGTGCCTTGTCATTACTGCTATGGAAGGCAAGTTGAGCCAGGCTGCTACTGTCTTATTTTGGTGACAGTAAGCAACAGTATAAACGGCAAAAATAGTACCTTATATTCCATTTCTGAGCACATTAATTTGTCTTTACAAATTGTACAAACCTTTCAGCTAGCATGGTGTTTGCCAAGATTATGTATAATTTAACTTTCAAGACCTGACTTGGAAGTTACTTTGAAACAGTCTAGGAAAATGAAAAACTAAACCACTCAGCACCTATGGACATACTAAAGATGGTGACTATGGTGATGCCAAACTTCACAGAAACAAATTCTAAAATGAGGACAGTCTGCACTTCCTGCTGATTATATAAAATCACTGCCAAGAAAAACACACTACCCGTACTTTCAATGTTACAACCTGTTACTATTCAAATGCTTTAGTCACTGCTCAATTCTTGCCTTATCTAGTAATGTAAATCTACCTAGGCTCTGTCTGCTTTAAAACAGCTAACACATGTAAGTGTGAAGAAACCAATGGGTACGAAAGCACAAGTGAGCAAAATTAAAGAGCAGAATTGTACTGAGTGGCTTTATATGTTCATCTAGTACCAGAGGCTCCACTTTTTTTTCCTTTGCCAACAGGCCACCAAGCTACCGCTGAAAACTACCATATGCCTCAAATAGTAGTTATAAATGCTTATAAGTACACTAAACTGTAAGAACTCCACTAAATTGTTATAGGCTGGTATCTTTTGAGATGACACCAAAATTAAAATTTGGAGCATTAAAAATAAAACTAAATTTTACTTTACAAACAAGAGCAAAGAGATTTGGCTAAGCCTTTACTTACACTGTCTTCCAAAGCATAGTTTTGCTGAATGAATGAATGAATGACTTTATTACACCAGAACAATTTACTGTCTGTTCTACAGTGTGGGTGAAATAAGCTGATCTTTAATCCAACTTCAAGTGGCTCGATTCATATATAACGAGCCAGTAAGAACCTTCAAAAGAAAACAGTGTCTTTCAGAGATACTGCCCTGGCATTAGTAACCTTTTAACACTGCTGGGCCTGCCTAAAGGGGCTGGAGGACAAAAGGCATTGGGACATGGGGGAAGGGGCGCAGGGAGGACAAACAACATAGTTGTGCCCAAGGCATTCACTACAACATCATTGCTGCAAGAGGCAGGTGTTATCAGACACTGCTGCTGCTGACCTGAGGACAGTCTCTCCACCGCTGCACAGCCAATGAAACTTTAGGCATATTTGGATTTCTGATATAATCTAAAAATATTCCATATTTTCTCTTTAAGGGGAAGGTAGTCATGGGATATAGCTTTTCTCAGCCTACAAGGTAGGACGGAAAGATACCATTTCAGTCACCTGTACCTTGAACCTTACATTCCAACAGAACCCCCTGTCCCTTCACTTGGGCAGACTGACAAGCTCATGCAGACATCCATGCATGGACCCTTCTCCCCACCTACCGTAAGAGCACAGGCTCTCAAATCAGACTGCCTGAGCTCAATCACTTACCAACTAGGTGACCTTAGCCAAATTACTTTATGTTTTATGCCAGGAAATTGAATAAAACAAGAATTTACTCTGAAGAAATAAGAGCAAGGATAGAATTTAGATAGAAAAAGAAAACTAATTTGTGGTGAGGTGTGTTCCTTCTCCAGCATGAGTCAAAATAATCCAGTAAGTTTCATAAGGGTAAATCATTTTAAATAAACTTCAACGGGCCACAAGCATGATTTGTGGACTGCGCATGAGCTATTTGTGGCTTTTTTGAGGTACAAAGTGAGAGGAACACGAAGTTTTTCACTCAAAAATGACCCCCTAGCCACTGAATACATTCAATTTGCTTTAGGAAGCACTGAAGTAAGCTATCCTTTCTCTAAGTTGTAGAACGTAGAATGGATATCTTAAACAGATACATGCAAAGTTTAAAATCATGGCCATACCAGAAGAAATGTTCATTAACAACTTATTTAGGATTTATAGAAACATACCTCTTTTGTTTGATTTGCCTTAGCAACTGCATCCTGTGTCAGGCGCTCCTGAACCAAAATTCGAATTGCCTAAGAAACCCAAAAATATTTTTACTTTTTATAGGCTGTGTACCTGTCATCCTTTCTTCTATGAGCCCAGAGAATAAGGATGCTCATTTTGATGAAGTCAGAATTACCTAAGTTCATTAATAAACTCCCCAATAAATTAAAAATAAAAACACTAATATAATGTAACCTTTCACACTTCTAGTATTTTAATAATGTTGAATGGTGCTTGCAACAATTAAAACCATTTTTTGAATAGGTAATGCACGTGACTGGTAAAAAACAACTTTAAATACAGCAAGATACATGGTAAAAAGTAGGTCTCCTTCCTACCCAAGCCTTGCGATCCCCTACAGATTCCTTACCCTCACTAAAACTGCGAAATGACAAGCATGCTTAGCACGAATACACATTTTTGACACAAAGGGTAGCAGATCACACATACTGTCTTACACTTTGCTTTTATCACTTCACTCTAGTAAAATATTTCCAAACCTTTCAAAGGACACCGTTGGTGGTTTTAATCACCAAGGCATTTCATTATGGTAGGCATGCATGCAAGTATCCATACACACTTAAAAATCAAATTTTAAAAAAATGGAATTGTAATTAGGAAGATGACAATTACAACTCAAAAATAAGTGTGAAAACTTAAACTATAATTTTTAAATAAAAAACCAAATGCTATCTTTGAAAAAGAGAATTCAAACAATGTTTAACAGTGATTGCAGATGTTATTAAATAGTCTGGTTGCCAAACAGTTAATATACTGATGCTTGTACTTGGCAAACGTACTAAGATGTTTTCCATATTATGTTATTGTTTGAATGCCTCTTAAAATAACTCAAAAGGGACAAATGTGCAGCTAGGACTAGAATTTTATAGCATTTTGTTGTAGTTGATTTATACTTTATCCCCTTGGGTTTTGAAGTCTAACAAAAGCATCCCAAATACGCTATGCATTGTCTGACTCTCCTCTCACTTACTTTATGATGAAAGCTGACATGATCACTATAGTACAGTTCCAAGGCAATTTACATAATTGTCAGAATAAAGAACAAGCCTTTGAAATAGCTAAATTTCACTAAAAACATTTTTGTCTTTTGGCATGCAATCTGGATTGAGAAAATCCAAGTTAACATTCAGATTCAGTATAGAAAATTTTAATAACAGGAATACAACAGTCATGTTAAAACTGACATTTAATAATAAAAATCTAAAAAGCATGGTAAGTTATGGCTTTACCTCTTCTGGGTAGAGTGAAATTTATCACAAAGTAGTTTACATGCACAAGGTCTAGTTAAAAGCTTTTAATCGCTTGTAAAATTTCCAAGTCTGGTATCTTAAGTACCACTCCCCTGATCCACACCACTGTACTTTCACGATTACTAGGAATAAATCTTCTGAAGTTTATGATTTCTCTCACAAACAAGAGACCTCTTTCAGATTACTGGGATCCCTGAAGTACAGTTATGAACTGAGTGGCCTATCTATAGCATCAGGGACAGAAAGATTCATTTCTCAAAGAGATTTTGGGGTTATATATTTTTGACCAAATTCACCATTACTCATTTGGCATTTTCGACCATCTTAACAAATGCAGACCATGAATCACTAAAAAGACTAACTAAACAGAAGTAGGGTAATGTGGGAAAAACAATGGACCACAGGGTTACAGTGCTTAAAATCCTGGCTCTGTCATTTTCTGTGTCATCTTAGACATTATCCTCATTGAGTCTCAGTTTCTTCATATGATATATATTTTTAAAAAGATATTAGCAGCTGTCTCTAGGATTGTTGACAGGATTGAATGAGAACATCTTTGCAAAGGATTTAGCATAGTGCAGGCAGAAAACAGAGAATCCAAATCAGATAAAACCATGAAATCTACTTTATGTCTCATATTCTTCTGTGTATTTTAGTCATTCAACCATAATTTTAACATCAATATTTAGAAAATAAAGACATTTTTCTATGTGCACAGTTTCTGTCAAGAATCAATAACATGAAGCTGACCTTAAGCATTACCAGGTAATCATCATGACGCTGAATCTGAAGCAGGTTAGCCAAAGCCATCACACCAGCCTTAAAATCAGGATTATTTACTATAAAAGATTAAAAACAAACAAAAACTTACAACACTGCAAACATATAATTACAAACATATTTGTGAACATACAAAAACATTTTTAACTTTTCGGTAGCAACAAATCTCTTAGTTTTTAAAACTGCTACTCACAAGAGAAAAAACAAAGCCCTGTAGACTATCAACAATTAAATAAATTGTTAAGATAAAATGGTTTTCCTATTACTGTATGAGACGGTCCCCAACTTAGGATGGTTAGACTTGGATGTAACCCTAGTGCAAGATGAGGAAAATCTGAACTTACAGTGGTTC